>NW_027256888.1:6155203-6267703 GCF_029215685.1 Pituophis catenifer annectens
TTTGCAAGGCCTCCCTCTCCAGGACCCTCCTCTCTGGCAATGCCTTCGGTGTCTGCTGAAGGACAAGAGATAGGGCCGGGGCCAAGCATGTCCACGCAGCCACAGATGGACAGTGATGAGGGTAATGAGTCTTGGCTGGATCCACGCCAGCATCGCAGAGATAAGCGCGCACAACAGAAGAAAAGGCATGCCCGAGATTAGGCTGAGTCACTGGACCACACCCCACAGGATATAAAAGGGAGCGTGGTGGCCAGTCAAACCTTGTGACGAACAAAGCTGAAAGCTTCCACGCCATTCTGCATTGCCAGACTTTTGCTATAGACTTTGCTGGATTATCTCTGGACTTGATTAACGCCGTAATTATTGAGCTGTTTCTTTTGATGTACCAGAAGCGGGGAGAAGTTATCTCTCCTCTTCGTAAATAATAAACTCTTGGCAGGCAGCCACTAGGTTGTTGCCAAGTTCCGTTATCATAAGGAAAAGGATTTTGCCGGCTGGTTTGGTCTTTAACTCTTGAACGTCTGTTGGTGTGTGTGCGTGTGGTTGGGGACAGAACACTGTCCTATACCATTTCAGACAAATGGCTGTCCAGTCTCCTCTTAAAAGCCTGCAATAATGGAGCACCCACAACTTCTGAAGGCAAACTGTTCTACTGGTGACTTGTTCTCGTTGTTAGGAAGTTTCTTCTTAGTTCTTGGTTGCTTCTCTCCTTAATTAGTTTTCATCCATTGTCTTTTGTCTTGCCTCTGATGCTTTGGAGAATAGGTTGACTCCTTCTTCTTTGCAGCAGCTCCTTGTTAGGATATGGTTTGAGCCTAACAAGTTGTCCAGGCAATATATGTATTCTATAACTTTAATCTGTAAATGTATTATGTTACTTTAAAGGTTTTTTTTGTTGATTCATTGTAACGCTGAGTCATGCTGTAATTAGATAATGACTGGTTGTGAGAGTATTTAAGCAAGGTATTGTAACGTATTCAGTTTGATGATGAAGCTGATGTGATATGCTACCAGAGTATGATATGTTGCCATAGTGTGAGGAGTTGCTAACCATTGTGCTATCATCGTTGGATGGATCTGCTACCATCGTGGTTTGTGAACCAGAGTGAGTTTGTTATTCTGACCAACTACCGTTTGTTGAGTAAGAAGATATCTGTAACTACTGGACTGATTTAACTGGCAAAGACTTGGAATTTGTTTAAAGACTATGAGACTGTTTTTCTACTATAAAGTAAGCTTTTGATAAAAAGAGTTTGCACAACTCTTATTCATTACTCTCAGCAACGTTTCCTTGTGCATTTACTCTGCTGGTTGGTAACACAACACCAATATCCTTAACACTCCTCAAATATTGTAACACTACTATCATGTCACCTCTCGTCCTTCTTTTCACTAGACTAGACAAACCCAGTTCCTGCAACTGTTCTTCATATGTTTTAGCCTCCAGTTTCCTAATCATCTTTGCTGTTCTTTTCTGCACTCTTTCCAAATCTCAACATATTTTTTTATAATATGATGACCAAAACTGAAAGTTATTTGTTATTTATTGGCTAAGCACCTTTCTATTCTACTTGACCTGAAAGGGTGGCCCAACAGACATAAGTGACTGATTTCAGTAAGAGCAATATGTCTGGAAAGAGGAGTGGTGCGGTGGCCTAGAGGTGGAGCTCTTGCCTCACAATCAGGAGGCTGTGAGTTCGATCTTAGGTAGAGGCAAATGTTTCTCTCTCTGGGCGCAAGGAGAATATATCTGCTGAACAAGATTCCGCATTGGCGACAGGAAGGGCATCCGGCCAGTAAACACTCTGCTAGCTCTATTCAGTTGCCCAGACTCCACCCCGCAAGGGATTATCAGGTTGTTAAAAGATGAGGATGAACATGTCTGGGGAAAAAAACAGTTCTTGTTTCACTGTTAATCAATTTCAGGATTTTTGGATAAATGGGTGAACATTATGATACGGCGTAGAATAGAATAGAATAGAATTTTTTATTGGCCAGGTGTGATTGGACACACAAGGAATTTGTCTTCAGTGCATACGCTCTCAGTGTACATAAAAGAAAAGATACATTCATCAAGAATCATAAGGTATTTTCCAAGGGTACTTTCTTCCATCAGTGGTGGATTTGTCCGTCGACTAGACGTTATTGGGGGAAAATACAGCAGTGGCTGCTGGAAATAACAGGTGTGAGCTTTCCCCTTCACCCAGACCTCTACTTACTAGGAATAAGACCGGACCACATTGACAACAAGGATTGGTACATATTTGTCCATGTCACAACTGCGGCAAGAATGGCATTTGCCCAACTGTGGAAAGATGCAGATACGCCCCCCGACCATCTGATAATAAATAAGATTCTTCGATGTGCTGAGATGGACAGGTTAACATATATATTAAAAGATAAGAAAGACTCAATATATAATAGAAGTTGGGACAGATGCTTTGTCTGTCTTAAAAAAAGGTTAAACCTAGGGTGATAAGATCGTTTTATTAGATTAAATAGATACTTAATAGGCTATATAATTCTTTATAATCTTGAAAAAAACAGGCCAATTGTTTTGTAGATAGTTAAAAGAACTTGATTGTATTGAAATGTTTGGTTAGGATGATATTAGTTAATATTAATTGGAGAGTGAGCTTAACTCTCAGTTAGTCATGTTTGTTGTTTCGTTTTAGTCTTGTGTTTATGTGTCCTTACATTTCATTTCTTATATTGTTTTCCAATCATTATTATGTGTCAATTTTACTGTAAATATTTAATAAAGATATTTTTTTTTTAAAAAAAAGAATCATAAGGTACAACACTTAAAGATAGTCATAGGGAACAAACTGTTCCACCTTATACTGAAGAAAATCAAAATGGAGTTATTCCAAGTTCTTTTCTCACATTTTCCTTTCTTGGGGCTGTGTAATCTTTCGGCAATCTGCCCTTTATGGCTTGCTCGCTTGTGTGTGTGTTTTTTTTCCCCCCCATCCTCAACGTTTGCTTCTGCAATCCTTCAAACCAAATAATAAACGCTAAGTCACCACAAAGAACGGCGAAGCATCTGTCTGCTTCCGACTTCAAAACTCTTTGCGCCCGCAAAATGAACTCGTGAAAATGTGGAATAATAAACGGCCTTTCATACCGCAGGCCTTCGTGGAATTCCCAATTAAAGCACAAAGCAGAGCTTAATACAAGTTATACATACTTTTCAGACTTTCCGCTTTTATCGCAACGTATTTCGCTCTGTTCCAGAAGGGATCTGAAACAGCAAGCTGTCAGGAGAAAAAAAAAAATGACACTGCAGACTAAAGAGAAATTGACGCAAAGCTGATTTAACAACACAATATCCCTATGTCATTATCTTCAGTATTATAAAAGGGGGGAAAAATGCACCTTTTTTTGAGGTTTTTTTTTTTTTTGCAATTACATACTAGATGTAACTTTTTGCCTTCCCGTAGGCTTAAATCAGAATAATAAGGAAATACATGTGTGCATTTGAACTGTATCTAATCACATACATAAACAGAAAGCTGTCACATTTGGAAGAAACGGAGAGGTAAGGAAAGATTGAGAAAGATTAAATCATAGAAGCATTTTTCACCCTTTTTCCCTCCCGAAAAATGGTTAACCTTCAATTAGAAAGAGAAATGTAGTTGCATTCTGTTTTCCGAATGAGAATATTTCGGCAAATTTCTAATCTGTGTGGTAAGCTTATTTTTAAGGGTTTTTTTTTAGAAGGAAAAATTAGTTTCAGGAATGATTGCAACCTTCTTACCTATCGAGTGAAAACAGGAATGGGTAAGAAATTTATCTCGGCAGACTGCTAATATGAAATGCACTACAAACATCCGTTTTTTTCAAAATGCCGTGGACTCATTTGTAACTCAAAATATGCATTCTGGGGGAGAAAAAGATGCACAGATTTGCAATTCGCTAATTTAAAAAAGAAATGTGTAGAAATTCCACAAGCTGGGAAAAACACATCTGAAAGCCCATTTGGGAGGATACATGAAGAAGATGCATACAAAATATATTTAAAAAAAAATAATAATAAGCCACCCATTTTTCTATCCTAGGCTTCCTGAGAAAGCATAAATCACATTTTAGTCCCCCAAAAAACCTCTTTTATTGAGACGGCTGTGAAGTATGGTCATTCACAGCCCGTAATGATTCACAAACAGTCTGTGCAGATTCCAAGAGATGTCTGCTCGAGTTGACAAAGTCATTCTGGGTAATGTTCAGAGGTGGATTTCAGCAGATTCTGACCAGTTCTAGAGAACCGGTAGCGGAAATTTTGAGTAGTTCAGAGAACCAGTAAATACAGTACCACCTCTGACTGGCCCCACCCCCATCTATTCTCTGCCTCCCAAGTCCCAGCTGATCAGGAGGAAATGGGGATTTTGCAGTAACCTTCCCCTGGATTGGGGAGGGAATGGGGATTTTACAATATCCTTCCCCTGGAGTGGGGTGGGAATGGAGATTTTACAGTATCCTTCCACTGCCACGCCCACCAAACCATACCCACAAAACCGGTAGTAAAAATTTTTTACTACCACTGGTAATGTTGATATCTCCCTTGAAACGCTGCCAGAGACCTAATTGCCAATTAGTTTTGCAAGGCCAAATGTAGCACAGAGTCAAACAGGACTTCTCAGAGCTTGAACCGACTATATGAACTAATTGCTTCCTGCAAAGGCTCACGTCCGTTCGCTCCTCTTTTATGTCTTTATGGGAGGGGCCAATCAACTCCAAGCCTTACTCCCGAGTTGCCCTTTTTTTCCTTAATTGTTCTTGCCTTCTGGAAGCTCTTCGCATGCTCGCACTGGGAACAGGCTCACACTGTTCTTCTGCCTCACTGATGTCAGATTCCGGAGACTCCGGAGGCAGCACATAATGACCAGATGGCCCTGGCCCCCTCTCTGCCTCCGACACAGAGTCCTCATCCGAGCCTTCTCCAGACTCCAGGACTGGCCCGTGTTCCTCCCTAACCTCCTCACTGTCCGACTCGGTGGACTACAACACCATGTAAAAGAAAGAAAGAATGTGTCTAGTAAAATGAAAAGTTTGGGAGAGAAACTCAAATGGCAAAAACTGCATGTCCTTACTTTGGCGAACTTAGAAATAGGAAGGTGAAATTCATTGGCAGATTTCTGCAACTTAAATGGAAGGAGCAAGAAGCAATTGCTTAGAAAGAAAGAAAGATGATGGGTTAGAATAAGAATCAGGAACCATGAACCTTTGTTTGTTGTTCCCAAGGGAAAGCAAGCAGTGTGGGGAGATTCTTGTAATATAGGTAGAATGCAATGAAGTAGCTGCCTTGAAGCTTTACGAGTGGATCTACAGTAGTGGCCAAAATTGTGGAAACCTTTTGGGGAAAGTGTATTTTCTAAAACTAGCTAATAACAACATTTTCTTTTTCCAAAAAAAGGTTTTTATTTTTATAAACAAACAAACAAACATACAATACATAATCAAACAATCAGTGTATCATCTGAGTACATCTTTTGTGTCTTCTCCCTACTCCTCAATTATTTCACATACCTTAATATTTATCATTTCATTTACTATGCCATTTTTCCCACCTTTCTTTACACTGTTACTCTTTCTCTCTCTATATATATATATACCTCTTCCCCAACCAATAATAACATTGCCTACATATCTTAAAATATTCCGATTCCTCTCTTTCTTTAAGTATCAAAGTCAATCTATTCATTTCTGCACAATCCAATATTTTCTTAATTATTTCTCCCTCCATAGGGATTTTCTCTGCTTTCCATCTTTGCGCAAATACTATCCTCGCTGCAGTTAACACCTTTTCTTGGAGTAGACCATAAAATTATATATCAATGGAAAGATAATTTAATCAAGAATGTAATGCAATAACTTTTATGAAGGATTTGCTGTTAGAATAGCAGTTACAGTATAAAGAAGAAAAATGAAACACGTAGAAAAAAACAAGATATACAAAAATTATCACCAAAGAAAAAACGAGATACACAAAAATGATCCCCATGTCAGTTAATACTTAGTTGGGTAACCTTTAGCATGAATGACGGCCTTACAACATCTTCCCATGGAGTGAACCAAGTCTTTTAGTTCTGCAGCTGTTCTCATGTGAAACCAAGATTGAATGATGGCTTCTATTAACTGGGTTTGATTGCTGGGTCGCTTCTGACTAACAAGTTTCTTTAGTCGGCTCCATAGATTTTCTATTGGGTTAAGATCTGGGTTATTCCCAGGCCATTCCAGCAGTGGAATAGGATTATCTTGAAACTCCAAAAAAAAGTGGTGTTATTAGCCATCAAACCTCACAAATACACTTTTCCCAAAATGTTTGCACAATTTTGGCTACTACTGTAGTTGCCTGCCCCTGACGTAGTCTTTCCTTTGTTTAACTCATTTGGGTGTATGTCCCGTCTCCGTGATTTAGAGGAAAATGCCTTTTTTAAGCTTATTTTCACGACGTCTTTCGGAGACCTTATGGTTCTTTCCACTGTACAAATGTTATCTGTTGGTGTTCTGTAGATGGGCCTATTCTGGTCAAATGAGGATAAGCCTAATTAGTTCGCCATATGCTCACTTTCACTTATAAATTGAAAAATCGGCTTCGTGCCATTGATACATCCACTGTTGTCATCTCCTGCTGCTGAGGATATCACGGAAGCAATCAGCTTCCTTAGCCAAGTGTACTCTCATATGCTATTGCATATGAGATGCGATCTTTTTCTTTCTCTCACACACATGCGCGCATGCAAGCTGCACGCCCGAACGACACTCTGCTCCAGTTTGCTTAATAAAATATTCAGTAGAGCAACAAAGAACTACAGAAAAAAAGAGACACACAGAGAGAGAATTTTGCCCTGAGGACAGCTGCTTATTAGTTATGCCAAGATACCTTTTCAATTGTCCGAACGGAAAGATAAGATGAGAATCATTAAAAGGTGCATTCACGTTGGCTAGTTTTAATATATTTATGGCGCTGGTCCTTCTTCTTCTTTTTTTTTTTTAAAATTTTGATTTATATGCCGCCCTTCTCCGGAGACTCAGGGCGGCTTACAATGCGTTAAGCAATAGCCTTCATTCTTTTGTATATTTATACAAAGTCAGCTTATTGCCCCCACATATTGGGTCCTCAATTTACCTACCTTAGAAAGGATGGAAGGCTGAGTCAACCTTGAGCCTTGGCGAGATTCGAACCTGCGGTAATTGCAGGCAGCTGGTCTTAATAACCAGCTTAATAACAAGGTGCCTTAGACCACTGTACTACCAAGGCTCTTCTGCTTTTTCCTCTAAAAGGAGGAGGCCAGCATTCCCGCAGGATCATCAATTAGGATGAAAATAATTAAAGGCATCTCTTGGCTGCTACAGTACATAAATTTTTTTTACTACCGGTTCTGTGGGTGTGGCTTGGTGGGCGTGGCTTGGTGGGCGTGGCAGGGGAAGGATATTGCAAAATCTCCATTCCCACCCCATTCCAGGGGAAGGATACTGCAAAATCCCCATTTCCTCCCCACTCCTGGGGGAAGGATATTTGCAAAATATCCATTCCTACCCCACTCCAGGGGAAGGATACTGCAAAATTCCCATTCCCTCCCCACACTTGGGGGAAGGATATTGCAAAATATCCATTCCCACCTCACTCCAGGGGGAAGGATATTGCAAAATCTCCATTCCTACCCCACTCCAGGGGAAGGATACTGCAAAATTCCCATTCCCTCCCCACACTTGAGGGAATGATATTGCAAAATATCCATTCCCACCTCACTCCAGGGGGAAGGATATTGCAAAATCTCCATTCCTACCCCACTCCAGGGGAAGGTTATTGCAAAATCCCCATTCCCTCCCCACTCAAGGGGAAGGATACTGCAAAATCTCCATTCCCACCCCACTCTGGTACTAGCCAGAGGTGGCATTTGCCAGTTCTCCAAACTGCTCAAAATTTCCACTACTGGTTCTCCATAACCTGCTGGATTTCACCCCTGGATTTTTCCTAGGAAAAGGAAAGGTTTTCCAAAGATTTTTTATTTTAATCCTTAGTGTTGAGACTTGTGTCATTTCAGAAAATGCCCAGCAGGAATTTCTTTCTTGAAGTCTTTCCTTGACGCGGAACTGAAGTGTAGGAAGTCTTGAAGTCACAGATTGATTGAAGGGAGACTTGTGCAAACAAGAAGCGGAATATTGATTCTCGGTATCATCATAAAATATGCAGGAATAATGACCTCTGTGGAAGCCCGTTGCTCCGAAATTCTTCTTCTAATTGGAACTCATCTCCACTGGAGTACTTTGCCCAAAAATAGATTGCCAAGGCAGTAGTAAAAGAGATATTTGATTTTTTTTTTTAATATCCCTCCGCCTTCTAAAGTGGGTTTTGATTTCTTAAAACGAACCACTTTCTCCTGCAAGGAACTGGAGCAAATTAAATAGTCAGAAGAAATAGAGCTGGGAGGGACTTTGGAAGTCATCTAGTCCAACCCCCTGCTCTCTCAGGATACCTGTACTATTTCTGATAAATTTATATATCACCCTTCTCCCTGAGGACTCAGGGCGGTGTACAGCCGAATAAAAACATAAATTACAAACATTAAAATAGTATTAAAAGAATATATATAAATTTGGCCCCGTAATTTAAGAACAATAACAAACCCATTTAAAACATTTAAAAAATTAAGAAAAAAGTTAAGCCAGCCCGGCTTGCTGAAAAAAAAATAGTTGACCCCTTCGTCTTTGTGGCAGCCTCTCAAATACTGCTATCATGTCCTCCCTAGTCTTTCTCTTCTCTTGACTAGGTATACTAGATTTAAGTAGTTTCTGGGATGGTCTAAACTTCCCACCAGATTCATACCTGGTGACTTTCTCTATTTCCCAGATATTTAAAGACCTGAATTCTTTCAATTTTCTTAAGCTCTCGTGTCAAGAAAGAACGAATTGGGATGTTTACGCAGGGACTAGAAATAGGAAACTCATTTTGGAGTTTTACCTCAGAGATCTGAGTCCTCTCTCTGTCTGTAGAAATCTATCCGGCCTCTAGGAAGCGATAGGTTTAAGAAATTGGGAGTGAGAATATTATGAGCCTATAGGTAACCGTTAATAGAGAATAGAATAGAATAACAAAACTGGAAGGGAGCTTAGAGGTCTTCTAGTCCAACCTCCTGCCTAGGCAGGAAACCCAACACCACTTCAGACAAATGGTTATCCAACCTCTTCTTAAAAACTTCCAGTGTTGGAGCAATCACAACTTCTGGAGGCAAGTTGTTCCACTGATTAATTGTTCTAACTGTCAGGAAATTTCTCCTTAGTTCTAAGTTGCTTCTCTCCTTGATCAGTTTCCACCCATTGCTTCTTGTCCTGCCCTCAGGGGCTTTGGAGAATAGCTTGACTCCCTCTTCTTTGTGGCAGCTCCTGAGATATTGGAAGACTGCTATCATGTCACCCCTAGTCCTTCTTTTCATTAAACTAGACATACCCAGTTCCTGCAACCGTTCTTCATATGTTTTAGCCTCCAGTCCCCTAATCAACCTTGTTGCTCTTCTCTACACTCTTTCCAGAGTCTGAACATCTTTTTTACACTGTGGCAACCAAAACTGGATGCAGTATTCCAAGTGTGGCTTTACCAAGGCCTTATAAAATGGTATCAATACCATTTGATCTTGATTCTATCCTTCTGTTAATGCAGCCTAGAACTGTGTTGACTTTTTTGGCAGCTGCTGCATACTGCTGGCTCATATTTAAGTGGTTGTCCACTAGGACTCCAAGAATGAGTCTTATAGAAGTCAATTGGGCTTACTTCTAGGTAAATCATGTTTTGTTTTCTTCAAATTTGGTTTTAATGAGGTTTAAGAGCCTGTCATACATCGAATTATGCCTTCTTTAATGTCTTCAGAATCCATGCAGCACCTGCATACTTTAATTAAAGAAACCCCCCTCTCCTACTAAAAATCTGTTTTGCCAATATTTCTCACGGGGGAAAAAAAAGAAAAAACCAGAAAAGTAAATATTGCTTTTATGATAAGGCTCTTTTACAAGGCTCAATTTGATCATGCAGAACTCCAATACTGCATGACTGATTTTTCACTGACACAGAAAAGTAGACATTTGATTCCCTGTTTTGTTTTGTTGGTTAATAACCAATTCCTTGTTGTGCTTTTTGAACATAACAATAGCTTGGAGAGGAATTCAAAGCCAACAAGTCTTTTTTTTTTCCCTCCCCTTCTCTTTTATGTGATTCAAAGGATAAAGTTTTATTCACAAAATGATATTAATATTCATTAATATTTAAGAATTTGTCACATTAAGTAAGCTGAGATTTTCTTTAAAAATAAAAAAGTAGGCAAGACATGGCAGAGACGGTTGAACTAAGGCAGTCGTAATTGAGTTATTTGGAATGTCTTTGGTAAAACCTTCAAATATTGAAGGTCTATTTTCCTAGTGAGAAAAAAAATGCTAGAAATGAGGTGTGCAAACATTTGGAGCAACAAAATTAGACCATTAAGAGAAGTGCTTATTAAAATGTGCACAGCCCTTTTACTAATATGAGGCCATTTTTTCCCCACCAAATTCATAAACCCCAGGGCAAAAACTGAGATTGTAGCTAGCAAAACCTGGAGGAAAATTAAATTTATGGTATTGTCCAACCATAAGCCAATATTCTAAGATTTCCTTAAGATGGATAGACCAAAAACAAACAAAATAACACCCCATGCTATCAGGAGCATAAAATCTTCTTGACTTTGATGTTTGTCTTTTCTTCAGGCTAAATCTCATCAAAAATCAGCAGAAGAAAACAAGGGTTTCTTCTGATATGCCTCTGGTCGGTATTTCATAATGAAATCCCCAGATGTTGGTCGATATAACCATATGCATCCCAGAATGTGTGTCATGGCCCCCTCAGAGCCTGATTCGGAGAAGGAGAAGAAGAAGAGAAGAAGAAGGAGAAGAAAAGAGGAGGAGGAGGAGGAGAAGAGAGGAGGAGGAGGAGGGGAAGGAGAAGAAGAAGAAGAAGAAAAGAGGAGGAGGAGAGGAGAGGAGGAGGAGGAGAAGAAGAGAGAAGGAGGAGAAGAAGAAGAGAGGAGGAGAAGGAGGAGAAGGAGGAGGAGGAGGAGGAGAAGGAGAAGAAGAGAGGAGGAGACAGAGAAGAGGAGAAGAAGGGGAAGAAAACAGGAGGAGGAGGAGAGAGGAGAAAAGAGGAGGAGAAAGAGGAGGAGAAGGAGGAGAAGAAGGAGAAGGAGAAGAAGAGAGGAGGAGGAGGGGAAGAAGAAGAGAAGGAGAAGGAGAAGAAAGGAGGAGGAGGAGAAGAGGAGAAGAAGGAGAAGAAGAGAGGAGGAGGGGAAACGAAGAGAGGAGGAGGAAGGGGAAGGAGGAGGTGGAGAAGGAGAAGGAGAAAGAGAAGAAGAAGAGAAGAAGGAGAAGAAAAGAGGAGGAGGGGGAGAAAAAGAAGGAGAAGAAGAGAGGAGGAGGAGGGGAAGGAGGAGGAGGAAGAGGAGGGGAAGAGGAGAAGAAGGAGAAGAAGAGAGGAGGAGACAGATAAGACAAGAAGAAGGGGAAGAAAACAGGAGGAGGAGGAGGAGGAGGAGAAGGAGAAGAAGAGAGGAGGAGGAGGGGAAGAAGAAGGAGGAGAAGGAGAAGAGGAGAAGAAGGAGAAGAAAAGAGGAGGAGGAGAAACTGGGACCATCTGACAGTGAAGGCATGCCAGGGGCTGAGTACGATGCTCTCCTGGGCCCATCAGGCATTGGGGGAGCTGGTTGACCAGACAGAGAGATGCCTACCTGTACAGACACAGACGAGGATTGACTGCTGATGGACAATGGGGTTGATAGGCAGCCAATCTCCTCTGAGGAGGAACAACTGCTTCCTCCACTCGGTCCAAGGACAAGGAGAGTGAAGTGGAGGCAAGTCCAGAGAAGGGCTGCAAAGCTATTTGGGAGGAGGTTAACCCTCCTCACAAGGAACACCGGAGGGAAGTAACTTAAGGAGAAGCTATGGGAAGAGTTAGTCTTTAGCGCCTGAAAGTACAGAAATAGGAGACAGCAATAAGGTGTTATTATATATTAAGCTATTGAAGAGGAATTGGGTCAGACCCTTCAGGAAAACGTAAGGCATTTATGAATTTCTAGGTCCTCAGGATTAATCTGGGAGCCTTTTTGCAAGCAATTAACAAAAATCTAATTCTCCAAGCATCAGACTCTCCAAAAGAATTGAAAAAGACAACAAACATACCAAATCAGTTATTATTTTTTTTGCTTTCCATAGTAGCTCATTTTGTTCCCAATTCGGGTTGAATGTTTTCTGAAAGGCTGCCCCTAGCTAAGAATGATGCTTAGAACATAGAGAAACAGAGCTGGAAGGGACTTTGGAGGTCTTCTATTCCAACCCCCTGTTTGAATCCCTATACCCATGATGGCGAACCTATGGCATGCGTGCCACTTGTGGCACGCGGAGACATATCGGTGGGCATGGAAGCTGAGCTCTGGCTACTTCCTGCCTCCGGAGGGCCTGGGTGGGTGGATAAGGCCCGTTTTTCGCTCTCCCCAGGCTCCAGAGCCTTTCTAGGAGCCTGGGGAGGGCAAAAACGGTGGGACCGGAAGTCAGCAAATGGGCCGATTTTGGCCTCTGGAGGGCCTCGGGGAGGGGGGGGCGGAAGGCCGTTTTCACCCTCCCCAGGCTCCTAGAGTGTCTGTGGAGCCTGTGGAGAGCAAAAAATGGGCCTAACGGGCTCACTCTGCCATCACGTGCCAAAAGCGGGGGCAGTGCGGGGGGGTTGTGCGTTCATGTGCAGGATGCTCCCTCCGCTTTTGGCACACGATAGCAGAAAGGTTAGCCATCACTGCCCTATACCATTTCAGACAAATGGTACTCCATTAGTGCAGAAATTAGCAGATTTTGTAAAGGCCAGATTATTTCAAATACATACATACATACATACATACATACATACATACATACATACGTGTGTGTGTGTGTGTGTGTGTGTGTGTGTGTACAGTTAATATTTTGGGTTTCTTCCCGTGTAATTGTGAACATATCCCTATTAAATTGCGGCAGCAAATTTCCAAACAGAAAGACAATTATGTTCCTATGTACCATAGAACCTTGCATCGGTAGCCATGGAACTTGTGACTTTCATCAGAATCCAATGCACATACAGAAGTGACAGAAGTCACATTGTGGGAGGGACAGAGGGAGGGAGGGAGGGAAGAAGGAAGGAAGGAAAAATGGGAGGAAGGAAGGAAAAGAGGGAGGGAGAGAGGAAGGAAAGCAAACAGGGAGGGAGGGAGGGAGGAAGGGAGGAAGGAAGGAAGGAAAGAAGGAAGGAAGGAAGGAAAACAAGGAGGGAAGGAGGGAGACAGACAAGTGAAATAAGGGTTGGATGGAGGGAGGAGGGAGGGAGGAAGGAAGGAAGGAAAAGAGGGAGGGAGAGAGGAAGGAAAGCAAACAGGGAGGGAGGGAGGAAGGGAGGAAGGAAGGAAGGAAAGAAGGAAGGAAGGAAGGAAAACAAGGAGGGAAGGAGGGAGACAGACAAGTGAAATAAGGGTTGGATGGAGGGAGGAGGGAGGAAGGAAGGAAGGAAGGAAAAGAGGGAGGGAGAGAGGAAGGAAAGCAAACAGGGAGGGAGGGAGGGAGGAAGGGAGGAAGGAAGGAAGGAAAGAAGGAAGGAAGGAAGGAAAACAAGGAGGGAAGGAGGGAGACAGACAAGTGAAATAAGGGTTGGATGGAGGGAGGAGGGAGGAAGGAAGGAAGGAAGGAAAAGAGGGAGGGAGGAAGGAAGGAAGGAAGGAAGGGAGACAGACAAGTGAAATAAGATGGTTGGATGGATGGAGGGAGGGAGGAAGAAAGGAAGGAAAAGGGGGAGGGAGAGATGAAGGAAAGAAAAAGGGAGGGAGGGAGAAAGAAAGGAATGAAAAGAGGAAGGGAGGGAGGGAAGAAAGAATATGTAAAATCAGAAGCCCAAATTTAGCTGAATATAAATATTCAAGGCAGCATATGCAGATTTTTTAAGAGCAAAGCATCTCTGTAAAGATGAATAAATCTGCCTACTTTGCTTTCCCTGACCTTTTGAAAATTCGTTCAGAGTCTTTCCTTCATGTTTTTGAAGACGTGGGCAAGTTTGCTAAGCTTGTTATTATAAGAGAACTGTCACAACAACAACAAAAAACCTAAACAATGTTGTCATCAGTCCCTAATTGGTTTCAGAAAATCATTCAAAGAAATTGTAACTCTCAGGTCTTGTGGGTTTTTCTTTTTTCCCCAGAAGCATCTGATGTGATACTTTGAGAAATAAGTTGCTACAATAAACTTGCTTAGATCCAAGAGAGTTCTTATGTTTTTTATAATATTTTGCCCCCAACCATCCTGTACATACCCAGTGGATACATAGAAGGATGAATGAATGGATAAATAAGTAGAGTTATACAGTATTTTTTTGACTATAAGACGCACCTAAATTTAGAAGAGGAAAACAACAACAAAAAGTTTTTGGCCTCTGCATGCCCCATTTTCGGGCCTTTTTTCAGCCCATTTTTGAGGCTTTTTTTTGGCCCAGTTTTTACAAAAAATGGGCTGAAAAAAGGCCTGGAAAAGGCCAAAAAAGAGCCCAAAAATGGGGCGTGTGGAAGCCAAAAAATGGCTGATGGGTGGGCGGGAAGGAACAGCCCACAGTGCTTCTGGCAGCAAAAATGGAGCTTGTTTTCAGGCTAGCAAAACAAATTAAAAACGAAACAAAGGAGAAAAGTTTCCCCTTTTTGCATCTGAGCATGCAAGAAGGGACAGGAAAGGAGAAAGGGAAAGAGGAAAGAAAAAAGAAGAAGGGAAGATGGGAAGAAAGCAAGGAAGGAAAGAGGGGAAGGAAGAAGAAAGGAGAATGAAGAGGGAAGGAAAAAAAGGAAGGAAGGAAGGGGGGAGGGAAGGGAGGAAGGAAAAGAGGGAGGGAGGGAAGGAGACAAATGAAATAAGAGAGAGGGCGGGAGAGAGGAAGGAAGGAAAAGAGGGAGGGAGAGAGGGAGGGAGGAAGGAAAAGAGGGAGGAAGAGAGGGAAGAGAGCAAGGAAGAAAAAATAAGGAAAGAGGGGAAGGAAAAAGAAAGAATGAAGAGGCAAAAAAAGAAAAGGAAGGAAGGAAGGAAGGAAGAAAGGAAGGAAGGAAAAAAGGAAGGAAGGAAGGAAGATTATAATGAGAGGGAGGGAGGGTCTGAGTCCTCCTTAGCACTTGGCCACCCAGGTGCCCCCAACACAACTGACATAGAGCTGGCCATGCCCCCCTGGCCACACACACCCTGCCCCGCCCCCCAAGGTAAAATACCCTAATGCGGCCCCCAATGAAATCAAATGGACGTTTTTGCCTTTTTTAAAAAAATCATATTAATTCCTTCTTGCTCCTTTAATTGCAAGAGTCCCAAGTTGCACAATGTTATTTTTGTGCAATAAATGTCATTTTGCATTAGGACAACCAAAGATTAAATGCAAAGGATCAACGAACGCTAATATCATTGGAGTAGAGGACTGTTACGTTGCTGTAATTTGTTTAGAGTTTGCTTTATTGCTTTATTGAAAAATTCAACATATCTAAAAAAAATTAATGATTCATGCCTATTCCCTGAGTGGCTACGCATAAACAATGCCCTGTCATTCCTCATTCGCTTTAATAGCAACAATAAACCCAACCTTCAGCTCTGCATTAAAATACAACGACGCTATAGAAAATGCTTGGTGCTCGCATTTTTTGACACTGTTTGATTTTGATTTCCAAACCTTAGTCATGAAAGAACTGGATTTTTTTAAAAAATAAATCTGTGTTTCAGCAATAATTACCATGCAAAATCTATGTACTTAATTCTACTCTCTGTAGTAAAAGTTTCCATACTTCGTTTATTTTTTATTTTTTACATAGGATAGGGTAGGGTACGGTAGGGTAGGATATTGGAATGAAGAATAGAGTAGTGTAGAGTAGAGTAGAGTAGAGTAGAATAGGATAGGATAGGATAGAATAGAATAGAATAGAATAGAATAGAATAGAATAGAATAGAATAGAATAGAATAGAAAAATGGAATGAAGAATTAGGATAGGATAGGATAGGATAGGATAGGATAGGATAGGATAGGATAGGATAGGATAGGATAGGATAGGATAGGATAGGATATTGGAATGAAGAATAGAGTAAAGTAGAGTGGAGTGGAGTAGAGTAGAGTAGAATAGAATAGAATAGAATAGAAAAGAATAGAATAGAATAGAATAGAATAGAATAGAATAGAATAGAATAGAATAGAATAGAATAGAATAGAATAGAATAGAATAGAATAATGGAATGAAGAATTAGGATAGGATAGGATAGGATAGGATAGGATAGGATAGGATAGGATAGGATAGGATAGGATAGGATATTGGAATGAAGAATAGAGTAAAGTAGAGTGGAGTAGAGTAGAGTAGAGTAGAGTAGAGTAGAATAGAATAGAATAGAATAGAATAGAATAGAATAGAATAGAATAGAATAGAATAGAATAGAAAAATGGAATGAAGAATTAGGATAGGATAGGATAGGATAGGATAGGACAGGATAGGATAGGATAGGATATTGGAATGAAGAATAGAGTAAAGTAGAGTGGAGTGGAGTAGAGTAGAGTAGAGTAGAGTAGAGTAGAGTAGAGTAGAGTAGAGTAGAGTAGAGTAGAGTAGAATAGAATAGAATAGAATAGAATAGAATAATGGAATGAAGAATTAGGATAGGATAGGATAGGATAGGATAGGATAGGATAGGATAGGATAGGATAGGATAGGATAGGATAGGATAGGTAAAATAATGGAATGAAGAATTAGGATGGGATAGGATGGAATCCCACACGGGGTTTTGCGATAATGTTCAGGCCAACTCACATCCCTGCTGCGTAACCCAGATTGCTTCTGCAGCACAGCAGCCTCATCTAGCCAAACTGCTCATCTTTTATAGGGCCTTATTAATTATGATTATTATTTGTTATGACAAGCAAGATTAGCAGCAGGAAAGTGGCCAAGATTGATCTTACGAGAGGAAGCATTGAATAAGCAGTCTCGAAATAGAAGAAAGCATGAAAACAATTAACAACTGTTTCCGTTTAGATGGCAATGCTGAACTACCTTCAAAGTGTCCCCAGATACCTTGCTTTTTCTCAAGAGGCAACTGGACTTTCTGGTTTTTCTTTGAAGACGTTTCGCTTCTCATCCAAGAAGCTTCTTCAGCTCTGTTGCCTCTTGAAAAAGCACCTTTGGAACAACCAAGACCTGGGTGACTGAGAATCTTCATAGATACCTTCAAGATAGTTTCTATGTTCTTCTCAGAGAGTAAAGATAATAATAATAATAATAATAATAATAATAATAATAATAATAATAATAATAATAATAATGTGTGTTGTCCCGATTGTAATTGGAGCCCTCGGAGCAATACCCAAAGGGCTACCCCACTATTTAGAAATCCTAAATTTGCCGGACTTGAACATTTTGACTCTACAAAAAACCACCTTACTCGGAACAGCTTACATCCTCCGACGATACCTTAACGGTTCCTAGGTCCTTGGTTAGGATTCGAGCTGCTGAGCTATTAACCAGCCTCAAAGGCTGTGAATCTCACTAAAGATTAACCAATAAATAATAACAACAACAACAACAACAACAACAACAACAACAACAACAACAACAACAACAACTGTTTCCCCAAAAATAAGACCTCCCCAGATAATAAGCCCAATTGGGCTTTTGAGCACATGTGCTAAAATAAGCCCACCCCAAAAATATTTAAATGCACGCGCAGCTGGTTCCCACCATTTCCTCTGGTTAGGGTTAGGGAGACAGAGCTGGAAATCAGGTAAGACTGCAAGAGGAGCCCCGTCTTGCTCCACGCGCCCCAAAATAATAAGACCTCCCCAAAAATAAGGCCAAGCACTTATTTTGGGGTTCAGAAAAATATAAGACAGCATCTTATTTTCGGGGAAACACAGTAGTAGTAGTATTAGTAGTAGTAGTAGTAATAATAATAATAATAATAATAATAATAATAATAATAATAATAATAATAACAACAACAACAACAACAACAACAAACAAACAAACAAACAAATAAAAATAAACAAAAAACTGTGCTACTTGGAACATTGTACATCTTAAGAATGTATTTGGTTGATACCTAGGACGCTGGCAGCAACCCATATCAACCATTAGCACCAGTCAGTGGTATTTGTGATGCATTTTTGAATGTCCAGTTGACTGAGTTTCATGTTTAATGAATAAATAATAATAATAATAATAATAATAATAATAATAATAATAATAATAATAACCAAGGTATTTGGTTGATACCTAGGACGCTGGCAGCAACCCATATCAACCATTAGCACCAGTCAGTGGTATTTGTGATGCATTTTTGAATGTCCAGTTGACTGAGTTTCATGTTTAATGAATAAATAATAATAATAATAATAATAATAATAATAATAATAATAATAATAATAATAATAACCAAGGTATTTGGTTGATACCTAGGACGCTGGCAGCAACCCGTATCAACCATTAGCACCAGTCAATGGTATTTGTGATGCATTTTTGAATGTTCAGTTGACTGAGTTTCATGTTTAACGAATAAAGATAACAACAACAACAACAACAACAACAACAACAACAACAACAACAACCAAGGTACTTGGTTGATACCTAGGATGCTGCAGCAACCCGTATCAACTATTAGCACCAATCAATGGTATTTATGACACATTTTTAAATGTCCAGTTGACTGAGTTTCATTTTTAATGAATAAAAGAGAACAACAACAACAACAACAACAACAACAACAACAACAATAGTATGTGAGTGCAGCAAAATCATGCAAACTGATTACAAAGCTAGACAGGATCGAGTTGCTAAATTAATCCATTGGTCATTATGTAAAAAATATGACTTACTTGTATCCAAAAAGTCATGGGAACATAAAGTGGAAAAAGTTCTGAAAATGAGACAGTGAAGATCTTGAAGGACTTTCAAATACAGACAGATTGTCATTTGGAACACAACACACCACATATCACAGTTGTCGAAAACCGAAACGTACAATTTATTGATATCACCGTACCAGGAGATGCCAGAGTCAAAGAAAAAGAACTGGAAAAATAATCATGAAATATCGCAAGCTGGCCATCGAAACTACACAGCTATGGATGAAACATGTAACAGTGATACCCATTGTCATTGGGGCACTTGTTGTACCATGTCCAAGAATTTTATAAGATACATCAACAAATTGCAGCTTCCTGCAATAACACCTGCGGAACTGCAAAAAACTGCGCTACTCTGAACATTGTACATCTTAAGAAGGTACTTGATTGATACCTAGGACGCTGGCAGCAATCCGTATCAACTATTAGCACCAGTCAACGGTATTTGTGATGCATTTTTAAATGTTCAGTTGACTGAGTTTCATGTTTAATGAATAAAAGAGATAATAATAATAATAATAACAACCTACAAATGGAAATAGAATGACTTCATTGTCAGAATGGAAACCTTCTGACAATGAGGATGCCAAATTGATTTAACAACTTTGTTACTAACTTAATGATTCACTGTAATAAGAAATAGGGCAAAACTCACATAACAAATGTCTCATTTAACAACAGAAATTTGGGGCTCAATGGTGGTCATAATTTGAGGACTGCATGTATTAACATCCCCCTTCCAATGTTATTTCATAACACATTGAATGGAAGCTGTAATTGAGCGAGCTAGAAGCTGAAAATTCTGTCACATATTGGAAGCGTGATAGAATGTGTCAATAGAAAGAACCCAGTTTTTTTAAAAAAATAATATTTGGAGAGGATTCAAAGAAAGGTTACAGTAAAAAAAAATAAGTTGATAGGCTGAAGTTTATAGCTGCTGCTTGCGTAACTTTCAGTCTGCATGTAAATTAACTTTTATCTTCTCTTGGCCAAAATGACAAATTCCAATAAACTATCATAAAAAAAGAAAGGTCATATGTAGATATTAGAGTTCTTGAAAATGAAGCAGAAAATTTAATGATTTGTATAAAGGAGATACAGTGGATTATTTGATTTGGCTAAATTATAGTAATATAGCAGTATGAAACTTGGCCAGGGTGTATCTGTTTAAGAATATGGGAAAGAATAATTTGATTTTAAGAGATTCATTTCCGCTACAGCAAACAGTAAACTGAAGGGTAAATAATGCATTTTCATTATTGGGGAAGAAAAAAAAAATCCTTTCATTTCCACCCTAAACATGTGCCTAGTATACAATCCTAAACAATATTATTGCTATATGTCTTCCAAAGTCACATCTCAAAGCATTTTTACAAATAAACTAAAATTATATTTGGAAATAGAATTGTTTTAAACCATCAGGTTGATGATGAGAAGGAAATTGCTAATTAAGCCACTTCTAAGACTAATTATAAGATGAAATGGTTTTGCAGAGACAGAAAAGTATGGACGGAGAGATTAAATGATATCGGTATCAATTAGTTTTACCGGTATTACTTTTTTCCCTCCTCCACTTATTATTATTATTATTATTTTAGTTTTCTATTTTTAATTCCCCTTCTGTGCACTAATAACGTTGTTTAGTCCCAAAAGGAATAAAATAATGGCTGTATGTATGACTGTTATCAATGCTTACTTCCAAGTAGTAGTTCTACCCCTTGGATTTTATGCATCATAAAAAGGTGGAGGATTAATCTGGGAGATCGGTTGCATACCTAAACTCCAAAACTTTTGAGAAAAAGAGCTAGCCAATTTATCTTGCATCCAGAAGTTGTGGATGCTCTAACACTTTTAGGGCTTTTAGGCAGTGCTGAAATTGAATTTTTTTTACTACCAGTTTTGTGGGCGTGGCTTGGTGGGCATGGTGTGGCTTGGTGGGCGTGGATATTGCAAAATCTCCATTCCCACTCCACTCTGGGGTCAGCCAGAGGTGGTATCTGCCAGTTCTCCGAACTATTCAAAATTTCCGCTACCGGTTCTCTGAACTACTCAAAATTTCCGCTACTGGTTCTCTGAACTGCTCAAAATTTCCGCTACCAGTTCTCCAGAACCTATCAGAACCTGCTGGATTTCACCCCTGCTTTTATAGGAAGAAATTGGACTACCATTTGTCGGAAACAGTAAAGGGCCTCCTGCTTCAGCAGGAGATAGCAATAGCACTTACACTTATATAATGCTTCATAATGCTTTTACAGCCCACTCTAAGCAGTTTACAGAGTCAGCATATTTGCCCCCAACAATTTGGGTCCTCATTTTACCCACCTCGGAAGGATGGAAGGACGAGTCAACCTCGAGCCTGGTGAGATTCGAACTGCCAAATTGCAGGAATCTGGCAGTCAGCAGAAGTAGCCTGCAGTACTGCACTCTAACCACTGCGCCACCGCAGCTCTTAAAATGGTGGATTAGAAGACCTCCAAGGTCCCTTCCACCTCTATTATTCTGTTAACTCCAAAAATGTTTGTGTTGATCTCCGAAGGTTATTTTGCTTCCTTCAAAATGTCTTGATTCTTTTCGGTGAAATTTACAAGAGACTATTTGTTCCAGAAAGAGAAGGGGAAAAAAAAAAAAAAACTTCTCCTTTTGTATTTGTGACAACTGTCTTTGAGTGATATCTAGCCTCTTTTGACAATATATATTCGATCTTGATCTTGCTATTTCTATTGTCCACTCAAACTTTTTAGGAACTTTAATTAAACTGTCTCTCAGAAATAAAAGAGACTTTTTTTAAGAGTCAGTGGCAGGAGAACACTTACAGTTCAATAGAAGATACCAGTAGTTACTTTCATCATTTTGAATAGAATAAGACAGTTGGAAGGGACCTTGGAGGTCTTCTAGTCCAACCCCCTGCTTAGGCAGGAAATCCTAAATGGCTTCAGACATTTTGTTTTAACCTTTAAGTTTATTACCTTGGGGTAACAGCACATTCAAAGCATTTGGATGGCCTACATTAGAATATGGTACAGATTTAATTGTTCCAATTTAATTTGTATTTCATCTTGCCATTTGTTAAGTGTTTTCAGAATTACTTACAGCCCATCCATCACATCATTCAAAATATCAGCAAAGCAAAATGGCCACTATTATCACCAAGCAACAACAAGGAGCTGAGGTGGCGCAGTGGTTAGAGTGCAGTACTGCCGCTACTTCAGCTGACTGCTAGTTCAGCGGATCAAATCTCACCGGCTCAAGGTTGACTCAGCCTTCCATCCTTCCGAGGTGGGTAAAATGAGGACCCAGATTGTTGGGGGCAATATGCTATTTAGTATACTGTTGATTGTTGTAAGCTGCCCAGAGTCCTCGGAGAGTGGGAAATATGATTAATAAAATAAATAATAATAAAATAATAAATAAAATAAATTAAGATAGGAGATTCTTCCAGATTATTTGATTTCACTTGTAGTGTGTGTGTGTGTGTGTGTTATTATATTCCTAAACTGACATTCAGAAAACAAATATTTTTCAAAGTATTTATCTCAACAGATACCTTGATTTATATGTGTATTCGCATTCAAGCTATTGAATTGCAGCACACAGCTGGATGCAGATCTGTTACACACTGATTTTCTATTCACTCTGCACTGTGTAACACTTTTTAAGTTAGAAATGCCTTATTCTCGCATAGTCAAACTGAGAATTTTGAGAAAGCTAGCCGAGAGTAGTAGCCAGAATTGTCACTGTTCCAGAAAACCCCCCAACCAGTAGTGAAATCTGAACTGGTTTACTACCAGTTTGCTGGCTGCGCGTATGCAGTGCGCACCACGCACCAAATGCAAGGTGTGCACTGCAGTGCATGCCAAAAGGAGACATGCGGTAAGTAGAACAGCACGCGAGGGGGGGGCTGATCAGCTGTGGCGCGCAATCTTTTTTTTTTTTAACTTTTAAAAGCATTGCTTTTAAAAGTAAAATAAAAAAGTCTCTGACGATCTGGCAACTCATCTGGGATCGTCAGAGGCTTTTTTTTAACCTTTTGAAAGCATTTTTTAAACAACCTCTTCAGCCAAAGAGGTTATAGAAAAAAAATGCTTTTAAAAGTAAAAAAAAAAAAAGATGATCTGATGATCTGATGATCGCGCGGCTCTGTTGGGCATGGGGGGGGGAGGGATTTTTGCTACCGGTTCTTCGAACCACCCGCCACCATCGCTACTTCGATACGGCGATCCGGTCTGAACCGGGAGCATTTCACCCCTGCCCCCAACTCCAAGTAAAACTCTGAAGCAACATTTTTTCAAAGTTCTATTTACTAGAATAGGTAAACTGGCACATCTGGGAAACCCCGAATCTGAAAGGTCCAGGTTTTCCCTCAGTCAATCAAAACCCCCAAAACCATCCCCTCAGTTCTCAGTCGATCACATACTCCAATCAACTACCATCCCATCTCGAGACAACACTCCGACCACTCCTTCTCCAGATGCAGGATCGCCCTGACCTTGACCGACAGGAAGAATGCTATTATGTCTACAGACAACCCCTCTACTAAATCCCCCCTCCTACTTTCCCACACATGAGAAGGTGGCGGCATGGAAGCTTCCGGCCTAATATGGCTTCCAAAGCTGACAGGAATATCCCATATTCGTCACTTTTCTTTTGCTATCTCGCTCATGATAATCCATCCGTGTATTCGTCTACGTGATTATTAACCACGATTTACTTGACACAATATTCTGTTGGAAAACCACAAACTGCTAAGCACCCACTAGGCTCAATTGTGTGTTGGCTACTTTGAGGGTACAATGTGGCTTGGTTTTGCAGCTATTATTTCATACTTCTAAAAGTTTCTCATCGTTCTGTACTTGGTTTTAAATAATATATAATCACTGCCCAATTAAATATTGTTCTTTCTCTCATGGAAAATGATTGGCAAACAGCATGAGCAGTTGAAAATGCCATACTGCTTCAGTGTCAGATGGTTGCCTTGACAGAAACACAAAGCAATGCTTTTTCCCCCTGCAATTCTTGTTATGTCACATTGATATTATTTCTGCCAATTTCTTTTGTTCGTTTTGAAATATTCCTTTGAATAGAATAGAATTCTTTATTGGCCAAGTGAGATTAGACACACAAGGAGTTTGTTTCCGGTGCGTAAGCTCTCAATGCACATACAACAATAGCTTTAAGCAACAAAGTTATAGTCATTAGAAGATAAGAAGATAGGTAATAAGGAAGATGAGAATAATGATGTTAATACTGCCTTTCTAGATAATTTGACAGTGTTGTGGGAATTCGTTGTTTAGCAGAGTGATGGCATGCGGGGAAAAAACTGTCCTTGTGTCTAGTTGTTCTGACATGCAATGTCCTATAGCGTCGTTCTCAGGGTAGAAATTGAAACAATTTATGTCCAGGATGTGAGGCAGAGGTGGGTTTCAGCATGTTCTGACCAGTTCTGGAGAACCGGTAGCAGAAATTTTGAATAGTTCGGAGAACCGGCAGTAAAAATTCTGACTGGCCAGGCCCCCATCTATTCTCTGCCTCCCAAGTCCCAGCTGATTGGGAGGAAATGGGGATTTTGCAGTAACTTTCCCCTGGAGTGGGGAGGGAATGGAGATTTTACAGTATCCTTCCTCTGGAGTGGGGTGGGAATGGAGATTTTACAGTATCCTTCCCCTGCCACGCCCACCAAGCCATGCCACGCCCATCAAGCCACACCCACAGAACCGGTAGTAAAAAATTTTGAAACCCACCACTGGCGAGGACTTCACTGGGTCACTGAGGTTTACCAAATCCAAACTTAAGATGGTAGCTTCCCCGGCAAATCTCACAGACAAAAACAGTCAGCTTGAGTGGATATCGGAGCTAACTTTAACAGAAATGACCTAGAAGAGCAACAATAATGCGATTATTATAGTAATCTCAGAAAATGCCATTTAGCAAGACAGAGAGACAGAACGAGGAAAGAAAAGAGGGGGGGGATAATTTGTTCCCAAAGAACTATTCAATCATATATGTCCATCAAAGAATGTAGCTGCCATCGCCCCAGATTAGAAAACAAACCATAAGCAGTTTTACAGCAGTTTTGGGTTCGTTATGTCAATTAACCTATTCATAAGTTATTCTGGGTGGATTCATTTTTATAATCAGCAGAGGGTTTTTTTTCCTTGGGATGTTGCATTTTTTTAAAAAAGAATTCAAACACTCAGTCAAATGAGGCCCAATATATCCCTAGAGAGTTGATTCCTATTGTTTCAAAGTTAATTATGTTTTAAAATGTATGTGTGGCTGTGTACCTATGCATGTTCACAATATTTAAAAGTTATTATGACAGGACAATCAAATGGCTTTCCTCATTCTTGAGTATTCTTGCTCCGTTTTTCTTTCCCTCATCCTAGTATTCTTCCTCCATGTTTCTTTCCTCTGTCTTGAGTATTCTTGCTCTGCGTTTCTTTCCCATTCTTGAGTATTTTTGCTCCATGTTTCTTTCCCCATTCTTCAGTATTCTTGCTCCTGTTTCTTTCCTCATTCTTGAGTATTCTTCCTCCACATTTCTTTCCCTGTTCTTGAGTATTTTTGCTCCGTGTTTCTTTCCTCATTCTTGAATATTCTTGCTCCATGTTTCTTTCCTCAGTCTTGAGTATTCTTGCTCCATGTTTCTTTCCCCATTCTTCAGTATTCTTCCTCCCATGTTTCTTTTCCCATTCTTGAGTATTCTTGCTCCTGTTTCTTTCCTCATTCTTGAGTATTCTTGCTCCATGTTTCTTTCCCCGTTCTTGAGTATTTTTGCTCCATGTCTTTTCCCGTTCTTGAGTATTCTTCCTCCATGTTTCTTTCCCCATTCTTGAGTATTCTTGCTCTATGTTTCTTTTCTCAGTCTTGAGTATTCTTGTTCCGTGTTTCCTTCCTCAGTCTTGATTATTATTGCTCTGTGTTTCCTTCCTCAGTCTTGATTATTATTGCTCCGTGTTTCTTTCCTCAGTCTTGAGTATTCTTCCTCTGTGTTTCTTGGCAAAATGTGATGGTTTCTTTTAAATATTATAAATGAACAGCCTTTTACCTACCAATCTAAAAAGCCAATTAACTAGTTAAGAACATCTATCTATATCCCATCAGCAGTCAGGTAGATAATGATCAAAGTAGAGAAATTTAAGTTAGTTTACAATCCATGGTTTCCTCTGAGCAGTGTTTAAAATGAAAATCGCCAGGGTTTAGCAGTTTAATCTAGGGTTTAATTCGCAATTGTACACTTCAGTTTGTTTTAGAAACTCTGGCATTTATTTAGGTTTATATGACACTTTCAGCATCGTAGCTCAAATTGTACGATACGTTCTATGGGAATTAAAACTCATACTTTTCTCATGATAACAAACATGAGACTTCATTGTACAGGCTGAACTATCTCTTTGATGGCAACACAGAAAAAGGAAAAGATGGCATAGATGAAATAAAAACTTACCGTGTTTCCCCGAAAATAAGACCCTGTCTTATATTTTTTGAACCCTGAAATAAGCGCTTGGCCTTATTGCCATGTGCTCAAAAGCCCGATTGGGCTTATTATCAGGGGATGTCTTATTTGGGGGGAAACAGTGTATTGTTTTTTTCTCTCCTGGATCATTTTTTTTCTTCCCAAGGTCAGCTAAGGTAATCTAGGTGCTGCCATGTGCTGTGACTGTCGTAAGAATTTTGCAAGTTAGAAACATAGAACAGTGATGGCGAACCTTTTAGGCACCAAGTGCCCAAGGTGCATGCACGTGTCCAATCGGCAAGGCAAGGGCACCCACTCGTGCACCCCGGCATGCACCCACGCCCTGCCCGAACTGCAAGGTGTACACACATGCATGCACTGTACATGCGCACACGGCCAGCACATGCGCGGCAGAGACCTGAAGACCAGCTGTCCGGTGGGAGGCACATACACATGTGCTGCAGAGACCCGACACAGAGCTGGGGAGACGGCATGCGTGCCCACAGCGAGGGCTCTACATGCCACTTCTGGCATACATGCAATAGGTTCGCCACCACTGACATAGAACAAAGAATTATAGGGCTAGAAGAGACTTCGGAGTCCTTCTTTCCAATCCCCTGTAAAAGGGCTGAAGAACCTATGTCATACCGGTCAAATGGTTGTTCAGTCTATTTTTGAAAACCTCCAGAGATGGAACCCCTACAACTCTGGTGTCAGACTTCGTTGCTATCTCAAAATAAATGAATTTCCAAACTGCCAATCTTTAAGGAAATCTTTTCTTTAATTGAGCACAGCCACCGGATCATGACTCGATGCGGACAAGACTGACCTTTTGCCCCCCAATCCCTCCCTTTCCGATCCCCAAAACTCTGCTTCTCATTGGCTATCTTCCAAGTCATTCTTCAGACTTCTTGTCTCGTCATTTCCCAGGAATGTCCCCCCCCCTCTTCATTTCCACGACAACCCGACTTCAAAGGGATTTAGCAGGCAAAAGTTCAGAGCTTATCTCTCTCTCTCCTCTGCTCTTATGCCAGCGGCGAAGCGCTGACATCTGGGAGACAAACTATTCCATTGTTCTCGGTGTCAGAAAATTTCTCCTCCCTTCTAGGTTGGGTCTCTCTTTAACAAGTTTCCAGTCATCTTTTCGTGACTTGAGGCTACCATTTGATGAAGGGTCTTTAGTGGAGCAAAATAAAACGAATGAGGCTGCATCACAAAATCATAGAATCATAGGCTGGAAGGGACCTCGGAAGTCTTCTAGTCCAACCCCTGTTCAAGAGAGGAGTCTTATACCATCCCAGTCAAATAGTTGTCCAGTCTATCCAAGATGGCGCCGCCGACGGCCGCCTCGGTGAAATGCTCTAACTCCTACCCTCAAAACAATGCTATAGAGCACTGCACACCAGAACAACTAGACACAAGAACAGTTTTTTTCCCAAATGCCATCACTTGGCTAAACAAATAATTCCTTCAACACTCTCAAACTATTCACTAAGGCTGCATTACTATTAATCTTCTCATAATTCCTATCACCCATCTCCTTCCACTTATGACTGTATAACTGTAACTTGTTGCTGTTTCCTTACAATTTATGTTGATATTGTTTCCTAGTATGTTTCGGTTGCTTATTTGTACCTTATGACTATCATTAAGTGTTGTACCTTATGATTCTTGACAAATGTATCTTGTCTTTTTATGTACACTGAGAGCGTATGCACCAAGACAAATTCCTTGTGTGTCCAATCACACTTGGCCAATAAAGAATTCTATTCTATTCTGTTCTGTTCTGTTCTGTTCTGTTCTGTTCTGTTCTATTCCAATATTATTCTATTCTATTCTATTCTATTCTATTCTATTCTATTCTATTCTATTCTATTCTGTTCTGTTCTGTTCTGTTCTGTTCTATTCTATTCTAAAACTTCAGTTCTCTACTCTACTCTACTCTACTCTACTCTACTCTACTCTACTCTACTCTACTCCACTCCACTCCACTCCACTCCAATATTCTATTCTATTCTATTCTATTCTATTCTATTCTATTCTATTCTATTCTATTCTATTCTATTCTATTCCACTCCACTCCACTCCACTCCACTCCACTCCACTCCACTCCACTCCACTCCATTCCATTCCATTCCATTCCATTCCATTCTAATACCACCACTGGTTATACTCTTCTCGTTCTGTTTTCATTTCCCTTTTTCCATTGTAAGCTTGTGGATAGGGCTAGTTGTGTTTGAACGGGGCTAAAACGCTTACGGTGTACAAACAAAAATCAGCAACTGTAGTAAGAGGGATTGATTTACCCCAGGGCATAATTTGAGCCGAATGCAGTTTCAGCAAAATGATAGGAAGAAAGAATTCAAAGCCAAGGTTTTTCCCAAGTGCGCGCACGCACACACACACACACACACACACACACACACACACACACACACACACATAATAAGTGAACGCATAGGTCATCCGCATACGTTGTTAAAAAGCTACACCCATTCCTCGATCCTATATATAACATCTAATTAAAACTCGAAATTTGATTTTGCAACCTGGGAGGTTTAAATATTTTTGTGCGACAGGGCAAACGGACGCTTAAAAAAATGGATGCTGATTTCTCAAAACTGGAGAAGGTCCATAAGAAATGGAAAGATTAATCTCCTTCCTTTTTAAAATATATATCCTATGGAAGGGAACATTGAAGTGAGTGTGATCTATTCCTTCCAACAGATCTACAAATCTACAAATTCCTTCCAACAGATCTACTGCGCTAACCTTCACTGAAAGTTGTTGGCCGAGTGCAGCATTGGATAAAAATAAAATCCCACACACCTGTCAAGCTATGTGCTATATATTTTAGTGGGTCAGTATAAACACATATTTATTTATTTATTTATGTGCACATATTTATATGCCGCCCTTCTCCCAAAGGACTCAGGGTGGCGAACACAAGCAAAAACATACAATAAAAATCTGAATTAAAACCAGTTAAAATCAAATAATAATAAATAATAAAACCCAAGAATCTGAATCAGCCCATTTGTTGAAATAGCCAAGTCTTCAGGCCTCGACGGAAAGAACGGAGATCAGATGCCGTCCGGAGCTCGGTGGGTAACTCGTTCCAGAGGGTAGGGGAGCCCACAGAGAACGCCCTACCCCTGGACATCGCCAGATGACATTGTCTGGTCGACGGTACCCTGAGGAGAGCCATATGACCCATATGTCATTGGTGCCAACTTTATGCAATATTTAGAAATCTAGTGTTGTGGCTCTGTTACCTGAGCCCGTGTCATCGGCAGGAGAGGACTCCAAGAGTGAAGGAGAGGAGTTGGCAAGGCCTCCCTCTCCAGGACCCTCCTCTCTGGCAATGCCTTCAGTGTCCGCCGAAGGGCAAGAGATAGGGCCGGGGCCAAGCACGTCCACGCAGCCACAGGTGGACAGTGATGAGGGTAATGAGTCTTGGCTGGATCCTCGGCAGCGTCGCAGAGATAAGCGCGCGCAACAGAAGAAAAGGCATGCCAGAGATTAGGCTGAGTCACTGGACCACACCCCACGGGGTATAAAAGGGGGTGAGGTGGCCATTCAGACTCTGTGACGGACAAAACTAACTACTATCAAGTCACATTGCATCTTTGGAAACAACATTATCGGCCTTGGATTTATTTTACGAAATGGACAATTCTTGATTGTGTGTATTTTGTTTATTGAGTAAAAGTTCTTGGCAAGCAGCTACTGGGTTGCTGCCAAGCATCTTATCGGAAGAATTGGTTGTCTGCCAGTTTATTTAACCCCCGGCTGTCTGTTTGTGTGCGTGTGTGAGACGGGGACAGAACGTCCAGTTCATGTACCTGTAGTGTTTGTGAGTGACAAAGAGCTTGGAATAATTCATGCCAGATTTTTTTTTTTTTTAAAGCAATAACACTATGTAGATTAAATGCAACCGAAGAAATGGAGTAACTTAATATTTGAATTTTTTTCAAATAAAACTCCTCCCCACCTCAAAAAAACTATATTAACTCAGGTTCCAAGCAACCTGGAGCAAATGAGGCATAACATGATAAGGTAAGATAAGAGCCGTGGTGGCATAGTGGTTAGAATACAGTATTGCAGGCTAATTCTGCTGCCTGCCGGCTGCCTGCAATTCGACAGTTTGAATCTCACCAGGCTCAGGGTTGACTCAGCCTTCCTTCCTTCTGAGGTTGGTAAAATGAGAACCCAGATTGTTGGAGGCAATAGGCTGACTCTGTAAACTGCTTAGAGAGGGCTGTAAAGCACTGTAAAGCGATATATAAATCTAAGTGCTATTGCTATTGACATGAAAAGTTCAAAAGGCAATTGCTAACATGCAGCAGTATCAAGGGAATATCATCCCGAGTCTTATTGGTAGGGAAACAAATTTCTAAATCAGACAGAGCAAAATATTGGATCCAGCAATTGGATGATTTGATCTAGTCTCCAAGGGTTGGGTGGATTTTTTTTTTCTGAATCGATTCAGAAAGTCTTTGTGAACCCTTGATTAAATCCGCCTGGCTCTGGATTAATTTGGATGCTTCTCTATCTCTACCAATTCAACTTTTCCCAGATCAGTTGAGACAAGAAATTCAGATTAAAACAGTCTGACAGTTCAGTTCAGATATTCAGATCAAGTTGGATGAATTTTCTCAACTGATCTTACCCTAGCATGAATTTTGCTAGATTCGGTATTATTTTTTCCCCAGATAATCACACAGAAGATTGCAATGTGCCTAAAGAGAATTAACCAATAAAGTCACCCCCACAAATAGCTGTTTGCCACTACAAATCAGAATCACCAATAATCTTTGGAACTATAAACAATAAGATTCTCTTCCAGTTATTGTACAAATTGCTATTGGTGTGGTGCAGTCCTATATATGCCTATTTGGCTGCAAATCTACTTGAAGGCAATACCAAATGTTATTTAATAATCTTAAAAAGTCATTGCATGACTCCATTAACACCAATTGTTTTTTGAAATAATATCAATTGTTTTTTAAAAAGTTCCTTTCCACTTACCAGAATCCACTTACCAAAAGGAGAAAAGCATAATGAAGAGAAATGAGAAACTCCCTGTATGATTTATTTTTAGAAAATAGAACAGTGGGCTTTTGAAAGATGAGGATGGGATGGGATGGGATGGGATAAAGGAAAGGAAAGGAAAGGAAAGGAAAGGAAAGGAAAGGAAAGGAAAGGGAAGGGAAGGGAAGGGAAGGGAAGGGAAGGAAGGAAGGAAGGAAGGAAGGAAGGAAGGAAGGAAGGAAGGAAGGAAAGAGGAAGGGAAGGGAAGGGAAGGGAAGGAAGAAAGAAAAGAGGAAGGGAAGGAAAGGAAAGGAAAGAGGAGAAGGGGATAAGTGAAAGAAAAATACTGTACATGCCATTGTCTTTGTGTCTGTAGGTGGAGATATGAGACCATATTTCAAATATCAACACACATACAGAAAAAGAGAGACTGATATACATATAAAATCATGATTTTTTTTTAGCTTGTTATGTTCACCATCTAGTTATGGAATTCAGATATCAATAAGTTCCTTTATGTTGTTACAGTTTATTAACTATTAACAAACATCTAAGTTTATCTAAACATTTATCTAAACCTATTATGAAATTTAATGCATTAAAAAAACCAAAATTTGCATTATAAGAAGAATACATAAAATGTGAATGATGTAATTATAGAACAGTTAACAGGTTATCAATCTGAAATAAAAGAAAAATTTAGGAAAGAGGGAGGGAGGGAGGGAGGGAGGAAGGGAGGGAGGAAGATGAAAGAAGAAATGGCAGCCAGGGAGGGAGGGAAGGCAGGCAAGCAGGAAGGAAGGAAGGAAGGAAGGAAGGAAGGAAGGAAGGAAGGAAGGAAGGAAGGAAGGAAGGACGCTTTCTGAGGTGATTCTATACTTGAGCAATATAAAATAACTGTTATGTCACAATGAATTGAAATATCTGCATTGTGGGATATGTTAAGTTATATTAGACTTGCCAATCTTTTGTTTGTTTTATTTTACTGGCATATTACCCATCACCAAAAGGGGGAATAGAAGCTAAAAAGCAGAAGGAAGTAGAGAAGAGGTTTGCAAGCTTTGTAAAATGGAATAACCATTTAAAATCAAATACATTTGCCAATCTTTTCTGGCTGGAATGTGACTGCAGCATCAAAATTATGTTCCTTGTGATTACCCAGAATAGGTGTTTTCCAGAAAAGAAGGACCATTTTTAGTATGAGGGGAGGGGAAGGGAGGAGAGAAGAGGAGTGGAGAGGAGAGGAGAGGAGAGGAGGGGAGGGGAGAGGAGGGGAGGAGAGGAAAGGAAAGGAAAGGAAAGGAAAGGAAAGGAAAGGAAAGGAAAGGAAAGGAAAGGAAAGGAAAGGAAAGGAAAGGAAAGGAAAGGAAAGGAAAAAGGAAAAAGGAAAAGAGGAAAGGAAAAGAGGAAAGGAAAAGAGGAAAGGAAAGGGAAAGAGAAGGGAAGGGAAGGAAAAAAGAAAGGGGAAGGGAAGGGAAGGGAAGAGAAGAAAAAAGAAAAAAGAAAGGGAAGGGAAGGGGAAAGGGAACAGAGAAAAGGAAGGGAAGGAAAAGGAAAAGAAAAAAGAGAAAGGAGAAAGGAGAAAGGAGAAAGGAGAAGGGGAAGAGAAGGAAAAAAAGAAAAAGAAAGGAAAGGGGAAAGGAAAAAGGGAAGGAACAAGGAAAAGAAAAAAGAAAAAGGAAGGAAAGGGGAAAGGAACAAGGGATGGAACAAGGAAAAGAAAAAAGACAGAGAAAGGAGAAGGGGAAGAGAAGGAAAAGAAAAAAGAAAAAGGAAGGAAAGGGGAAAGGAAAAAGGGAAGGAACAAGGAAAAGAAAAAAAGACAGAGAAAGGAGAAGGGGAAGAGAAGGAAAAGAAAAAAAGAAAAAGAACGGAAAGAGGAAAGGAAAAACGAAAGGAACAAGAAAAAAAAAGAAAGGAAAAGGGAAGGAAAAAGAAAGAAAGAAAGAAAAGGAAAGGGAGCACAGCTACCCAGCTAGAATATGCTGTTTCCTCTGATGACTCAATACTGCAGATGTGAGCCATTACCTTCTCAATCTACACAAGAGAAATGGTTATTTGAATGCTGCACCATGCAGCCGGCCTCTTTCAGAATTCATTGTGGAAGAAAATTAGGCAGCTGCGGTTCTTGATCAAGGTGCCTGAGGTTACACCCTTGACATGAATGATGATTACTTTTAAACAGGGCTTGTTTTGGTTGTTATGGCTAACGTATTAATAACCATACCGAGGCGACTTGAAGCGTTAGCAAAGGTGTTTGAAAAGACACGGCAATAAAATAGTGAATAAAATAAAATGAAATAATCCCAAAATCTAAAAGATAGCATCATGAATAGATTCGAATACACCGTTAACAGATGTGGGTTTCACATAATTTGCATTCTAACCACTGTGTACCATAGGAAGGAAGGAAGGAAGGAAGGAAGGAAGGAAGGAAGGAAGGAAGGAAGGAAGGAAGGAAGGAAGGAAGGAAGGAAGGAGCCTGAGTGGCGTAGGAGGCTAATGCCTCCTAAGGCAGCATTTAACATCCAGCTGCCTGCAATTACTGCGAGTTCAATTCTCACCAGGCTCAAGGTCGACTCAGCCTTCCATCCTTTCTAAGGTAGGTAAATTGAGGACCCAGTTTGTGGGGGCAATAAGCTGACTTTGTATAAATATACAAAAGTATGAAAGCTATTGCTTAACGCATTGTAAGCCGCCCTGAGTCTCCGGAGAAGGGTGACATATAAATCAAATTTAAAAAAAGAAAAAAAGAAAGGAAGCTATAGCACTAGAAATAGCACTTACTTATATACCACTTCATATATCTTGAGTCAACCTTGAGTCGATGAGAATCGAACTGCCAATCTGCTGGCAGTCGGCAGTCAGCAAAATTAGCCTGCAGTACTGCATTCTAACCACTGTGCCACTATGGCTCTTACTCTGTGTGTGTGTGTGTGTTTGTATGTATATGTGTGTTATGCTATGCTTTTAAATCTATTTGCTTGAGCTAACAATAAAGCTTTAAATCGCTTTATTCATTGGTGTGCTTTATTGTTTCTGGATCCAAAGGGACCTGATTAGTGTCCGGATGCCTGATTAGTGCCCTAACAGTTGGCAAAACACCTTTCCAAGGAATTAGTTTCACTATCAGATAAAAACCTATACCGTCAAACAAAGAGCATCTTATAATTTTTGAAAGCTTGTATGAAAAATGATTGCAAGGATTTGAAAGTCTTCGTCTCTTAGCATTTCCTTCTCATTGCGAAGTTGCAGAATCATCATGGACCAGAAGAGAGAAAACCAGCAGCGGGTTTCACATTTTGTTACCACCGATTCGTCCTGTGCGTGCACGCTCACTTCACACGCACACCTTCCATGCGTGCACTTTTCTCGTGTGTGCGTTTTCCGTGCATGCGCCCTGCCTCAAAACCGTGCCCAAATAGGATGGCATAGAGCGGGGCAGGTGGGCGGGCCCACCTGCGATCTCCGCTACCAATTCGCCTGAACTGGTACGAACCGGCTGAATACCACCTCTGGAGAAAACCTTATTGTGATCCTACTGTGTGGTTCAGCAATCAATCAATCAGAAAACTGATTGATCCCACTGTCTGGTTCAGCAATCAATCAATCGGTTCAGCAATCACCAATATTTACAGCTTGGCATGATACAATTCCTCACAACTACTCACAAGTAAATCGTCATGGTAATAGGAAGGATTGGAGAAATGTAAAAAAGGTTAAAACGTTTGCATAACGAACAGAATGAATGCATAAATAAAATAAAATCTTCAGAGCAAAATAAGAATAGAGCAACAGGCATAGAATAGAATAGAATTCTTTATTGGCCAAGTGTGATTGGACACACAAGGAATTTGTCTTTGGTGCTTACGCTCTCAGTGTACATAAAAGAAAAGACACATTCATCAAGAATCATAAGGTACAACACTTGATGATAGTCATAGGGAACAAATAAGCAATCAAATCGTATTAGGAAACAGTCAATATAAACTGTAAGGATACCAGCGACAAGGTTACAGTCATACAGTCATAAATGGGAGGAGATGGATGATAGGAACGATGAGAAGATTAATAGTAGTGCAGACTTAGTAAATAGTTTGACAGTGTTGAGGGAATTATTTGTTTAGCAGAGTGATGGCGTTCGGGGAAAAAATTGTCCTTGTGTCTAGTTGTTCTGGTGTGCAGTGCTCTATAGTGTCGTTTTGAGGGTAGGAGTTAAAACAATTTTGTCATATGTAAATGACTAACCCTGTGATTGATTGATATATATATCTAAAGAATGTAAATATTAATTCCCTTTTCCAACAACCATCCCCTCATAACTCCTCCTTACCTTGACTCCTCCTCCTTAGTATAAAAGCTCTATCCCGCTCCTTTAACTCGCTCTCTCCTGTCATGATACCTGTTAAAATGTTTAATAGAATCAATAAATATATTTAATAGAAAAGGAATGACTTCTATGAGTTATTGGGCTTGATCCTTGAATCTACGTAACAAATTTATGTCCAGGATGTGAGGGGTCTGTAGATATTTTCCCAGCCCTTTTTTTGACTCGTGCAGTAGACAGGTCCTCAATGGAAGGCAGGTTGGTAGCCATTGTTTTTTTCTGCAGTTCTAATTATCCTCCAAAGTCTGTGTCTGTTTTGTTGGATTGCAGAGCCAAACCAGACAGTTATGGAGGTGCAGATGACAAACTCAATAATTCCTCTGTAGAACTGGATCAGCAGCTCCTTGGGCAGTTTGAGCTTCCTGAGTTGGCTCAGGAAAGGCATGAAAAGCTCTCTCCAAAATGTAGCGTTTTTAATTGTAAAGAGGCGGTTGGAATATTAGTGTTGAAAATTCCTAACTCACTGAAATTTTCTAGTTTGTTTATCCCAACTTTATTCATTTGGGGCAGCATTTTTTCTGAAGACAAAAAAAAAAAAAAAAACCCAATAGTGTTTTTATGGACTGTTACCAATGCATTTTCTTTATTTTAGTGGAAACATCCTAAAAAAATTCTAAGTGACACTGCATGGAATAAGGGTACAGTATAATCCACACATTAATAATTAACTGGTTATAAAGAGTAGGCCAGTAAGGTGAATATAAAGTTTACTAGGGAATAATAATCATCATATTTATTTGTTTGTTTGTTTGTTTGTTTATTGGTTCAATTTATATGCCGCCCTTCTCCGGAGACTCAGGGCAGCTTACAATGCGTTAAGCAATAGCCTTCATACTTTTGTATATACCTGCTTAGTAGGACTTTCGGCCCCCCCCAAGCGGTGTTCTTTTTTATACAAAGTCAGCTTATTTCCCCCACAATCCGGGTCCTCATTTGACCTACCTCGAAAGGATGGAAGGCTGAGTCAACCTTGAGCCTGGTGAGATTCGAACTTGCAGTAATTGCAGGCAGCTGGTGCTACTTAACGGCGCTTTAGTCTGCTGTGCCACCAAGGCTCTTTTAAAGCCATATTTATGGCTTTGTTAAAAACTGAAGAGGCTTAGTTTAGCTACCCGTCTAGAATCCATCTGCTTAGCTAGAATAAGAAATCACAATTAGCAATGATTGAGAAGGCCCATTTCAAAGTACGACCTGCAGCTTCCAGATTGATATATAGACCAGAATGTAATTTGCATTATACAGAATACAGAATGACAGAGTAGGAAGGGACCTTAGAGGTCTTCTAGTCCAACCCCCTGCCCAGGCAGGAAACCCTGCACCACTTCAGACAAATGGTTATCCAACATCTTCTTAAAAACTTCCAGTGTTGGAGCATTCACAACTTCTGCAGGCAAGTTGTTCCACTGATTAATTGCTCTAACTGTCAGGAAATTCCTCCTTAGTTCTAAATTGCTTCTCTCCTTGATGAGTTTCCATCCATTGCTTCTTGTTCTACCCTCAGGTACTTTGGAGAACAGCTTGACTCCCTCTTCTTTGTGGCAACCCCTGAGATATTGGAACACTGCTATCATGTCACCCCTACTCCTACTTTTCATTAAACTAGACATACCCTATTCCAACAACAATTCTTTATATGTTTTAGCCTTCAATCCCCTAACCATCCTTATTGTTCTTGTCTGCACTCTTCCCAGAGTCTCAACATCTTTTTTAACATCGTGACGACCAAAGCTGGATACAGTATTTGAAGTGTGATCTTACCAGGGCATTATAAAGTGGCATTAACACTTCACATTAGAATATATATTTCTCCTGGTATGCCAAGGGTTATTTAAAAGTTTTTAGCTAGAATTGGAAAGTTGAAGCACCTGGGAAATGAATTTGCTATTTTGCAGGATGAAACTAGAGGAGGGGGGAAAAATGTTATTATTAAAAGTGGTACATGATTACATACTATCTCTCACGCAGAAAAGTGATGAGTTCTTTATGTAGCATTGAACATTTTCCCTTTCTTAACTTAATTCCTGTTGGGATATCGCTGAAATGGGATATTTTATTAAGAACTTTTGAATGGGATACCATCAAGAAAAGGAGCTGAGGGATATAAGATTTTTGAAAGGTAATTTCCATACAATTTTGTAAGGGAAAATACTTTTTTTTTTTTTTAAGTTTTACATTGTTTCATACTGTGCTTGTAAATGTCTAGAAATTGGGTGAATATTCTATAGACCAGGGGTCTGCAACCGTAAACACTCAAAGAGGCATTTGGACCCATTTCCCACAGGAAAAAAAAAAGAAAACACCGGGAGCCACAAAACCTGGCTGGGCATGGTCAACTCCACATCACTCATTCCCACCCAGTCACATGACCCCCCCTAGCCACGCCTACCCAGCCAGTCATTAGGACAGAGAACCGGTTGTTAAAAAACACCAGGAACCACAAAACCCTTTTCTCTCATTCTCCCTCCCTCCATCTCTCTCTTCCCCCTCTCTCTGTATCTCTCTGTGTGTGTCTCTCTCCCCCTCTCTGTATGTCTCTCCCCCTCCTCTCTCTTCCCCTCTCTCCCCTCTCTCTGTATCTCTCTGTGTGTGTCTCTCTCCCCCTCTCTGTATCTCTCTCTCCTCCCTCTCTCTCTTCCCCTCTCTCCCCCTCCCTCTGTATCTCTCTCTCGCCCCCTCTCCCTCTCTATCTCCCCCCTCTCTCCCCCTCTCTCTGTATCTCTCTCTTTCTCTCTCTGTATCTCTGTCTCTTTCTCCCTCTCTCCCCCTCTTCTCTCTTCCCCTCTCTCCCCTCTCTCTGTATCTCTGTGTGTGTCTCTCTCCCCCTCTCTGTATCTCTCTCCTCCCTCTCTCTCTTCCCCTCTCTCCCCCTCTCTCTGTATCTCTCTCTGTGTCTCTCTCCCCCTCTCTGTATCTCTCTCTCTTTCTCTCTCTGTATCTCTGTCTCTTTCTCCCTCTCTCCCCCTCCTCTCTCTTCCCCTCTCTCCCCTCTCTCTGTATCTCTGTGTGTGTCTCTCTCCCCCTCTCTGTATCTCTCTCACCCCCTCTCTCTCTTCCCCTCTCTCCCCCTCCCTCTGTATCTCTCTCTTGCCCCCTCTCCCTCTCTATCTCCCCCCTCTCTCCCCCTCTCTCTGTATCTCTCTCTCTTTCTCTCTCTGTATCTCTGTCTCTTTCTCCCTCTCTCCCCCTCCTCTCTCTTCCCCTCTCTCCCCCTCTCTCTGTATCTCTCTCTGTGTGTGTCTCTCCCCCTCTCTGTATCTCTCTCCTCCCTCTCTCTCTTCCCCTCTCTCCCCCTCTCTCTGTATCTCTCTCTGTGTCTCTCTCCCCCTCTCTGTATCTCTCTCTCTTTCTCTCTCTGTATCTCTGTCTCTTTCTCCCTCTCTCCCCCTCCTCTCTCTTCCCCTCTCTCCCCTCTCTCTGTATCTCTCTCTGTGTGTCTCTCTCCCCCTCTCTGTATCTCTCTCACCCCCCTCTCTCTTCCCCTCTCTCCCTCTCCCTCTGTATCTCTCTCTTGCCCCCTCTCCCTCTCTATCTCCCCACTCTTTCCCCCCTCTCTCTGTATCTCTCTCTCTTTCTCTCTCTGTATCTCTGTCTCTTTCTCCCTCTCTCCCCCTCCTCTCTCTGTATCTCTCGGATTTCCAAGACCAGGCGAGGAGTGATTGGGAGGGAAGGGAAAGGGGCGGGGCCAGCCAGTGATGGTACAGGGAGCCGCAGAAGAGGGCCCAAGGATCTGCATGCGGCTCCAGAGCTGTGGGTTGCTGACATCCGCTATAGACAGACGATCAGCATAATAATTTGCCTAGCTACCATATTCCAAACCAAATTTAGTTTCAGAGAAGATTTTCAAGCATTATTAGATTTGGAGCCCTTCACTTACAGTTTTTGCAAAACAAATGTCTTTGTGCATATAACTTATAATGCACAGGCCAGGTTTAAATTGGAAGTATAGGCGTATATCAAAAGTCATACACACGACTTTTTTTTTTTAAATCATCCTGTACACAAAGTCACTGAACCTGTAACTCAGTAGCACCCAATTCTAGAAGAGTGATATCAGTACAGGCAAGTGAGTTCTCCAGATTTAATAATGCTTAAGAACAGAATAATAGAGTTGGAAGGGGCCTTGGAGGCCTTGTAGCCCTGCTCAGGCAGGAAACCTTCTACCATTTTAGACAAATGATCATCCAATCTCTACTTAAAAACTTCCAGTGTTGGAGCATTCACAACTTCTGGAGGCAAGTCGCTCCACTGGTTAATTGTTCTCACTGTCAGGAAATTTCTACTTGCTTCTAAGGTTGGTTCTCTCCTTGATAGGTTTCCATCCATTGCTTCTTGTTCTGCCTTTGGAGAATAGCTTGACTCCCTCTTCTTTGTGGCAGCCTCTTAGATATTGGAAGACTGCTATTATGTCACACCTAGTCTTTCTTTTCATTAAACTAGACCTACCCATTTCCGGCAATCGTTCTTTATATGTTTTAGCCTCTAGTTTCCTAATCATCTTTGTTACTTTTCTCTGCACTCTTTCTAGAATCTCAAGATCTTTTTTTTTTTTACACAAACAAACATAAAACACAAATACATATAAACACGTATACATTGATACAATACAAAGAAAAGAAGTCTATCGACTAACTCCTAAGTAACTATCGCATCGGTGGTTGTTTTCTAATTCACCTGTTATTTCTTTATTTAACAATTTGCATATTTGCTTGTTTGCACTTTGACACATTTATGCATATCCAAATGTAGCTTTCTATGAATCGTACTAGCTATTTATATATACAGTCCTACAGTTTTCCTTATGTGCCAATTTCTGTGCTTCTTATTTAGGTTCTCCTAGCGTCTTATTTTACTGGCCCTATCTTTCCCTCTAGCCATGAGTACCATCTTTGCCAAACTATGTAGTAATCGGTATCCTCCTTCTCTTGGAGCTCTTTAGTGAGTCTATCCATTTCTGCACATTCCGTTATATTTGCAATTATTTTTTCTTCTGTTGGTAATAGTTCGGATTTCCAATTTTGAGCATACACTATGCGTGCCGCTGTCAGGATATGAATAATAAAGTATTATTTTTTTCTGCACTCTTTCTAGAATCTCAAGATCTTTTTTATATTATGGAAACCAAAACCAGATGGGGTATTCCAAGCGTGGTTTTACCGCTCCTCGGAACTATAATATTCAGCAACCAAAGCAAAGCATTTGTCCAAACCAAGAATTTATTTTATGTTATGTACACTGAGAGCGTATGCACCAAGACAAATTCCTTGTGTGTCCAATTACACTTGGCCAATAAAAAATTCAATTCAATTCTATTCTATTCTATTCTATTCTATTCTATTCTATTCTATTCTATTCTATTCTATTCTATTCTATTCTATTTACTCTGTTCTATTCTATTCTATTCTATTCTATTCTATTCTATTCTATTCTATTCTACTTTCTATTATTCTACTCTATTCTGTTCTGTTCTGTTCTGTTCCGCTCCGCTCCGCTCCGCTCCGCTCCGCTCCGCTCCATTCCATTCCATTCCATTCCATTCCATTCCATTCCATTCTATTCTATTCTATTCTATTCTATTCTATTCTATTCTATTCTATTCTTCACTCCATTATTCTATTCTATTCTATTCTATTCTATTCTATTCTATTCTATTCTATTCTATTCTATTTACTCTGTTCTATTCTATTCTATTCTATTCCATCCTCCCCATTATCTATTCTATTCTATTCTATTCTATTCTATTCTATTCTATTCTATTCTATTCTATTCTATTCTATTCTATTCTATTCCATTCCATTCCATTCCATTCCATTCCATTCCATTCTATTTAGCAGATCCTGTCATCTGGCTTTTGCACATAGATGAGATTTCAGGATAAATCTACTCCATAGTTAAACTTCAGTTATGACTCATTCATTCCTTTTGAATAAATCAAAATTAAAATTTAACTGTGGAGTAGATTTGTCATCAAAATCCCATCTATGGCATATCTTCTGAGGGAATTAGGTCCTGTCTTTTTTTCCAAAGGTTTCAGCTAGGTTATGTTATTAAGACGGATAATAATAATATGCATACTTGCCATAGTAAAAGTTGATTATGTGGATTTTTTTATTTTTTTTTTGCCCTTCTTAATTGGAAGGAATCTTTCAAGACAGAAATAAAGACTTTAAGGAATTTTAAAACCATTGCCCTTGAATTCACTGATGTATTGCGTAACAAATCCTATAGAACAAGCCTTCAGTTCAAACAGATCAAAGTTTTTTTTTTCCCCCACTTTATTAAACTGTCTTAGGAAACCAAATTTATTAAAAGCAAACAAACAAAATCCTAGCTTCACTTGGCTGCTTATGAAATGATCCATTTTGACAAGCCTCAGAACAGGACTTTCTACTTGCCAATAAAATAAGGATAGCAGGAGTAAAAAGGTGAATAAAAATCATTAATGGTATGAAATAGCTTCCATACTAATAATAGACTAATAGCACACAAAACTGTAGATTTCAGGATTGCAAAAGAAAAGAAAAATCTCTGGGGATAAGACACCTTCTCAGTGGTTGAAAGGGTTGTATCAGGAAAAGACGGATCTGTGAACCAGACAGGACAGCTGAAGAAGACATTGGTAAACATCTATTCTCCAAAGCACCTGAAGGCAGGACAAGAAGCAATGGATGGAAACTAATCAAGAAGAGAAGCAACCTGGAATTAAGGAGAAATTTCCTGACAGTCAGAACAATTAACCAGTGGAACGACTTGCCTCCAGAAGTTGTGGGTGGAGATTTTTAAGAAGAGATTGGACCGCCATTTGTCCCAGAATGGCATAAGACCATGATGGAGCGCCAGAAAATGGCCTGAAAATGGCCAAAAATCAGGCCATTTTTGGTCGTTTCATGGGCTGTTTTCTCGCCATTTTTTCTGGCCATTTTCAGGCTGTTTTCAGGCCATTTTTGGCCCAAAAGCGGCCCTAAAAACAGCCTGAAAATGGCCTGAAAAACAGCCAGAAAATGGCTGGAAAACACCTCAAAAAACAACCTGAAAACAGCCCCCAAATGGCCAGAAAATGGCCCTAAAACAGCCCAAAAATGGCCTGGAAACAGCCAAAAAAACAGGCATGTGTGCGCCTGTCTTTTGGTTTCTGGTGTATGCGCATTCTGGTTTGGGCACTCAGTCCTGAAAAGGTTTGCCATCACTGAGGTAAACTCTTCTGCCCGAGCAGGAGATTGGACTTTTATACCTCCCAGGTCCCTTCCAATTCTGTTATTTATTTATTATTTTTTTACATTTTTTTTATTGTATAGACAAACCAACATTTAATACATCAGTCCTTCCTTCCATGTGACATCTCGGCGTTTTCTCCATGGCTTCATCTTTTTGTCGTTTCTTCTGTCTTCATTTTCACCAAATCTATTACAGCGTTTCTCCAAAAGTACAATATTCTAATTATATCATTTTCTTACATAACTATTAGTTCGCTTATCTATATCTCTTTTCTAACCAATGGTAAAATTGATCCCATATCTTAAAATATTCTAAATCCTCTCTTTCTTTGATCATCAAAGTTAATCTATTCATTTCTGCACAGTCAAAAAATTTTTTTAATTATTTCTCCTTCCAGAGGTATTTTTTCTGCTTTCCAATTTTGTGCAAAAATAATCCCTGCTGCTGTTATTACATGTATAATGTATTTTCTTTGCTAATAAGGATACCCAGTAGGAACAATTCAGTCATTTTCTATACTGTTGCCAAATATATCAATCTGTCCATGCCTATGTAGTCAGTAGAAATGGCCTTTTATTTAAAAGATATTTCACCTTTTGAATTGTTGTTGTTACCTAGTCTTGGAATCAAACATCTGGAAAATCACCCAGCCATGAGAAAATCAAGAACTTCAATTTCGACTTAAATTTATTCACTACTTTTGGAGATGTTCAGTTTCAATTCATTGACCCCCAAAAACTAAACCATAATCCATTTGCTATGGTTAGTTAAAGATGACATGTTTGAGAGAGGATACACCCAGCTCAAGCTGCCTTCTGTTCTAATCCCTCCTTCCTCCTTCCCTGTCCTATTTTACACTGAAGAATCATGAATTCAATTTGGGTGGCCACTGGACAGGATGAAAAAGGAAAGGAAAGAAATATAGTCAAGCACAGTTGGTCCCAGAATTTCCTTTTCTAGTAGGTGAAATAGATTTTCAGGGGAGACATGATAGCAGTGTTCCAATATTAGAGGGGCTGCCACAGAGAGGAAGGGGTCAAGCTATTTTCCAAGTCACCCAAAGGCCAGACAAGGAATAATGGATGGAAAGTGACCAAGGAGAGATTCAACCTAGAAATAAGGAGAAATTTTCCGACAGTGAGAACAATCAACCCATGGAACAGAAGTTGCCTTCGGAGGTTGTGGGAGCTTCATCCCTGGAAGCTTTCAAGAAGAGACTGGACTGCCCTCTGTCAGAAATGGTGTAGGGTCTCCTGCTTGGGCAGGGGGTTGGACTAGTTGACCTACAGGGTTTCTTCCAACTATGTTAGTCTGTTAAGGTAAAGGTAAATGTTCCCCTTGAACATATATGCTAGTCATTTCTGACTCTAGGGGGCAGTAATCATCTCCATTTCAAAGCCGAAGAGCCAGCGCTGTCCGAAGACGTCTCTGTGGTCATGTGGCTGGCATGACTAAACACTAAAGGTGCACGGAACGCTGTTACCTTCCCATCAAAGGTGGTCCCTATTTTTCTACTTGCATTTTTTACGTGCTTTCGAACTGCTAGGTTTGCAAGAACCGGTAGTAAAAATTTGTAGTAGTTCGGAGACCAGGTAATATCATTGGCTGGCCACGCCCCCGAACTAATCCCCGGCCTGGTCGCTGCTCGCTTACCCCGCCCACCTCATCAGAGGCTTTTTTTTTTAACTTTTAAAAGCATTTTTTCTACAACCTCTTCAGCCGAAAAAATGCTTTTAAAAGTAAAAAAAAAAGCCTCTGATGATCGTGCGGCTCAGCTGGGATCATCAGAGGCTTCTGAAAGCATTTTTTCTCCAACCTCTTCAGTCGAAGAGGTTATAGAAAAAAAATGCCTTTAAAAGCCTCTGGCGATCCCAGCTGAGTTGCCTGATTGTCAGAGGCTCCTGAAAGCATTTTTTTCTGCAACCTACAGAACCAGTAGTAAAAAAATTTAGAACCCACCCCTGATGCAGACTTAGTAAATAGTTTGACAGTGTTGAGGGAATTATTTGTTTAGCAGAGTGATGGCATTTGGGGAAAAAAACCTGTTCTTGTGTCTAGTCAGAAGCTGGGACAAGTAACGGGAGCTCACCCCATTACGCGGCACTAGGGATTCGAACTGCTGACCTTTCAATCAACAAGCTCAGCGTCTTACCCACTGAGCCATGGTGTCCCTTTTAGTTAGTTAGTCTGTTATTATTCTGTTATTCAGAAGTTGTGGGAGCTTCATCCCTGAAAGCTTTCAAAAAGAGAATGGACTGCCATCTGCCAGAAATGGTGTAACTCTTGCTTGAGTGGCGGGTTTATTTATTTATTTATTTTTATTTATTTATTTATTTATTTATTTATTTATTTATTTATTTATTTATTTATTTATTTATTTATTTATTTATTAAATTTATATCCCACCCTTCTCCCCGAAGGGACTCAGGGCAGTGAACAGCCGAGAATTAAAATAACATACAATATAAAAGTTAAAATAATTAAAAATAAATTAAATTAAACGGCCGCCCCAATTTAAAACCCCTAGCAATACAATTGAAAAACCCCTAAAACCTATTCAGGCCAGGCCGGCTTGCTGAAATAAAAACGTCTTCAGGGCCTTACGGAAAGTGCGGAGATCCAGAATCAGCCGTATTCCGGGAGGGAGCTCATTCCACAGGGCGGGTGCCCCCACAGAGAAGGGTCTCCCCCTGGGGGCCGCCAGCCAACATTGCTTGACCGACGGCACCCTGAGGAGGCCCTCTCTGCGAGAGCATATTGGCCGGTGGGAGGTTATCGGTAACAGCAGGCCGTCTCGTAAACTCCCTGGCCCTAAGCCATGGAGCGCTTTAAAGGTGAGAACCAACACCTTGAAGCGCACCCGGAAGACCACCGGGAGCCAGTGCAGCTCGCGCAGGAGAGGTGTTATATGGGAGCGCCATGTCGCTCCCGTGATCACCCGCGCGGCCGCATTCTGGACCAGTTGGAGCCTCCGGGGTTGGACTAGATGACCTACAAGTTCCCTTCAACTCTGTCAATCTGTTAATGGGAAGATTCTTCTTTCAGCCCAACAGAGGGTGGGATCCACTTCAGGACAATGCAGGATCCTGATTCTGCTAACCGAAGGACTCTTTCACTTTCCATCTATGCAAACAAACCTCTCCTGAAACCCACAAAGAAGCTCTTTAAAAAAAATATATCCCTTCTAACATTCAAATTGGTCGGCTGAATTAACTAGTAAGCACTAATGGGAAAACAACATTAAGCAACAAAGGTGAAGAGCATTAAACCGAAGAGTTGGCTTTCTAAGAGAGCACTGAAAACTAATTATAAGAATTCCCCAAGGCTTTGATATTCTGTGTGCCATTTTCAGAAGGAACTTTCAAGAGGTACTTTTCCCTTCTTTTCTGTATATTTTCTCTCTCTCTCTCTCTCTCTCTCTCTCCCTCTCTCCCTCCCTCTCTCTCTCTCTCTCTCTCTCTTTGTGCCTCCTCCAATATTTTGTTTTGTTTTGTTTTGAATTTTATTTCAAAAGTTTAATTAAAAAAATACTTCAGTGTGATTACATAGCTTGGTTGTTACTCATTAGTAGGCAGGAATTAAACTTCTGTGCCAAAGCAATTCATCCACCAGCAACTCCAGTCATTAGTCAAACTAAGTTCTTAGTTAGGATTACTATTGCTCACAAGCAAAGTGAATGGAGGAAGTCAGTTTTGCTTAATAACCATGGCCAAAAAAAAAAAAAAGCTAATAAAAGGCCGTAAAATTAAATGTGACTCACTCAATATCTGCCTTGCTTAAAAATGGGAATCTTGCTCTCAATTGTGGTGGTAACTTGAGGAGCAATATGTAATATGCATAAAAAGGAAGCCACCAATGACAGCTAAATCACAATCAAGTGTCAGCTGAAATCCGATGACGATTTCAGTAGTTACTCCTAAAGAAAGTTACTTAAGAGTTCAACTTCGCTCTGTACCATGGACACATTTAGAAATAATGCTAGTTTAAAGTTGAAGAAGTGGGATGCAGTGGCTCAGTGGCTAAGACGCAGAGCTTGTTGATTGAAAGGTCAGCAGTTCATGGTTGGAAGAGAGTGAGGAAGGCAGACAAGGAAAGAAGGAAAGGAAGGAAGGAAGGAAGGAAGGAAGGAAGGAAGGAAGGAAGGAAGGAAGGAAGGAAGGAAGGAAGGGAGGAGGGAGGGAGGGAGGGAGGGAGGCAGATTGATTCCTGATATTTGAGGCTATATATAGGTCTATATATAGGACGTGGTGGCTCAGTGGCTAAGACACTGAGCTTGTCAATTGAAAGGACAGCAGTTCAGCAGTTTGAATCCCTAGTGCCGCGTAACGAGGTGAGCTCCCGTAACTTGTCCCAGCTTCTGCCAACCTAGCAGTTCCACATGACCATGGAGACATCTTTGGACAGCGCTGGCTCTTCGGCTTTGAAACGGAGATGAGCACAGCCCCCTAGAGTCAGGAACGACTAGCACATATGTGCAGGGGAACCTTTATCTTTACCTTAAAGTTTAAGAGGAATATGTATTTAGACCTTCCAAATGGCAGATCATGATCTAGGTTGGGGTGGCAAACTTGATTACATTGAGGGCCGCAACAGGGTTGTGTTTGACCTCGGGGGGGCATGGCTGGGGTGGGCATGCCCAGGGTGGTCACGGCCAGCTCGATATCACCTGTGTTGGGGGCACCTGTGGTTGGGGACACCCAGGCTCTGTTTTCAGCTGTGACGGCCTCCTGCAGCCCTTTGTCAGTGAAAACAGAGCTCAGGAGGGCTGCGTGCGGCCCTCCTGAGGTCTGTTTTCGCTGGCAGAGGCACTTGGGTTGGTCCTTCACTGTTTCCAGGGTGGCCCTGCAGACCAGAACTAAGCACCCGATGGGACAGATCCAGCCCATGGGCCTTGATCTAGGTTATCCTGGCTCTAAACCCACCAATTTAATCTCATAAATCCAGTCCAAGGTCAAGCATCAAAAAACAAAGCTCCTGAGAAACAGCATCTAAAGAACTAAATAAGAAAGGTGTCAGCATTGCAACACTGGCATAGAGAGCAGAGGACAGCGAAAGATAAACTCTGAAACTTTTGCCTGCAAAATCCCTTTGAAGCTCGGTTGTCGTGGAGATCAGGGGAGGGGGCACATTCCTGAGAAATGACGGGGAAAAGAAGTCTGAAGAATGACTTGGAAGACAGCCAATGAGAAGCAGAGTCTTGGCGGTTGGAAAGGGAGGGATTGGGAGGCAAAAGGTCAGTCTTGTTCGCGCGGAGTCATGATCCGGTGGCTGAGCTCAATTAAAGAAAGATTTCCTTAAAGATTGGCAGTTTGGAAATTCATTTAATTTTGAGACAGTACCGCAGTCTGACAAAAGGAAGTTCAAAAAGAAAAGGGGGGGGGGAAGCTAAACGGAATGCCAATGATGATTGGTAGGAAGGAGTTTGATGAACTGGGTCAGGCTCTTACAGATCAGGCTTGATCTAGCAATTTTCTAGTTGGGCTACCCCATATGGGCTGCAAAAAAATAAAATAAATCCATATGACCACCATCAAAGGACTAGGGCAGTGGTGGGATTCAGCCAGTTTGCACTGCTTTGGGAGAACCGGTTGTTAATTTTCTGAGCAGTTTGGCAAACTGGTTGTTGGAAGAAATCATTAGGGCAGAGAACCGGTTGTTAAATTACTTGAATCCCACCACTGGACTAGAGGTTTCCATAACTTGATTTATCACTTTGTTGTTTTTAATCTTATGATTTATTGTATGATTTAAGGATTTATTGTTTGCATGTACACTCACAGTTTATATTTATATGTACGCTGTATGTTTGTAGTTTGGATGTACACTAAGAGCTTATGCACTGGAGACAAATTCCTTGTGTGTCCAATTACACTTGGCCAATAAAGAATTATGTTCTATTCTATTCTGTTCTGTTCTGTTTTGTTATGTTCTGTTCTGTTCTGTTCCATCCCGCCTTCCCCATTATCTATTCTATTCTATTCTATTCTATTCTATTCTATTCTATTCTATTCTATTCTATTCTATTCTATTCTATTCTATTCTATTCTATTCCATCCCACCCTCCCCATTATCTCATCTCATCTCATCTCATCTCTTCTCTTCTCTTCTCTTCTCTTCTCTTCTCTTCTCTTCTCTTCTCTTCTCTTCTCTTCTCTTCTCTTCTCTTCTCTCCCCTCCCCTCCCCTCCCCTCCCCTCCCCTCTCCTCTCCTCTCCCTATTCCTATTCCTATTCCTACTCCTACTCCTACTCCTACTCCTACTCCTATTCCTACTCCTGTTATTCCTATTCCATTTTCTATTCCATTCCATCCCCAATTCTTCTGATTCCCTGCTCTCAAGCCCACTTGAAGAAAAAAAAAAAACACCTCTACCTGCCAAAATTTATGTCAACTCAATTGGCCACTGAGTATAATCACCGTTTTAGCTTTAAGCTAATAAAATTCTAATGACTTTATCTGCCATTATCCTTTGTAGCTTGGCAAAAGTTCAGGAATGCTACAAATTTCTACCAGGCTTTCCTATCCTGTTACACCACGGTTTTTCTAAGTTAGACATTCTGCTGCTCAGAATTCGTTTATATTCATTGAACAATATAGGCTAATGCAGAAAACTGAACTGGCTATAATACCAACCCTGGCCCATGAAACTAGCCATTTCATCAGATGAGTAACATGAGCTGGTCTTAAAAAGCTATCAAATTAGGACTTGTGGTGTTTGAAATGCTTCACACGTATTCACTTGGGTAACCTTACAACAGTCACGTAACTGTACTATAAGGAAAATCAAAGTTGAACTTTTGCATAGGGCAGGAGGATCCACATTCCTCGCTCCACTATGAAAACCAACTACCGTATTTTTTGGAGTATAAGACGCACCGGAGTATAAGACACACCTTAGTTTTTGGGGAGGAAAATAAGAAAAAAGCTGATTGGCAGGTGGATCAGCCTCCCAAAATACCCCCAATCAGCTGTTCCCAGAGGTGAATTTTAGCAACAGGTTCCTTGGTTGTGAGCTCTGTGCCTTGCCTTTTTTTTCTGCCTCTGAAACTTCTGAAACTCTGTTTCAGAAAAAACCTTTTTTCCTGCCTCTGAAAACCTCCAAAACAGAGCTTCAGAAAAAAAGGCTTTTTTTTCTGAAGCTCTGTTTGGAGGCTTTTTTTTTCTGAAGCTTCTTTCAATCAGCTGTTCCCAGAGGTGAATTTTAGCAACAGGTTCCTTGGTTGTGAGCTCTGTGCCTTACTTTTTTTTCTGCCTCTGAAACTTTTGAAACTCAGAAAAAAACTTTTTTTCCTGCCTCTGAAGGCCTCCGAAACAGAGCTTCAGGAAAAAAAAGGCTTTTTTTCTGAAGCTCTGTTTGGAGGCTTTTTTTCTGAAGCTTCTTTCAGAGGCTTTTATTCTGAATGTCAGGCTTGCCTCCTTTCAAAGCTCAAGAAAGAAAAAACCCAACTCCATGTTTGTAGAGAAAGGTACTTTTACTGAGTATGAACTGAATGCAACGAAAGAAAAGCAAAGTCTGAGGCAAGAGGTGCAAAAATTACATATTGTAAGCATCCCCCAGATCCCTCCTCTCACAGTCCCAAGGCAAATGTCCAATCCACATCTCCCCAAGGTGTCATATGGGGTACTTCTTTAGGCGGCCCCATCTATCTGGTATGCCGGAACGGCTGGCCTTGGCAGTTATCAGTACTCTCTGAAGCTCCCTTTTTCGAGACATCTCCACCAGCTCACTTCCCCCTCCCTCCCAAATACCATCAATACTCCCCCCCTCCCATTACAATGGCAGCTGAAAGCAAGCAAGCAGCATGAGGCTGACATTCAGCCCTCCTGCAGAAGAGACGTTAGTCCTAGGAAAAAAACAAATGGAAATAGACAGAGTAGAATGAAATGATAAAATATCTAACCTACATATAATATGAAGAAATCCCAATTTATTAAGGTTTATCAGGGTATTTACTGTGAAAGCATGAGGTTGACACTGAAGGACTATCTGTACTCTGTTCAATCTCCTTTCTTTGGTATTGGTATGTAGACTAACCTCTTCCGATCTGTTGGCTATTGAGTCATTCTCCAGATTGGTTAGCATAGTTTGGTTAGAACCTTTACTGATTCTCCTTTTGTTGCTTGCCATATTTGTTTCCTGATTTGTTTATTTGTACCCTATGACTATCATTAAGTGTTGTATTAAGTATGATTATTGATGAACGTATCTTTTCTTTTATGTACACCGAGAGTTTATGCACCAAAGACAAATTCCTTGTGTGTCCAATCACACTTGGCCAATAAAAAATTCTATTCTATTCTATTCTATTCTATTCTATTCTATTCTATTCTATTCTATTCTATTCTATTCTATTCTATTCTATTCTATTCTATTCTATTCCATTCCATTCCATTCCATTCCATTCCATTCCATCAGTCCTATCCAGGGAAAGGATATGTTAGAATCAGTGGTGGGTTTCAAAAAATTTTAATACCGGTTCTGTGGGTGTGGCTTGGTGGGCATGGCTTGGTGGGCGTGGCAGTGGAAGGATACTGTAAAATCTCCATTCTGTCCCCAGTCCAGGGGAAGGTTACTGCAAAATCCCCATTTCCTCCCGATCAGCTGGGACTTGGGAGGAAGAGAATAGAAGGGGGCAGGGCCAGTCAGAATTTGTACTACCGGTTTGCCAAACTACTCAAAATTTCTGCGACTGATTCTCCAGAACTGGTCAGAACCCGCTGAAACCAACCTCTTCTTAGAATGCAATTTCTCTTCCGACTTTGTTTTCCCTTAGCTTTTTTTTTTTAAAAAATAAAAATTTGTCATTTCCCCCCCCCCCCCCAAAAGGTACCAGCTGAGATTTCCTTAAACCTTTTGCTGAAGACATTTGGTCTTTGGGTTGAGTTGCCTTCTGCAAGCTTTATCACAATCTGGCAGAACTTATTATGTTCCTTAGCCTTTGGAACTCTGGTCTTTAGGCCTTTTCCCAACAGACTTATCGCTGACTAAAAGACCTGCTATTTTCCTCAGCTCTCTGCTCTGTTTCTGTCAGCCACCAGCTCTGGTTCTCATATTCCATTTATTAAACTGTCAACTTCAAGCCTTCGTTCCATAGCAACTGTAACTAAGGCAGCTACCACTGATTTTAGCCCAATATTGAGTAACAAAGCCAAGCTTCTTGGTCAACACTATCTAACCCTCACACAGGGATTATTTGCAGAATATAAATATTGTGATGTTAAACAAACAAACAAAAAGATCAAGATACACCTTTTTTCACTGATATTAATAGATTTATTGAACTGGAAAGTTTCCCTATATCCCATTTAATCAGATCTAAGAATTATTCCTACTTGACATAGTTAAATCAGGCATAAGCCAGGGGTGTTTGAGCTTGGGAACTTCCTATTTATAACTGTTTAGTATTTAAACTATAAAATAATCTCAATTTGCATGAAAGGAAAATAGCAAATTACCAGGTGCCATTTTCACAACATCACTATTTATTGTTGATTTGTCTAAGCTTACCTGCTTATTAGGCTGGTAAACCTGGAACATAATGGGTTGTTTTGTTCCACACGCTAATATTCAAATCTTGTGGAAGCTACTCACTCCTAGGGAAAATTGCTCTTTCATAATTAATATGATATATGAGAAACATAATTACATAAATCAGTTTTGATTTGATCTTTGTTAAACTAAAACAGGGAATGTCTGAAAAATAGATGACAAATCTATCCCCTGTCTAGAAATTGCAGGTGAAGTAAGAAGAGAAGAGAAGAGAAGAGAAGAGAAGAGAAGAGAAGAGAAGAGAAGAGAAGAGAAGGGAGAAGGGAGAAGGGAGAAGGGAGAGGAGAGGAGAGGAGAGGAGAGGGAGAGGAGAGGAGAGGAGAGGAGAGGAGGGGAGAGGGAAGAGAGAAGAGAGAAGAGAGAAAGTAAAAGAAGGGAGGAGAGAAGAGAAGAGAAGGGGAGGGAAGGGAAGGGAAGGGAAAGAGAAGGGAGGGGGAGGGGAGAGGAGAGAAGGGGAGAGAAGAGAGAAAGGAGAGGAGAGGAGAGGGAAGAGAGAAGAGAGAAAGTAAAAGAGGGGAGGGAGAGGAGGGAGAGAAGAGAAGAGAAGAGAAGAGAAGAGAAGAGAAGAGAAGAGAGAAGAGAAGAGAAGAGAAGAGAAGAGAAGAGAAGAGAAGAGAAGAGAGAGAGAAGGGAGGGGAGGGGAGAGGAGAAGAGAGAAGAGAGAAAGGAGAGGGGGAGGGAGAGGGAAGAGAGAAGAGAGAAAGTGAAAGAGGGGAGGGAGAGGAGAGGAGGGGAGAGGGAAGAGAGAAAGTAAAAGAGAAGGGAAGGGAGAGGAGAGGAGAGGAGAGGAGAGGAGAGAAGGGAAGGGAAGGGAAGGGAAGGGAAGGGAAGGGAAGGGAAGGAAGAAGTAAACTTGGTGATCTTCTCTGCTCAAGCAGGAGACCCAATAGAATTGCATTAGCCACCCAAGTCCATCTCTGATGCCATTTATTTTTTTCCATAATGGAAGACACTAGAAACACTTTTTTTAAAAAAAAATGATGCTCAGTGTAGTTAAAAAAAAGGTGGGGGAGTCATCCAGTCTGCATCTTCCATTGAAGAAAATATGGAGAAGCACACAAATCTTCAAGATATCTAGCTGGTTCAAGTTGTTCGAATAAGTTTGGAACAATTGGTGTTGCTGCAAGGAAGGAAAGGAAAGGAACTTCCATTGACGTTTGCAGACTAGATGTTGTTAGTTGTGTCCAACCCATCGCGACCCCATGGACAATGTTCCTCCAGGCCTTCCTGTCCTCTGTTATCCTCTGGAGTCCATTAAGCTCACACCAACTGCTTCAGTGACTCCTTCCAGCCATCTTGTTCTCTGGCGTCCTCTTCTTCTTTTGCCCTCAATCTTTCCAGCTCTTCTCCAGTGAGTCCCTTCCTTCTCATTAGGTGGCCAAAGTATTTGAGTTTCATCTTCAGGATCTGGCCTTCTAAAGAGCAGTCAGGGTTGATCTCCTCTAGGACTGACAGGTTTGTTTGCCTTGCAGTCCAAGGGACTCACAGGAGTCTTCTCCAGCACCAGAGTTCAAAGGCCTCAATTCTTTGGCGCTCAGCCTTCCTTATGGTCCAATTTTCACAGCCATATATTGCAACTGGGAAAACCATTGTCATAATTGTTGATATTTCTCCCGGCAATCTTAATTCCAACTTTTGATTCATCTAACCCCGCCTTTCTCATGATGTGCTCTGCATATAAGTTAAATAGGCAGGGCGACAGTATGCAAACCTTGCCAGACTCCTTTCCCAGTTTTGAACCAATCAGTGGTTCCATGTCCAGTTCTCACTGTTGCTTCTTGACCCGCATATAGATTTCTCAAGAGATAAATAAGATGGCCTGGTACTCCGATCTCTAAGAACTTGCCACAATTTGTTGTGATCCACACAATCAAAGGCTTTAGCATAGTCAATGAAGCAGAAGTAGATGTTTTTCTGGAAGTCCCTAGCTTTCTCTATGATCCAGCATATGTTGGCAATTTGATCTCTAGTTCCTCTGCCTCTTTGAAATCCTGCCTGTACTTCTGGTAGTTCTCGATCCATTTACTGCTGGAGCCTAGCTTGTAGGATTTTGAGCATAACTTTACTAGCATGTGATATGAGTGCAACGGTGCAATAGTTTGAACATTCTTTGGCATTGCCTTTCTTTGGAATTAGAATGTAAACTGACCTTTCCCAGTCCTGTGGCCACCGTTGAGTTTTCCAAATTTGCTGGCAAATTGAGTGTAGCGCTTTTTACTGCATCGTCTTTAAGATTTTGAATAGCTCAGTTGGAATACTGTCTCCTCCACTAGCTTTGTTGTTGCTCAGATTTCCTAAGGCCCATTTGACTTCACATTCTAGGATGTCCGGCTCGAGATCAGTGACCACCCCATCTTGATTATCAGGGAGGTTAAGTTTGTTCTTGTATAGTTCTTCTGTGTGTAATTTTACAACCTCTTCTTAACTTCTTCTGCCTCTGTTAGGTCCCTGCCATTTTGGTCCTTTATCATGCCCATCTTTGCATGAAACTTTCCCTTCATATCTCTAATTTTCTTGAAGAGATCTCTGGTCCTTCCTATTCTATTGTTTTCTTCTATTTCTTTGCACAGTTCATTTATGAAGGCATTCTTATCTCTTCTAGCTATTCTCTGGAATTCTGCATTCAATTGGGTGTATCTTTCTCTTTCTCCCTTGCCTTTCGCTTCCCTTCATTCCTCAACTATTTACAAAGCTTCCTCAGACAGCCATTTTGCTTTCTTGCATTTCTTTTTCTTTGGGATGGTTTTAGTTGCTACCTCTTGTATAATGTTGCGAACCTCCATCCATAGTTCTTCAGGCACTCTGTCTATCAGATCTAATTCCTTAAATCTATTTGTCACCTCTACTGTATGTTCATCAGGGATATGATTTAGTTCATACCTGAGTGGCCTAGTGCTCTTCCCTACATTCTTCAATTTAAGCCTAAATTTTGCAACGAGAAGCTTTATATTATAAAGAGAGAGGGGGGAGAGAGAGAGGGAGAGAGGGAGAGAGAGAGAGAGAGCACACTGGTTATATCATGAGTCATTGTCAGCTTTGATCTAAGGACTTCAAAATCAAGATCATGGCTTTAGTTGAAATCAAGATTCTGATATACAAAAGATAAGACCTATGTAGAGCCTCAAATACAGGAATCTTCCTCCCTCCCTTCCTCCTTCTTTCTTTCCTTCCTTACTTTCTTACTTTCCTTGTTTGTCTTCCTCACTCTCTCCCACCTCCCATGTCCCCCCTCCTTTCTACCTTCCTTCCTTCCTCCCTTCCCTCTCCCTCCCTCCTCCTCTCTCCCTCCTTTCTAACTTACTTCCTCCCTCTCTCCCCTTCCTTTCTTCCCTTTCTTTTCCTTCTTCCCTTTCTTTTCCTTCCTTCCTTCCTTCCTTCCTTCCTTCCTTCCTTCTCCCTATTTAAAAAATCTTACAGGGTTTTCATGTCAAGTATTTGCAAGCCATTGGCACATGTGTCATATAGACACCAGTGGAGGCAGAGAGTGTCTCCACCCCTATGTGGAAAGGAGGGGCTTACCCTGAGTATAAAACCCCCTCCAACCTTTTCCACCTTGCTCTCTCCATCTCTCTCTCTTCATGTTTGTTCCTCATGAGACTTGATCTCTGTTGTACATAGTTAATATGATTTATCAAATACGTTTAAGACATTTATTTATGCATCTGCCTCTGAACTCTTCTATGCTCCTGGGTGTTTCTACAATCCCAATTCCACATTTCATCTTAAGGTACCAATACATTTTCTTCCTGCCACTTCCCAATGATAAGACTCATCATCACCATCACCATCACCATCACCATCACCATCACCATCACCATCACCATCACCATCACCATCACCATCACCATCACCATCACCATCACCATCACCATCACCATCATTATCACCATCATGGTCATCTTCAACTCATCCCAATAAGAAAAACCCTCTGTAGCAAAGAACCACAGATGCCGAGACATCCGCCCAGAACATGGCTGTCATTTTGACAGCCGCATTATGTTCTGAGAAACTCATGTGTTCTTTTGCCCCAGAGGTGAGCCGTGAGCTATTATTCTGTACAATGCTACTGATAAGTGAGCGTGGGAGAAAATAAAGAGTGATGCTGCTTCCGTGCGTGTACATGCAGGACAGTTATGCGAGATATGCCAGAAAACCCTCCGCTTGGCTGCCCAACCTCTTCAACAGCAATATTTCCTCTCTCTCCATTCTGCTCCTGCCATTCAAAGGATGGTAGAACTTAAATTTAGATACACCCAGCCGCCCTCTTTTTCATCCAGTTCACGTGGGCAAAGATAACAGGATTGTAACATATTTATACGCCACTAAAAACCATGTTGTCTTTAACTGGATGAAACTTTTTTTTATAACAATTTTTGAGAGCCAAGGTCTCTCAAATGGGCTGACTTACCAGATGTGTCCAAAATAACTGTATAACATAATTGGAAGAGACCTTGGAGCAGTGGTGAAATTCTTTTTTTTTTTTTTTACTACCGGTTCTGTGGGCATGGCTTGGTGAGCATGGTGTGGCATGGCAGGGGAAGGATACCACAAAATCTCCATTTCCACCCCACTCCAGGGGAAGGATCCTGCAAAATCCCCATTCCCTCCCCACTCCTGGGGGAAGGATATTGCAAAATCTCTATTCCCACCCCACTCTGGGGCCAGCCAGAGGTGGTATTTGCCGGTTCTTTGAACTACTCAAAATTTCCGCTACCAGTTCTCCAGAACCTGTCAGAACCTGCTGGATTTCATCCCTGCCTTAGAGGCCCTCTAGTTCAATCCCCTACTCAAGAAGGAGATCGTACACCATTCCAGATTAATGACTGTCCAATCTCTTCTTAAAAACCTCCAGTGATGGAGCACCCACAATTTTGTTTCACTGGTTAATTGTTCTCACTGTCAGGAAATATCTCCTTAGTTCTAGGTTGCTTCTCTCCTTGACTAGTTCCAATCCGTTGCTTCTTGTCCTGCCTTCAGGTGCTTTGGAGAATAGCCTGACTCCCTCTTCTTTGTGGCAGCCCCTTATATATTGGAATGTTGCTACCATGTCACCCGCAGTCCTTCTTTTCATTAAACTAGACATACCCAATTCCTGCCATCATTCTTTGCAATTTTTTGGTGTCAACTCGCAAAGCATTCCTGGCCTGCTCTCGAGTTGCCATAAGCAAGGGGTATGGGAAACCGATGAAGCAGCACGGCAGCCAAAGACAGGAGCATATTCCAGAATTATCTCTCTCAAGGCTGTCTTCAAGGGATACCCATAGCGGCTGGAGGGAAGTGATCTCTATAACCCGCAAAATTGCTCTGTTGGCAAATGTGATTGATGACACACCCTGGGGGGAGGAGGAAAACAGGGTCTTGATTGGGGCCGTAAAGTACGTGGGGTCAGAGTTGGCTTCGCTTGGGAATGTGCCGACATGAAGCTCCTAATAAATAACTGGATTTCTTTTGAAGCTTGGCTCGAGGCTCATGATTTAATTAGGGCATCTGTTGGAACCTGACATTGAGACCTGTGACTCCTGAAAGAAGGAAATTTGGACAACTTGTGGCTGCTTCAGGATACTGGATGTTACTGAGCTGCTGCTGCAGTTGTCTGATCTTCATTTCCAACACTTCCCAGCCAGTCTTGCAATGCTTCACTCCCTCCCCCACCCAACAGTAGCCAGTTTCTTGCCTGCTGGGAGGGAGAAGGGAAGGATAGCAATAGCACTTAGACTTATATACCGCTTCATAGGGCTTTACAGCTCTCTCTAAGTGGTTTACTACAGGTAGTCCTCAACTTACAACCGTTCAATTAGTGACTGTTCAAAGTTACATTGGCACTGAAGAAAGTGACTTATGACCATTGTTCACACTTAATGACCATTGCAGCATCCCCATGGTCACAGGAACAAAATTCAGACTCAGATTTATGATGGTGTTGCAATGTCCTGGGATCAGGTGATTTCCTTAAAAAGGGACAAAATTGTGACCTTCTGACAAGCAAAGTCAACGAGGAAACCAGATTCACTTCACAACTGGGTTACTAAGGTAACAACTGCTTTGATTTACTTGTAAAATGGGGCAAAGCTCACTTGTCAACAAAGAATATTCTTTCTGCGCCAATTGAGAAAGTTCAAACTGCCCAAGGAGCTGCTGATACAGTTCTACAGAGGAATTATTGAGTCTGTCAACTGTATCTCTATAACTGTCTGGTTTGGCTCTGCAACCCAACAAGACAGACACAGACTTCAGAGGATAATTAGAACTGCAGAGAAAACAATGGCTACCAACCTGCCTTCCATTGAGGACCTGTCTACTGCACGAGTCAAAAAAAGGGCTGGGAAAATCTCTACAGACCCCTCACATCCTGGACATAAATTGCTTCAATTTCTACCCTCAAAACGACGCTATAGAGCACTGCACACCACAACAACTAGACACAAGAACAGTTTTTTCTCCAAACCCCATCACTCTGCTAAACCAATAATTCCCTCAACACTGTCAAACTATTTACTAAGTCTGCACTACTATTAATCTTCCCATCACCCATCTCCTCCCACTGTATGACTGTAACTTTGTTGCTTGTATCTTTATGATTTATATTGATATTGTTTCCTGATTACTTATTTGTACCCTATGACTATCATTAAGTGTTGTACCTTATGATTCTTGATGAATGTATCTTTTCTTTTATGTATACTGAGAACGTATGCACCGAGACAAGTTCCTTGTGTGTCCAATCACACTTGGCCAACAAAGAATTCTATTCTATTCTATTCTATTCTATTCTATTCTATTCTATTCTATTCTATTCTATTCTATTCTATTCTATTCTATTCTATTCTATTCTATTCTATTCTAGTCTAGTCTAGTCTAGTCTAGTCTAGTCTAGTCTAGTCTAGTCTAGCCTAGCCTAGCCTAGTCTATTGTCTCACTTTTGAGCTCAATTGTGGCCATAAATCAAGGACTATCTGTATATCGTTTTTGTTATCATTTCACCTCCTTCCTCTCTTTTTCCCCCCTTTCTTCTTCCTTTTTTCTTTTCTTTTTTTTGCTGGTAAGCAGAACAGTTGCAAACCCGTGTAATGTTCTTCTGCACTGTAATTACTTTTTTAAAGCATGCATTATTTATGCAGCCGAGGCACTTAGGCAGTTCCAATAACAGTTTCTAGAAAAGCATTATTTTTGACAGTGAGGTTTCTTTTATAAACCCGCTACCATTTTAACATTTCAGATCCTGTGCTTAGTCAGCATCTAAATATAGCCAAGCGAACAATAGGCGTCTGTTTTACACTCAGCTAAAGTTAGAACTCTGGTTAAGCAGATTGAAATAAATGTAAGATTATATTGCAGGAGGGACAAATTGTCCTCCGTTTGATTTTTTTTCCCCCCATTTTTCTCCTCATTTTTTTTTGCTGAAGAAGTCCTCCTTCTCTTAAGATAAAAAGTTCCGAGGTTAGAATGGAAGAATCCAATTTCAGTTCAGGTTAACAGAGCAATTTAAGAAGGTCAAAGATGCAGCTCGTTTTAGCTGAGGTTAGGAAACCTAGCGCAAGCAAACTCGAAAAGGACAGCTAGGGAAACAGGAAATGGTCCCTCGCTGGTTAGACATGTACCTCTTGCCAAAACGTGCCTCGGAATTAGACAAAGCTGAATAGGAAGGTGTCAGGATTCCAAGTAACACCCCCAATGAAAGAAAATTCTGAGGCTTGAGTTTCATCAAAGTTTCATTTTATTCGGTAAAGGTAAAGGTTCCCCTCGCACATATGTGTTAGACGTTCCCGACTCTAGAGGGTAGTGCTCATCTCCGTTTCAAAGCCGAAGAGCCAGCGCTGTCCGAAGATGTCTCCATGGTCATATGGCCGGCATGACTCAACGCCAAAGGCCCACGGAACGCTGTTCCCTTCCCACCAAAGATGGTCCCTATTTTTCTACTTGCATTTTTTAACGTGCTTTCGAACTGCTAGATTGGCAGAAGCTGGGACAAGTCACGGGAGCTCACCCCGTTACGTGGCACTAGGGATTCGAACTGCTGAACTTCGATCGACAAGCTCAGCATCTTAGCCACTGAGCCACCATGTCCTTTCCATTTTATTAGAGATGTCATATTGGCACATCTGGGAAAACCGGAATCTGAAAGTTTCCAGGTTTTCCCCCCACCCAAAGGAAAGTTCAAGTCCCTGCCCATCACCCACATGTCCATCACATGGTCCAATCAAAGCACCGTCCCAATTGGAGATGCCTTCCAGTTCCACTTGTCCAGGTGCAGGGCAAGATGTCCTTGACTCTCTGAGAAAGGAATGTTATTATGGCTATATTTCACCCTGGATCTATACAATTCTCCCCTCCCAGTTTCCCACAGTAGTAAATGTGGCAGGCCTGAAGATCCAATGAAAAAGATGGCTTCCAGGCCTGACAGAAGGAAGTTGAGAAAGGCGCTTCGAAAGGGTAATATTAATAGAGTTGGAAGGGACCTTGGAGTTAATCTAGTCCAATCCAGCTCACGCAAGAGACCTGTACTAGGGGTTCGAACCGCCGAACTGCTGACCTTTCTGATCGGCAAGCTCAGTGTCTTAGCTACTGAGCCACCTAGTCAGGGAAGGACTTCTCAGATACTGTTGTGGCTCTGACCCCCGAGCCCGTCTTATCGGAGGAAGAAGGCTCCGAAAGGGAAGGAGAGGAGTTGGCCGGGCCTCCCTCTCCAGGACCCTCCTCTCTGGCAATGCCTCAGGTGTCTCCCAACGGAGAAGAGATTGGCCAGGAGCCAGGTATCCCCGTGCAGGTGCAGTCGGACAGTGACGGGGAAGAGTCTTGGCTGGATCCACGCCAGCGTCGGAGAGATAAGCGCACGCAACAGAAGAGGAGGCGTGCCAGAGATTAGGCTCAGTCACTGGACCACACCCCACAGGGTATAAAAGGGAGCATGGTTGCCAGTCAAACCTTGTGACGAACAAAGCTGAAAGCTTCCACGCCATTCTGCATTGCCGGACTTTTGCTATAGGCTTGGATGGATTATATTTGGACTTAATTTACTCTGTAATTGAACATTTTAATTTGATGTACCAGAAGCGGAGAGAAGTTATCTCTTCCCTTTGTGAGTAATAAACTCTTGGCAGGCAGCCACTAGGTTGCTGCCAAGTTCCGTTATCATAAGGATAAGGATTTTGTCGGCTGGTTTGGTTTTAACTCTTGGACGTCTGTTGGTGTGTGTGCGTGTGGGAGGGGGACAGAACAGATACATAACTGAAATGACTAAGACACCCACATCGGACTGCAGAGATGTAGATTAGAAAGAGGGGCAAAGATGGAATCGATGGAAGTGAGTTTCGAATGGGAAATGCAGAGTGAAAGAAAATAACTATACTGCCATTCTAGGTTAGAGAGCAAGTGAGCAATCAGACTGGAGGATAAACTGTTTGTGTGTTCTTTGTGTAGGTCCCTAAGTATGTAGATGCATATGTAGATACACAATATAAAAAAAAATATGTTTGAGACTCTGGGGAAGAGTGCAGAGAAGAGCAACAAGAATGATTAGGGGACTGGAGGCTAAAATAGATGAAGAATGGTTGAACTTGCAAGGATTTGGTATGTCTAGTTTAATTAGAAGAAGGACTAAGGGAGACATGATAGCACTGTTCCAATATCTCAGGGGCCGCCCCAAAGAAGAGGGAGTCAAGCTATTCTCCAAAGCACCTGAGGGCAGGACAAGAAGCAATGGGTGGAAATTAATCAAGGAGAGAAGCAATTTAGAACTAAGGAGGAATTTCCTGACAACAATTAATCAGTGGAACGATTTGCCTCCAGAAGTTTGCTCCAACACTGGAATTTTTAAAAAAGAGACTGGACAACCATTTGTCTGAAATGGTATAGAGTTTGCTGCCTGAACAGAGGTTAGACTAGTAGACCTCCAAGGTCTCTTCCAGCTCTGTTATTCCATTAAATCAGTAGACTACCTCTCTTTTGGAGTAGGCAATAGAGAATCCTATCAAAACACGGAAGAAAAATATAATCCCTTTTGTATGGACTCAAGGGAATGGATAAGGCACCTGATCATCATTATCGTCATCGTCATCATCATCATCATCATCATCATCATCATCATCATCATCATATTTCCTTTAATGACCCCATAATCCTTTGTGGGGTGGAGTCTGGTCAACTGAATGGAGCTGAGTTTTTACTGGCCGGATGCTCTTCCTGTCGCCAATGCAGAGTTATATTCAGTAGATATATTCTCATGGTGCCCAGAGAGAGAAATATCTGTATCTGGGATCGAACTCACAGCCTCCTGATTGTGAGACGAGAGCTCCACCTCTAGGCCACCGGACCACTTGGATAAGGCGCCCGATGTAACCAAATTAAAATAAAAGATGTAGCTTTTTTTTCTTATTGGTGACCTCAAAATACAAAGGGCAGTAAAGACAGATCCAAAGGAGGAAGAAATGGGAAAAACTTGGTTTGGCCTGATTTTTTTTTTTTTTAAAAAACCGAGTTTACTTGGGAATTGAGGAGTATATAAATTCTTCTTCTTCTTCTTCTTCTTCTTCTTCTTCTTCTTCTTCTTCTTCTTCTTCTTCTTCTTCTTCTTCTTCTTCTTCTTCTTCTTCTTCTTCTTCTCCTCCTCCTCCTCCTCCTCCTCCTCCTCTTCTTCTTCTTCTTCTTCTCCTCCTCCTCTCCTCCTCCTCCTCCTCCTCCTCCTCCTCCTCCTCCTCCTCCTCCTCCTCCTCCTCCTCCTTCTTCTTTTTCTGAACCTTGTTTTGTTCCTGAACCTATGTGCAAAGACAGCTGCCTCAGCAATTTTATTTGCAACCCCAAATACGTGCATAGAAATGTTGACATTTAAGAAAAACAAATATGCAGAAGAGGAAAATTGCGGATTTTTCCAGCACAGTGCGTTAGAGGGGGAAAAAATGATTTCTAAAATCTGTGCACGATATGAATTTTTTTTTTAAATCCATATACTTGCACAAATCTGCTGAAGTACATACATTGTGATCCTCTTCCCCTGTGCCCCATTTGCAAACGAATGCAAATCTGGCTAACGGGATATTGAAAGTACGAGCAACTCCGTGCAAAGATATTTATCATTGCTAAGAAGTTCCCTGATCCCGATTTGTAAAGTATCTTAGAAGTCTAAAATAAATGTATATTGCAGAAGGTTTTGTCAGTCTAATGGGTCCAAATACAATTCACAAAATAAAGCGTCACATCGTAGGCAAAACGCTAGACGATGAATCGATGGTAAACAAGGAATTCCCATAAAACTAAGGACAAATTGCGCGAGTATTAGATAGCTGAGATGCAACTGCAGAGCATATTCTCCACAAGAATGCCGAGCAGCGGTGGGATTCAAATTAAGGAATGGCTGGAAGAAATCATGGAACATAGGATAGAATTAAATCCAGAATTATGTTTATTAGGCATACTGGATTCAAAAACAGATAAGTTTTTATCTTTTTTTGTGCAAAACCGCTGGTTTTGCACAAAACTGGAAACAAAAAAACTACCCCCTCAGATAAAATGGTAATTAGAAAGATACTTGAATGTGCTGAAATAGGCAGGATGACCATGGAGTTAAAAGAAAGAGAAGATGTTGGATCAGGGGTGAAATCCAGCAGGTTCTGACAGGTTCTGGAGAACCGGTAGCGGAAATTTTGAGCAGTTCAGAGAACCGGTAGCGGAAATTTTGAGTAGTTTGGAGAACCAGCAAATACCACCTCTGGCTGGCTCCAGATTGGGGTGGGAATGGAGATTTTGCAATATCCTTCCCCCAGGAGTGGGGAGGGAATGGGGATTTTGCAGTATCCTTCCCCTGCCACACCCACCAAGCCACACCACGCCCACAGAACCGGTAGTAAAAAAAATTGGATTTCACACTGAGTCAGACTATTATAAAATTTGGAGTAGACTGTACAAGTGGCTAGAGAATAGAAGCCAAAAGAAGAAATAAAACCATAAAAACCACTGACTATAGTATAAAGATAAATGTATACACATATAATCAGAACATAACACAGTATTACAACATAATTATTATTATACTATTACTAGAATTGTTAAAATATACGAGAAGGCAAATACTGAATAGTGAATTACAACAACAGAATATACATGCTGATACGGAAAGCTGTAAAATTATATTACGCTTGTGTTTTTTATTTGTTTGTATTTCTATTTTTTTTTCTTTTTTCTTTTTTTCCTTGTGGTTTTTAAACTTGGAAATTGTTCAATAAATACTATTTAAAAAAAAAATTACTACCGGTTCTGTGGGTGTGGCTTGGTGGACATGGCCTGGCTTGGTGGGCGTGGCTTGGTGGGCATGGCAGGACAAGGATACTGCAAAATCCCCATTTCCTCCCAATCAGTTGGGACTCGGGAAGCAGAGAATAGATGGGGGCAGGGCCAGTCAGAAGTGGCATTTACCGGTTCTCCGAACTACTCAAAATTTCTGCTACCCGGTTCTCCAGAACTGGTCAGAACCTGCTGAAACCCACCTCTGATGCAGAGGCATCAAAAATGATAAGCAGCCATTATGCTATAAAATTTAAAAGCATGTGCCTATTCTGAAATGGACTGTAATTGGAATAAAAAGCAACTTTTTTTTTTAAAGTATAATTAAAACCATTTGAAGGTGTCTCTGAATGAGTAGCTGTACAGCAGTCACTAACTTTTATTGCTATCGTGATACTTTTTAATACCAAGGCATATTTTAGGGTTCAAAGGAGCTTTGAAGCATTTAAAGGAGAATGTTTCAAGCGTTCTCAGCCAGGACCCCCTCTTACAAATATATATATATTAAAAAATGACCAATATTGAACATTAATTAAAAATAAAATTTAAGGACACCCCAGGATCATTTTTTTTAAAAAAGAAATCCTACTTACCTTTAGCTGTATGGATAGAGCAAATCTTAAGTAACTATTTTGGGAGATCAAATGAGGTGACTCTTTCCAATGTTCATCTTGATTAAAAAGTTTGGGCTTGCTCAGACGCTGGGTATCTTCTGGAGCTATTGAAGATTAAGAGGAATTCAATTCAGAGCATTTTGATTTGGTTTCTTGTTGAATGAAAGATCCAGATAGAATAGAATAACAGAGTTGGAAGGGACCTTGGAGGTCTTCTAGTCCAACCCCCTGCCCAGGCAGGAAACCCTACACCACTTCAGACAAATGGTTATCTAACATCTTCTTAAAATTTTTCAGTGTTGGAGCATTCACAACTTCTGGAGGCAAGTTGTTCCACGGATTAATTATCAAACTATTAATTATCAAACTACTCAAACTATCAGGAAATTTCTCCTTAGTTCTAAGTTGCTTCTCTCATTGATTAGTTTCCACCCATTGCTTCTTGTTCTACCCTCAGTAGAAATCTAGTTGGAAGAAAGGAAGAAAAGAAGGAGGGAGGGAAGAAAGAAAGAAAGAAGGAAGGAAGGAAGGAAGGAAGGAAGGAAGGAAGGAAGGAAGGAAGGAAGGAAGGAAGGGCAATAGCATTTAGACTTACTGTATATATTGCTTCACAGTGCTTTACAGCCTTCTCCTAAGTGGAATCTAGCTGTATGGAAGGAAGGAAGAATATATATATTCTTTAAAATACATTAAAAACTAAAAGTTCCAAAAATGTTTTCTTTATCCGTTTTTATAATGTATTCATATATACCGTATTTCAGAGAATAAGACGCACCTTTCCCCCACCCAAAAAAAGAGGGTGAAAATCTGGGTGAGTCTTATACTCCGAATGTAGCCCCACCCAGCCTCACAAATGGAGATTTCAGAGGCTGAAAGAAGCCTCTGAAAGGAGCTTCAGAAAAAAAAAGCCTCTGAAAGGCTTTTATCTAAAAGAATATGGCAAGCAACAAAAGAAGAATCAGTAAAGGTTCTAACCAAACTATGCTAACAAATCTGGAGAATGACACAATAACCAACAGATCGGAGGAGGTTAATCTACATACCAATACCAAAGAAAGGAGATTGAACAGAGTACAGATAGTCCTTCAGAAAAAAAAGCCTCTGAAAGAAGCTTCAGAAAAAAAGCCTTCAAACAGAGCTTCAGTAAAAAAAGCCTTTTTTTCTGAATCTCTGTTTTGGAGCCTTTCGGAGGCAGAAAAAAAAGCGAGGCACAGAGCTCACAAACAACGAACCTGTTGCTAAAATTCACCTCTGGGAACACCTGATTAAGGGTATTCTGGGATGCCGACCCACCCACCAATCAGCTTTTTTCTTATTTTCCTCCCCAAAAACTAAGGTGCGTCTTATACTCTGAAAAATATAGTACATTGGATGCATCGATTCTCTGTTAAACGATCTGCTCTATTTGTTTAATTTGCTTTTTTGAGGGGAAAAAAAAACAACACACCACCTCTCTTTCTACCTATTGTCGATGAGGTGAAATAATGATAACGAGAATTCATAATATGTAGGAGACGAGAATTCATCATATGTAGGAGACAGCAAAGCCCGAGAGGAGCTAAATGTGAAGGAAAAGATTGGATTCAATATTAAAAGTGCGTTCATTTGCTGTCACAAAAGCGTGGCTGCACATAATTAGTTAGTGACATGTGTTAATGTTTGTACGGGGTTGTTTTATGTCCGTAATTAATTTTTACATACGTCCTTATTACATTATTAAAGGCATTAAATAAGCTAATAATTTACTTGGGGTAAAATATCGGCTGCAACGTGTGAAGTAATTGCTCCAAAACAAGCCCATCAAAATCTAGTGTTCCTCAAGAGAGAGCAACTTGTGTGGGATGGAAGAGCTAAATAGATGATTCCTTCTTTTAGTCAGTATTATCTTACTTTGGATAATGATACGATGATTCAATTTCTCACCTCATCCCCATCTTATTTCCACAAATACATGTGATTACAGACAGAGATGGGATTCATATCATTTGGCTACAGGTTCGCCCATCACCGATAATGTGAGCATGCCAGTGGTGAGTTGCTACCGGTTCTCCCCGGTTCTTGCGAACTGGTAGTGGAAATTTTGAGTAGTTTGGCGAACCGGTAAATACTACCTCTGCCTGGCTCCGCCCGCAATCTATTTGCTGCCTCCCGAGTTCCAGCTGATCGGCTAGAAGGAAAAAATCAGGGCTCACTTGACAAAGAAGAGAGAGAGAGAAGAAAAAAGACACCGTAGCTTTAAATTGAGAAGCCAAGAAACCTCCCAACTGATCGGATAGAACCGATCTGCTCCTTGTAAACCGCTTGGTGGTGGTAGATTGGTAATTGAGGCTAAGCTGCCTGAAAGTGGTTTCTGAGGCTCTCAGTGGTGGCAGAGCGGCAAAAAACGGCTTAAACTCTTGCCGCTTCAAAGGGCCGCCCTACGGCTGATCAGCGGTAAAAGGCAGTCAAAAAGGGACCACCCAATTATTTGTCTGGAATAGTAATAAAGTCTCCTGCTCAAACAGGGGGTTAGAATAGAGGATCTCCAAGGTTCCTTCCAATGCTATTATTCTATGTTCTATTTAATTGCTTTATTTTTTCATTCTTATGTTCCATCCCTTTAAAGTAGTCACCATATACATAAGAAAGCTATCCTAAACTGAGATGTCTAGAATTCTTACCTCTACATTCACCTTAGTGCTTCTTTTGGCCAAACGCAGATGGAATTGGAGTCAATTCCCCATTCAATGCTTGGATCTCTCCTTCCCTCCCTCTGTCCCTCTCTCTCTCCCACCCTCCCTCCCTCCCTCTCATCTCTCATCTCTCTCTCTCCCCTCATCTCTCATCTCTCTCTCTCTCCCCCTCATCTCTCATCTCTCTCTCTCCCTCCCTCCCTCTCATCTCTCATCTCTCTCTCTCCCCCCCTCATCTCTCTCTCTCCTCCCCTCCCCTCATCTCTCTCCCCCCTCCCCCCTCCCCCTCTCATCTCTCATCTCTCTCCCCACATCTCTCATCTCTCTCTCTCCCTCCCTCCCTCTCATCTCTCATCTCTCTCTCTCCCTCCCTCTCTCTCATCTCTCATCTCTCATCTCTCTCTCCCCCCTCATCTCTCTCTCTCCTCCCCTCATCTCTCTCTCTCCCCTCCCCCCTCTCATCTCTCATCTCTCTCTCCCCCTCTCATCTCTCATCTCTCTCCCCACATCTCTCAGCTCTCTCTCTCCCTCCCTCCCTCTCATCTCTCATCTCTCTCTCTCCCCTCATCTTTCATCTCTCTCTCTCTCCCCTCATCTCTCATCTCTCTCTCTCCCTCCCTCCCTCTCATCTCTCATCTCTCTCTCTCCCCCCCTCATCTCTCTCTCTCCTCCCCTCCCCTCATCTCTCTCCCCCCCTCCCCCCTCCCCCTCTCATCTCTCATCTCTCTCCCCACATCTCTCATCTCTCTCTCTCCCTCCCTCCCTCTCATCTCTCATCTCTCTCTCTCCCTCCCTCTCTCTCATCTCTCATCTCTCATCTCTCTCTCCCCCCTCATCTCTCTCTCTCCTCCCCTCATCTCTCTCTCTCCCCTCCCCCCTCTCATCTCTCATCTCTCTCTCCCCCTCTCATCTCTCATCTCTCTCCCCACATCTCTCAGCTCTCTCTCTCCCTCCCTCCCTCTCATCTCTCATCTCTCTCTCTTTCCCCCTCTCATCTCTCTCTCCTCCCCTCATCTCTCATCTCTCTCCCCCTCCCTCCCTCTCATCTCTCATCTCTCTCCCCACATCTCTCAGCTCTCTCCCCACATCTCTCAGCTCTCTCTCTCCCTCCCTCCCTCTCATCTCTCATCTCTCTCTCTCCCCCTCTCATCTCTCTCTTCCTCCCCTCATCTCTCATCTCTCTCCCCCTCCCTCCCTCTCATCTCTCATCTCTCTCCCTCCCTCCCTCTCATCTCTCTCTCCCCCTCATCTCTCATCTCTCTCTCTCTCCCCTCTCATCTCTCTCCCCCCTCATATCTCATCTCTCTCTCTCTCCCTCTCATCTCTCATCTCTCTCTCTCTCCCTCCCTCCCATCTCTCATCTCTCTCTCTCCCCTCATCTCTCATCTCTCTCTCTCTCTCCCCTCATCTCTCATCTCTCTCTCTCCCTCCCTCCCTCTCTCCCTCTCTCCCTCTCATCTCTCATCTCTCTCTACCTCCCTCCCTCTCTCTCATCTCTCATCTTTCTCTCTCTCTCCCCCTCTCATCTCTCTCTCTCCCTCCCTCCCTCCCTCCCTCCCCGCAGTGGCTAGAAGCCAGCCTAACTCTGCTCACAGCCAAGAGTTCAATCCTGACCGGCTCAAGGTTGACTCAGCCTTCTATCTTTCCGAGGTGGGTAAAAAGCTTTTAAGCTTTTATTAGGTTTCCCCTCCCCCAGGGCTTTTACTTTACTTTTCTTTTCTTTAAAAAATCCTCCCTTTCTTCTAAAAGTTTCCTCTACTCCCAGCAAAAAAAAAAAAAAAAAACAATTTTCAGCATATCCTGTGTTTGAATACTCAGCATTACATTGTAGAGAAAGAACAAGAGGGCAATTTCGTTCAACTTCCTGCATTATAGCTCCCCAGCTGAAGCCAAGGGAATTAAAGTGATACTCCGTAAGGCACCCCACAAGCTGTCTTCTACCAAGTATGCAGGAAGATTAACATACAGAAAATAAATGGGAGAAGATACGTTTGCTCGGCGGCAAACTTTGGTGAACTGCAAAAATAAAAAAGGACTTACTTTCTAATAAACCTACAGATGACAGTAACTCTGCAGTTGTTCTAGTGTTCACTGCTCAGTCTATTGCAGAAGAAAAGCTTGGGACTCTCAATGTGTCACTAGCAACGTTCGCAGTGGGAATTAAATGGGACAGCTTGACCAATGCAGTATGATGTTGGGGCAACGTGTCCCCTGCTCAGTGGTGAAATCCAAATTTCTTTACTACCGGTTCTGTGGGCGTGGCTTGATGGGCGTGGCTTGGTGGGTGTGGCAGGGGAAGGATCCTGCAAAATCTCCATTCCCACCCCACTCCAGGGGAAGGATCCTGCAAAATCCCCATTCCCTCCCCACTCCTGGGGGAAGGATATTGCAAAATCTCCATTCCCACCCCACTCTGGGGCCAGCCAGAGGTGGTATTTGCTGGTTCTCCCAACTACCTCAAAATTCCCGCTACCGGTTCTCCGAACTGTTCAAAATTTCTGCTACCGGTTCTCCAGAACCTGTCAGAACCTGCTGGATTTCACCCTTGCCCCTGCCCCCTTTCTACTACATGCAGTGCACATATTGCACTCCTATTCAAGATGGGGAAGGGAATGAGACAACATACCATGGCCAACAAGCCATGGTCAACTCACACAGGACAACTTGCTGTGGGACAACTCAACAACTCAATTTATTTATTTAAAACAGTTAAAAATATATATTTTAATTTTTGTCGTTCACATTTCATTTTTCCCTTCTTTGGTATCCTTTCTTTAATGAATCTATTCCATTATTTCTTCATGGCAAGCAGTGGCCATGGTGAGTTGGCCTTAGAGAGTTGGCCATGATGAGTTGGCCATGATGAGTTGGCCATAGAGAGTTGGCCATGGTGAGTTGGAGTTGGCCATGGTGAGGTGGTCATGGCAAGTTGGCCATAGAGATTTGGTCATGGCTAGTTGCCCATAGAGAGTTGGTGAGTTGACCTTAGAGAGTTGGCCATGGTGAGTTTGTCATGGCAAGTTGGCCATAGAGATTTGGTCATGGCAAGTTGGCCATAGAGAGTTGGTGAGTTGACCTTAGATAGTGGCCATAGAGAGTTGTCCATGGTGAGTTGGCCATAAAGAGTTGACCATGATGAGTTGACCTTAGAGAGTTGGCCATGGTGAGTTGGCCATAGAAAGTTGACCATGATGAGTTGGCCATAGAGAGTTGGTGAGTTGACCTTAGATAGTTGGCCATAGAGAGTTGTCCATGGTGAGTTGGCCATTAAAGAGTTGACCATGATGAGTTGACCTTAGAGAGTTGGCCATGGTGAGTTTGTCATGGCAAGTTGGCCATAGAGATTTGGTCATGGCAAGTTGGCCATAGAGAGTTGGTGAGTTGACCTTAGATAGTTGGCCATAGAGAGTTGGCCATGGCAAGTTGGCCATAGTGAGTTGACCATGATGAGTTGGCCATAGAGAGTTGGCCATAGCAAGTTGGCCATGATGAGTTGGCCATAGGGAGTTGGCCATGATGAGTTGGCCATAGGGAGTTGGCCATGATGAGTTGGCCATAGACAGTTGGCCATGGTGAGTTGGCCATAGAGAGTTGGCTGTGGCAGCATAACAATGCATTGTAGCATTTGCTATTTTTAAACCTCTGAACAATCATGTTAGAGAAAGGTCCAAATGGCATGCATAATCAATCAATTTTGGGCTCAGTTGTGGTCATAAATTGTTTTGTTTACCATATTGTTTACCATTGTTACCATATTGTTTACTATTTTTTCAGTTCCCTATAATTATTATTTATACAGGATATAATTTATTATTTCGGCCATGCTCTTGGGTAAGTGCATAACACGTTGGGGAATATATTAATGATACCATATAATGTAATCAATACAGAGTAGTTTAGCAATGCAGTCCTATGCTTATTGGGAATTACAGCCAATAATATGTATATACAATTGCAGCTTTGGTGTGTAACTTAAAAAAGAATACAAGAAAAAAAAATGCAGCCTTTTACAATTCTTTTGTACTTAATTCTTTTGTTTTATTTTCAGTTATATTGTTGATTTGTTTTGCTCTTGTTTGATTTTTGAAGTCTTGGCTGCATTGTAAACTTCATTGTCTTTGTACTTAAAAAAAAACATATAAAATAAATTACCATTCGGGCTGAATTCAAGCTACTTACAATATGCTGTAAGCAAATCTACCCTAAGGTGTAGATTTATTTGGAATCAATTAAGTGATTTCCCCCCCCCCACCCGCCAAATAGATAAATGTTGGGTTAATTTTGATCCAATTACAAACCACAATCAAACACAGAATGAACATCTGTTACCGATTCCTTTTCTCTTAGCCGCCTTCAGTCAAGATACAACCATCTGTCTTATTTTAAGTTCTCTTTGCTCATTCATTGTTTACTCATAATAGAGAAAATTCGGGCACATATTTTCACATCGGCTATTCTTCTTATTCATAAGTATGTTCAAAGTTCTCAACAAAAAAGGGATACTTTTTCTTGAAAACTTTGAACATCCTTATTTTTTTTTCTTTGTCTTCCCAAACTACAATGTACGCAATTGTGTGTCCTGTGTTGAAATAGTTTTCATCTTATTATTTCAATATCAATAGAAACAGACGTGACTCATTCCTACACGAGACTCACTCTTAATAATAAGCGCTGTTTTGCATACATATTCATGGTTTAATTTGTGCTAAATTGCCATGTCTTTTTAATCTTTGACCTCTTGTACCATCCGTGCTAATGAACATTACAAACAAGATCTGAGTTTTCGGAAGTTCTGTTCTAAAATCCTTATCCAGCAATCGCATATTATTTTATCAGGAGTCTCATACATACAAGGGAATAGTTTGGATAAATTTAAGAGTAGGAATAAGCAGAAAGGCAGGGCAAGTATTCAATAATGAATGAATTTTAAAAAGATAAATATATTTGTGTGTGTGTTTGTGTTTGTGTTTGTGTGTGTGTGTGTGTGTGTGTATGTGTATGTATACGTATACGTATACATATACATATACATATACATATACATATACATATACATATACATACGTACATACATACGTACATACATACATACATATATATATATAATGTCTGTCTTGATGGTGTGCACAGGTAGTTGTTGACTTGCAACCACAATTGAGCCCAGAATTTATGTTGCTAAGACTATATATGTAAGTATTTTTGGGTGGCCAATTAGAAAGGATACTGGATGAGACATCAGGAAGGAAAGAAGGAAAGAAGGAAGGAAGGAAGGAAGGAAGGAAGGGAGGGAGGGAGGGAGGGAGGAGGGAGTCAGGCAGGGAGGGAAGGAAGGTTGGAGGAAGGGAGTGAAGGTTGGAAGGAAGGAAGGAAAAAGGGAGGGAGGGAGGGAAGGAACTGAAGGGACGGAGGGAGGGAGGGAAGGAAGTAAGTGGAGGGAGGGAGGGAAGGAGGGAGGGAGGAAGGAAGGATGGAAGGAAGGAAGGAAGCAGGCAGTCAGGGAGGGAGGGAGGGAAGGATGGAGGAAGGGAAGAGGGAGGGAAGAAGGGAGGGGGGAAGGAAGGAGTGAGTGAGAGAATGAAGGAAGTAACAGAAAGGAAAGAAATAAGGAAGGAAGAAAGGAAGGAAGGAAGGAAGGAAGGAAGGAAGGAAGGAAGGAGGAAAGAAGGAGGCAGGCAAGCAGGAAGGGAAGGAGGGAGGAAGGAAAGGAAGTGGAGGGAGGGAAGGAAGGAAGGAGGGAAGGAAGGAGGGAGGGAGTGAGAGAATGAAGGAAGGAATAGGAAGGAAAGAAATCAGGAAGGAAGGAAGGAGGAAGGAAGGAGGGAGGGAGGAAAGAAGGAGGCAGGCAGGTAGGGAGGGAAGGATGGAGGAAGGGAGGGATGAAGGAAGGGAAGAGGGAGGGAAGGAGGGAAGGAGGGAAGGAAGGAAGGAAGTGGAGCGGGAGGGAAGGAAGGAAGGAAGGAGGGAGGGAGGGAGAAACTATTGAAACGTATATATGACATAGCACTGCAAATATTATGATGTACCTATGTCATATCAGATGTACCTTGCATCTGATATTGAGACATTCGTTAAAAAAAGAAAAGGCCATCATTTTCTTGTTGCCTCAGTTTGTGCCATGTTTAAAAACTACCTTGTCTTATATAATTTTCATCTGCATTCTCTCTCTCTGTGTGTGTGTGTTTGTGCAGGCATGTGATGAAAGCTAACACCAGGTTGACAATAGCAATATCTTGTATTCCGTTTGAAAGAGCTATTTAAAGAAGACCAAAGAATAGAGATGCAGGGACTGTTTGCAAGACTTTAAAGGTGCGAAGTCTTTTTTCTGGGACTCCGAAGAAATCTTGCTGGGCCCTAGAAAATAGCATCTGTTATCCTGAAATACATACTTTTCATGACCACCTCAAGTCATATGAGGACTCAGTTAAGTGGCAATACTTATCATTCAGTTCCGTCCCAGCTACGGACCCCAAAGAACGCAGCACACACAAAGTCCGTACAAACCTTAGTTTACTAATTAAGGACTACTAATGAGCTTTCTTAATAGTTGTTCGAACACAAGTACAATTTAAATCCGTCTTTTCTGAACAAGGGCTGTTAATTTAACTTCATTAACAGCCGACAAGAATCCAAAGAATATTAACTCAATTCTGAGGCACAGTATTTCAGATAACCATAATCTTACTATGGTTGGCAGAATGCCCAGAAGCAATTTGCAGGAAAACTGAGAAGAGAGAAACAAGAGCCGAATCAAATGTTTCTGGAATCAAGACGCGAAGGAATATGAATGAAGTTGTTTCCTGCAAATTGCCTCAGTTGTTGTCCTTCCTTAAATAGGTTAGGGGAGTGGCCAATTAGCCCCAAGCCTTACTCTTGAGGAGACATCCTCCTGAGGAGCCACTCCTGCCTTTTAACAGCTCTGCGCGCTCATGCATCGAGAAAAGGCTCCTCCTCTTCTTCCTCTTCACTTATGGGAGCTTCTGGAGGTTCTGAAGGCCTTGGCTGAATCTCCGCCTCTGGCACCACATCTTCTCCAGCCTCCTCATTGTCTGACTCGAGCGCCAGCTGCTGGTGCAGCACCACACCAGTCTCCTCGCTGTCGGAATCAGCTACTAACTGCACAGGCTGCTGACGGACCACAACACATTCCTTGAAAAGGAAGGAAGGAAGGTACAAAAACTTTGTTGTGTTTTTCCCAGTAATCTAGAAGCTTTCTCTGTCCTTCCTTGATTCTTTAGAAATGTAGGCATGACGGAAAAGAAAATTTATATGCTGCTCAACTGGCTGTCCAGAGTAACTCTAGACAGCTTAGACGTAATAAAATAATAATAATAATAATAATAATAATAATAATAATAATAATAATAATAATAATAATAAATACGTACAGGTATATACAATTGAGCAATAAGCTTTCTGTTGCTAAGTGAGAAAGTAGTTAAATGAAAATCGCTCCAATTCTTGCCACAATGGGACAATCACTTATATATGAGCCAGCCGTGCGCTGCAGCTGCCGAAAAAGCCAACACAGTTCTAGGCTGCATTAACAGAGGGATAGAATCAAGATCACATGAAGATACCATTTTATAATGCCTTGGTAAAGCCACACTTGGAATACTGCATCCAGTTTTGGTTGCCACAATGTAAAAAAGATGTTGAGACTCTAGAAAGAGAAGAGCCACAAAAACGATTAGGGGACTGGAGGCTAAAACATATAAATAATAGTTGCAGGAACTGGGTATGTCTAGTTTAATGAAAAGAATGACTAGGGGAGACATGATAGCAGTGTTCCAATATCTCAGGGGCTGCCACAAAGAAGAGGGAGTCTAGCTATTCTCCAAAGCACCTGAGGGCAGGACAAGAAGCAATGGGTGGAAACTCATCAAGGAGAGAAGCAACTTAGAACTAAGGAGAAATTTCCTGACAGTTGGAACAATTAATCAGTGGAACAACTTGCCTCCAGAAGTTGTGAATGCTCCAACACTGGAAGTTTTTAAGAAGAGGTTGGATAACCATTTGTCTGAAGTGGTGTAGGGTTTCCTGCCTAAGCAGGGGGTTGGACTAGAAGACCTCCAAGGTGCCTTCCAACTCTGTGATTCTATTCTATTCCATTCCATTCCATTCCATTCCATTCCATTCCATTCTATTCTATTCTATTCTATTCTATTCTATTCTTTTTTTTTTTTAATTTGATTTATATGCCGCCCTTCTCCGGAGACTCAGGGCGGCTTACAATGTGCTAAACAATAGCCCTCATCCTTTTTGTATATTTATACAAAGTCAGCTTATTGCCCCCACAACTGGGTCCTCAATTTACCTACCTTAGAAAGGATGGAAGGCTGAGTCAACCTTGAGCCTGGTGAGATTCGAACCTGCAGTAATTGCAGGCAGCTGGTCTTAATAACAGGGTGCTTTAGACCACTGTACTACCAAGGCTCTACTCTACTCTACTCTACTCTACTCTACTCTACTCTACTCTACTCTACTCTATCCTTTGAAAGACTTTGGACAACGATTTGTTCAGGATGAAATAAGGACAACCTGCCCTGGCCAGAAGGTTTGACTAGAAGACTCCCAAGATCTCTTCCAGTCCTAAGATTCTAAGTCTTCCAATAGAAACCCCATGCCAATAGTAGCCTTAATTCCAGATGTTCCTGATTTTAGTTTACCTTAACCCTTACAAATGCCCAACAGATACCATTCCATTCTTTTTTAAGCACAGAGAAAGCATCAGTCTACTCTCTCAAGAAAACGACATTGACAATCGTGGGGCGGGAAAAAAAAGAGTGGAGTTGCGTTATTAGCTATTATTGTGTGTGTTTTGTATAGGTGGTTCACAGATGCCAGAATACTTTGATTGGTCTTGAGTGCAATCAAAACTGATTTGGGATGAGAAATCCATTTTGGTTCCTAGCCTAAATAGAAGACATATCTTAGATCCACCATCTCTTATACTATTAATCCTGAGCCAACTGTTGGAAACATTCTTCCTTCTGTAGAAAAAAAAAATAAAAAATTGGTGAAATGCCCCATCCACTGTAATTTAACCATCAATAGCTCAGAGAAATTTAATAGACTACAGGGGTTCTAATACATTTCCACTGATTTCTGCTGTGGTGCCTTGTTTTTGAAGGACACTCTGAGATTAAAAAAATAATCAGGGCAGCCCTAACTTTTATTTATACCATTGAAAGCTGTCAGTGGTAGAAGACTGGTAAACACCGGATAGAGAAAAACAATCAAAATCCTGCTGTCATTTGGACCATACAACTGCTGTGCGAAAGTTGAAGGTCAAGTAGGGTATATTAAGCTAATATCCAGTCACAAGTAATAGAAGGGAAGAGGTTTTTCTCTCACCACCAAAAAAAAAGGAAAAAAAAGAAAAGAAAAAAGCTAACAACTATAGACATTCCGCTATACAAAATAGAAATCCATAACTTCATGGCATGAAGATTCGCCATTCACAAAACCTTAAGGAACTTTAAAGGTAAAGGTTCCCCTCACTCAGGAAGGAAGGAAGGAAGGAAGGAAGGAAGGAAGGAAGGAAGGAAGGAAGGAAGGAAGGAAGGAATTCTTCCTTCCTTCTATGTTGGTGCAGTGGTTAGAATGCAGTATTGCAGGCAAACTCTGGCCACAGCCTGGAGTTCAATCCTGATCAGCTCAAGGTTGACTCAGCCTTCCATCGTTCCAAGCAGGGGTGAAATCCAGCAGGTTCTGACAGATTCTGGAGAACCGGTAGCGGAAATTTTGAGTAGTTCGGAGAACCGGCAAATACCACCTCTGGATGGCCCCAAAGTGGGCTGGGAATGGAGATTTTGCAATATCCTTCCCCCAGGAGTGGGGAGGGAATGGGGATTTTGCAGTATCCTTCCTCTGCCATGCCCACCAAGCAACACCATGCCCACCAAGCCACGTCCACAGAACTGGTAGTAAAAAAATTTGGATTTCACCACTGTCCTCGCACATATGTGTTAGTCATTCCTGGCCCTAGGGGGTGGTGCTCATCTTCGTTTCAAAGCCGAACAGCCAAAACTGTCTGAAGACGTCTCCGTGGTTGTCTGGCCGGCATGACTCAACACCAAAGGCACATGGAACACTGTTACCTTCCCACCAAAGGTGGTCCCTATTTTTCTACTTGCATTTTTTACGTGCTTTCGAACTGCTAGGTTGGCAGAAGCTGGGACAAGTAACAGGAGCTCACCCCGTTAAATGGCACTAGGGATTTGAACTGCTGAACTGCCAACCTTTCGATCGACAAACTCAGCATCTTAATCACTGAGCCACCATGTCCCCTACCTACCTACCTAGGAACTTTATGTCCAGCCAAAACATTCATTTCTAAGATAAATTGCAAAGGTTTGACCTTTACTTTTTTCAAAGTAATCTGAAATAAGAAATCCAAGTAGATATTTGCTAGGCACATGTAAGACTGCAGAACAAAATAAATATAAATATCAAGAAGAGCTAAACCAGGAGTGTCAAATTCAAGGGCTTCCTGAGTCATTAAAACACATGAGTAGTCCCAAAAACCTCTTTTATTGCAACAGCTGTGAATTACGTTCATTCACAGCTGAGTCCCAATTGGTTGCAAAAAATCCTTTGGGAGAAGTCCTTCGGGATAATCACCAACCTTTATCTCCCTTGACACTCTGCCAAAGACCTACTTGGCAAAGCCACATGGAGTCGAGAATCAAACAGAGATGCCGACTGGGAACAGAATTAACAACATTGCTTTCCTACGAAGTGTCCATATGCCTTTGCTCCTCTTTTAAGCCTTATGGGAGGGGCCAATCATCTCCAGGCCTTACTCCCAAGTTGTCCCTTTTGTTTTAACTGTTTGTGCCTTCTGTTAGCTCTGCGCATGCGCGCACTAAGAACAGGCTCCTCCTGTTCCTCTGTCTCTCTGCTGTCCAACTCTGGAGGCTCCGGAGTCCGCATATCACTCCCAGATGGCCCTGGCCCCATCTCTACCTCCGACGCAGAGCCTTCGTCTGGGCCTTCCCCAGACTCCAGGACTGGCACATGTTCCTTCCCAGCCTCCTCACTGTCTGACTCCGCTGCTAGCTCCAAAGGCTGCTGGCATAGTGACTTTTGAGTTCTCCTCCAGAGGCATCATTGTGGAGACAATTATGCAGCATTTCCTGAGGTTCAATGACCATCAAATAGCAAGGAAAGATATCTTGGAGAATTATATTTGAACTTTTGAGCCTCTTCTTTTCTCTTTCATTATTTATAAACGGTTGCAATTTATATTATGCTCCAGAAAGAGCTGGGTGTATCTTAATGATTTATTATGTGCCTAAGTACTAAACGAGAAAAGTAATGCTAAGAAATGTTTTTTATACTTCTACTATTATTAGCACCATTAAGAGGAGGGGGAAAAGACATAGACCCAAAGCTTGGAAATTAATAGTGTTAATTTTTAACATCAAAGCAATGCAATACTTTAAATAAATTAATCTAGGAAACAAAGAGACTGTTGGGTCTTAGTGCTAAACATTTAATCTTCTGGTTGGGATCAACTCTTAAAGTGACTTTCTATTAACAGTACAAAAACCTTCAAAGGGTTTTCATGCTGAGTTATGTGCCTGTTAATATCTGAAGTTGTTTGAAGTGACTTGGATAACACATTTTATTCATTAGGACCTAAACGCGACATACTCCTAATTGTTTTCTATCCATGTCATTTAACTTAGCACCTGCTTCTTGAAATTCTTCTAGTTTTTTTTTTTTTTTAATGGCCAGACAAACTAGAGGACTATTTTAATCAAAACTTCACCCTAAATCTTGTTTTCTTTCTGGCCCACTCATGACACTAGGGAAATTCTACACAGTTCAATTTCACTCTAGATGATATTATTGGTGACTTTCAGGAGAACTTTGAAATATTACAGAGGGAGGGAGGAAGGGAAGGGAAGGGAAGGGAGGAAGGAAGGAAGGAAGGAAGGAAGGAAGGAAGGAAGGAAGGAAGGAAGGAAGGAAGGAAGAAAGGAAGGAATGAATTAATTCTTCCTTCCTTCTATGTTGGTGCAGTGGTTAGAATGCAGTATTCGCAGAGTTCGATCCTGACCAGTTTAATTTAATTTAATTTAATTTAATTTAATTTAATTTAATTTAATTTAATTTAATTTAATTTAATTTAATTTAATTTAATTTAATTTAATTTAATTTAATTTAATTTAATTTAATTTATCACATTTCTATGCCGCCCAACTCCCAAGGGACTCAAGGTTGATTCAGCTTTCTATCCTTCCGAGTAGGGGTGAAATTCAGCAGGATCTGACAGGTTCTGGAGAACCGGTAGCGGAAATTTAGAGTAGTTCAGAGAACCAGAAAAAAACACCTTTGGCTGGCCCCAGAGTGGGGTGGGAATGGAGATTTTGCAGTATCCCTCCCCTGGAGTGTGGTGGGAATGGAGATTTTGCAATATCCTTCCCCCAGGAGTGGGGTGGGAATGGAGATTTTGCAGTATCCTTCCCCTGGAGTGGGGTGAGAATGGAGACTTTGCAGTATCTTTCCCCTGCCATGCCCACCAAGCCACGCCCACCAAGCCACACCACGCCCACAAAGCCCTGCCCACAGAACCGGTGGTAAAAAAAAAAATGAAATCCATCACTGCTTCCAAGGTCAGTAAAATGAGGACCCAGATTGTTGTGGGCAAGATGCTAAATCTGTAAACCGCTTAGCGAGGGCTAAAAAGCACTGTGAAGAGGTATATAAATCTAAATCTTATTGCTTTCTAATCGTGTTTTTTTCTTTCAAAATCCCAACTGAGTAATCAATATGCAAGTTAGATGTTTCCCAAATAAATAATTTAAGGCACTACTTGGTTCATATATATATATATATATATATATATATATATATATATATATATATATATATATATATATGTAGGTCTTTGGTTATTCGGGTCTTCTCCCACGTAAAATTGGAAGTGTCTTGGCGACGTTTCGACGAAGTCTCATTCGTCATCTTCAGGCTGGTGTTCTCGGCTTCGTGCTTCCAGGAGCAATGGAATTGCTCCATTGCTCCTGGAAGCACGAAGCCGAGAACACCAGCCTGAAGATGACGAATGAGACTTCGTCGAAACGTCGCCAAGACACTTCCAATTTTACGTGGGAGAAGACCCGAATAACCAAAGACCTACATACAAACACCCGCGAAAACCTGAGAAAACATATATATATATATATATATATATATATATATATATATATATATATATATATATTTTTCAGGCTTTGTTTTATTTCAAGATTGTTTTGTTTTCCAGCAACTTGGGAGAATTCGTGTTTTAGAGGAGGCTTGCAATGCATACACAGGCATAAAGCTCGCCCACAAATCCCAATTTTTCTCTAATAATTGATTGAATGGAAGGGAGGCTCACTTAACAAGCTCCTGTGGGTTTTCTTGAAGACGGCTGGATGTAGGGGAAAAAAAAAACCCCACAATTCATTGTACTGTAAAATAGAGCAGTACATCGTCCAGGAGCCTCTCCGTCACGTGCCAGATGGCGAGCTATAAATCTTGGATGCTCTTTTACATCAAATGCAAATTAGTCACTAAACTAAAATAAGAAGACATGATTAATCACCTTTGAGTCTACCTGGTGGAATTACGAGTCGTTGGATCTAATACGACTTACCGACAAATGCTCTACAATAATTCCAGCATACAATTCATCACCTCGGATAGCCTTAATGTAATCCTTACAAACTAAAGAGAGGCGAAAGACCATCTCCAAGGTATTCCATGATTATCTGAGACAGATAAGAGCCGGGAGAATAGCGCCAATATGCATATGCCGAAATCGAATTGCTAATTTGATTCATGATTTATGGCACTTCCCCCCCCCCTTTTTTTAAAAAAAAATTTCTAAGCATAATTTTTATCTGAACGAATATGACTGTTCAACTAGTCATTCTTGTGCGGGGGTTGAATTTTTTAGCGTCTTTCCCCTCCGCCCGTTTTGATACGGTTGCATTTTATGGAGCGAGGTTTTTAATTGAATTTCTGGGTCCTCGTTCATAATATATAATCTTTTACAGCATTTTATGTGTGCAGATTTGCACAGTAATTTACAGGAAGCTGTCCTAAACTAGTGTGCTGTGAAATAAAGTGACACGTACACATGCTTCTTGAATGTCACTATATATATATATGTGTGTGTGTGTGTGTGTGTGTGTGTGTGTGTGTGTGTGTGTTTTTCTTCTAGCCAGGTTTTCCTACGTAGCCAAGGTTTTTTTTTGTAGCTCCAGCTCAGTAGAATCTCATCTACTCGGTTCTGGGCTTTTTTCTTTTCTAACACCTAGCAAGCTCTCACTGCTAGGTGGGAGACCTAAATAGATCCATTTCTAGCTCGTTAGCTGTCATCAGTAGGCCACACCCATATCCTCCCTGTAAAGGCACAGTATCAATTTTCTTATATATATATATATATATATATATATATATATATATATATATATATGTATGTATGTATGTATGTATGTATGTATGTATGTATGTAGGTCTTTGGTTATTCGGGTTTTCTCCCGCATAAAATTGGAAGTGTCTTGGCGACGTTTCGATGAACAACAGCAACACAGCTCACCAGCTCAAATCCCCCTGCAATTGAGACTAACCCGAGCACAATCAAGCCCTCACCCAAACAGAACACACCCCCAGCCAATCAGAGCACAGCCAAGCCCCCATCTAATCAGAGCACAGCCAAGTCCCCAACCAATCAGAACACACCTCCACCCAATCAGAACACAGCCAAGCTCCCACCCAATCAGTTCATACCCCCACTGGCAGTTAAAAGGAATAAACAGCTGCGATCACACATTGCTCCTAGAAGCACGAAGCCGAAAACACCAGCCTGAAGATGACGAATGAGACTTTGTCAAAGCGTCGCCAAGACACTTCCAATTTTACGCAGGAGAAAACCCGAATAACCAAAGAAGGGCTGAAGGACAGCCCATATGGAGTATTGCAAATGCAAACCCATCAATATTAAATGTTAAGGAGGAAAAATAACATTCTAATAGTAAAAAAAAAAAAAAAATAGTTGAGCAATAGAATGAATGAGCCAGAAAGATTGCGGACTTCCATGTCCATGGATTCATTTTAAGCATAGGCTTCAACCAACAGGCCTTTATTAAGGATACTTTAATTGGTACTGCTGCACTGATGGAAACTAATCAAGGAGAGAAGCAACCTAGAACTGGATGGATAGATAGATAGATAGATAGATAGATAGATAGATAGATAGATAGATGGATGGATGGATGGATGGATGGATGGATGGATGGATGGATGATCAATATAGATGATAGACAGACAGACAGACAGACAGACGGACGGACGGACGGACGGACGGATGGATGGATGGATGGATGGATGGATGGATGATCAATATAGATTATAGATAGATAGATAGATAGATAGATAGATAGATAGATAGATAGATAGACAGACAGATGGATGATCAATATAGATGATAGATAGATAGATAGATAGATAGATAGATAGATAGATAGATAGATAGATAGATAGATAGATAGATGGATGGATGGATGGATGGATGGATGGATGGATGGATGGATGGATGGATGGATGGATGGATGGATGATCAATATAGATTATAGATAGATAGATAGATAGATAGATAGATAGATAGATAGATAGATAGATAGATAGATAGATATAGAAGAGATGGAATTATAAATAACAGGCTACAAGAATAACATGGAAAAACATTTCATTGGACATCTGAAAAAAATTGGTCGATACTTTAAAAATCAAAAGGGAATTACAAATAATAAACTTATAGAATACCCTGCAGAATTCTTTTGCCTAAATGTATTAAAGAGGTTTGTTAAAGTTTGAATGAATCCTGTGAGAAAGGGGATCCAAAAAAAGAAGTGAAATATGAAATCAAATTTACAATTATTTGAACGGAATAAAGGTAAGATTTTGGAATTTAAAGAAAAGAATTTAAATTGGTTTAAGATTAAAATATATAAGTTATTGTTTCTGATAAGGCTTACTGGACTTTTGCTGATCCTAGGATTAAAATGGTGATGTTTCATAAATTGGTTTATAAATAAGAGATGGAATATATGGGATGTAGATATTACTGGTTGCAAATTAAGAGGAGGTTAAAAATTACTATAGAACTGTTTATACTGGTAATAAAGGTCAATTCTTTATATGTTTCTGTTAAACTTATTGTATTCTTTCTTTTCTTTTTTCCTTCTTTCTATTATTTTTGTTTCTTCTTCTTTTCTTTTACACTTTTTGTTCTTCCTTTCTGCTCGTCTTTCTTTTAGTTTGCATACAATTGCAATTATACAATTGTAAATTAATATTTAATAAAATTGTTTTTGTTTAAAAAAAACTCCTAAGAAACTTCGGAATTTCCTTCTGAATCTGATTTAATAGCCCATTAATTAATTAATTAATTAATTAATTAATTAATTAATTAATTAATTAATTAATTAATTTTATTTCTATACCGCCCTTCTCCCGAAGGACTCAGGGCGGTGTACAGCCTAATTAAAAACACAAAGACAGACAAAATTTAAAAATAATTAGAATTATTAAATAATAGGCCCAATTTATAAAACCCCAAATTTAAAATCCCATTTAAAACCAATTAGAATCTTTACATTGATAGCCCAGCCTGGCGGAATTTCCTTCCTCACATTGTTTTAACCAGCCAGGTCTGACTAAGACACTGAGCTTGTCGATCAGAAAGGTCGGTAGTTCAGCGGTTCGAATCCCTAGTACAGATCTCCTGAGTGAGTAGGGGGTTGGATAGATGACCTCCAAAGTCCCTTCCAACTCTGTAACTGTCTGCTCTGTTTTCCTTTCATTGTTTCTATCGAAAGGCAGACCTGCATGCATTTTCCTTAAAAAAAAAAAAACTTTTTAAAGAAAAGGTTAATATTGCTTTTAAACAAAAACAAAACTTATCATTTCTCTAGATTCTTCGCCTTCTCTTTTTTTGTTTAGAATATACCGGTAAATATAAAAAGCTATTTTAAGAATACAAGCATGTTTGCTGGATCAGACTCACCTCCACATAATAATTCATGCAGCTGTCAATCATGGGAAGGTAGCTTGAACGGAAAGCACCTGTACAAGATACGGCTGTAATAGAGATGTTATCCTTTGCATTCAACATCCAGAGGTACCTAGTCTCTAATCTAATATGGAAGCTGCTTTGCTGGCTTTATCAGGAAAACATGTTTAAATGGTTTCCAACCCCATTTAATCTTGCAGCTGTTACCATGGTGGTAGTGACAAATTTCTCTAACACACAAAAGAACAGCCTTGTCCGTGTAGCTCCTGAATCTACTGCTGGATTCTTAAATAAATCTGAATACAATTTTCGTTTCCTAGTCCTTTGACCTCTGCTGTTTTCAGGACGATTCTGCTGAGGAACGGCAGAGGCTCCGAAGAACCAGATTTCTTCACAACAGCAGGTATTTTTCCAGGATTCCTTTGAAGAATATTTCAGGATAATTGGGGCTCCCTGGTTCCATTGTAATTGAACGCCTTTTCCATTTAATTTTATTGTTTGTGTTGAAATTCGTTTTAAATTGAGTGGGGTTTTAATCTGTCTGGGCCAAACTATTTAATTCGATTTTATTTCTGCTTTTTAAATTTTGTATGTGTGTATTTTATTGTTGGCTGTTCACCGCCCTGAGTCCTTCAGGAGTAGGGCGGTATATAAATCAAATAAAAGTAAAAGTAAAGTAAAAGAAATCATGGTGCGGTGCGGGAAAAAGAAGGAAGGGGGTGAATGGAATAATCCAGTGATGGCTAACCTTTTTGCCGTCATGTGCCAAAAGTGGGGGGGGGGAAGTGTGGGGTTGAGCACGCGTGTGCCCACACCCATAATTCAATGTGCCCCGCCCCCGTGCATGTATGCATGACCCCCCACGCTTCCACCGCTTTTGGCCCACGATGGCACGGTGGGCTCGGTAGGCCTGTTTTTGGCCCTCCCCAGGCTCCAGAGGCTTTCTAGGACCCTGGGAAGGACAAAAACGGCCTTCCCCAACTCCCCGGAGGCCAGAAACAGCCCGTTTCCCAATTTCCGGTGGGCCCAAAAGGCCCAAAAATCAGCTGGCTGGCATACGCATGCACGCTGGAGCTGAGCTAGGGCAACGCTCGTGTACCCACAGATATGGCTGTGGGCACGCGAGCCATAGGTTCGCCATCATGGGAATAATCTAATGTTTTTGATTTGGTGCCCCAGCCCTCTCTCTCTCTTTCTCTCACCCCAACCTTTGACTATTCGTAAGTTTGAAACCTAGAATTAGCATGGAACAGGAGAGGCAATAAGATATACCCATAGCACGAAAGAACCATAATTATCTATTTCATTACCAGGGAATGCATTGTTCAACAAACACCATTTACTTATTACTCATTGGACAATCAGATTATTCCCCCTTCCCAAATGGGGCTTAATGGGTTGAGAACAATGATCCTAGCAATTTCAGATAAATTATGCTCTACTCTTTTGCTGGGGCCCAGACATAAGACTGAGACAAACATAACTAACAGGCAACTTAGAGAGATGTGTTCCAGTCTTCGGTTTCATAGTCTCATTAGACAGGGGGCTGTTGTGCTTGCAATTAACTGAATAACAGAATTGGAAGGGACCTTGTAGGTCATCTAGTCCAACCCTCACCCAAGCAGGAGAACCCTACACCATTTCTGACAAATGGCAGCCCAATCTCTTCTTGAAAGTCACAAACGATGAAGCTCCCATGATTTCCGAAGGCAACTTCTGTTCCATGGGTTGATTGTTCTCACTGTCAAATTGTTTTTCCTTATTTCTAGGTTGAATCTCTCCTTGATCAGTTCCTTGTCTGGCCTTTGGGTGCTTTGGAAAATGGGTTGTCCACCCCCTCACTGGATCCCCGAAGCAGACCCAGAATCATGACATCATCATGCAAATTGCATAACTGGCATCATTTGCTCAGGGACACCACGATGCACATGACACCACTTGTCTCTTGAGAAGCTCCATGTTCAGAGGGCTTTTGAAATTATGCAAGAGTAGTTCATCTCTGCTCTAAAGAGATCTTTAAAAAGTCACTTCTCCAGAGGTGCCAGGACCACCACTTCCTTCTCCTCCTCTTAACTTGCATCCAGAGCCATGTCCATGACATAAGTCTATGTTGTAGTCCACCAGCGGCCTGCAGAGCTGGCGGCAGAGTCAGACAGTGAGGAAGTTGAGGAGGAACATGGGCCAGTTCTGGAGTCTGGGAAGGGATTGGACGAGGGCTCTGTATCAGAGGCAGAGAGGAGACCAGGGCCACCTGGAAGTTATGTGCGGACTTCGGAGCCTCTAGATTCAGACCTCAGCAAGACAGAGGAACAGGGGGAGCGTCTTCCCAGTGCGCGCATGCGCAGAGCTGCCAGAAGGCAAGAACAGTTAAAACAAAAGGGGCAACTCGGGAGTAAGGCTTGGAGATGATTGGCCCCTCCCATAAGACATAAAGAAGGAGCAAAGGCACGTGAGCCTTTGCAGGAAGCAACTTTGTTCATTCTGGTCAGTTTAAATTCTGAAGCTCCGTTTTGACTCTGTGCTCCATGTGACCTTGCAAAGCTAATTGCCAATTAGGTCTTTGGCAGCGTGTCAAGGGAGATAAAGGTGGGTGCTTATCAGCCTTATCCCGAAGGACTGTAGCAGACTTCTCTCGGACTCTTTACAAACTATTTGTGACTCATTATGGGCTGTGAATGAACAGAATTCACAGCCGTTGAAATAAAAAAAAGGGTTTTTGGGACTAATCGTGTGCTTTTTACTGTCTCAGGAAGCCTAGGTCAGAACGGTCTAGAGAAAAGAAGGACTAGGGAGGACATGATAGCTGTCAGCGCTGGAGGCCATCTTTTTCTTTGGCTCTTCAGGGCTGCCACACTTAGTGATGCGGGAAACTGGGAGGGGGGGTTGCATGGAGTGGTAGAGATATTTAGCCATAACAACATTCTTTTCTCTGAGAGTCAAGGATGTTCAGCCTGCACTTGGAGTGGAGCAACTGGGAGGCATCTCCAGTTGGGACGGTGGATTTATTGGACCATGTGATGGACATTTGGGTGCAGAGGAAGGGACTTTGACTTTCTTTTGGGTGGGGAAAACCCGGGAGCTTTCAGATTCAGGTCTTCCCAGATGTGCCAATATGACATCGCTAATAAAATGGAACTTTGAGGAATTGCCTGCCCCGGAGTCTTACTTGCTTAGGGGTATTACTTGAACCCTGACAATAGCAGTGTTCCATTATTTGAGGGGCTGCCACAAAGAGGAGGGGGTCAACCTATTCTCCAAAGCACCAAAAGGCAAGAAGAGAAGCAATGGATGGAAGCTAATCAAAGAAAGAAGAAAGCTAGAAATAAGGAGAAATTTCCTAACAATGAGAACAATCTACCAGATTGGAATAGCTTTCCTTGATAAGTTGTGGGTCCTTCGTTACTTAAGTTTTTAAAGAAGAGTCTGGACAGCTGCTTGTCTGAAATGGTATAGCGTCTCCTGCTTGATCAGGGGGTTGGATTAGAAGACCTCCAAGGTCCAAGGTCCTTTCCAAGTCTATTATTCTGTAAAGCAATTGACAAGAAAAACTCTCTTTCTCTCTCTCTCTCTCTCTCTCTCTCCTTCCCTCTCTCTCTCTCTCTCTCTCTCTCTCTCTTGCAGTTTGGTAAACTTTACTTTCAAAGTAGAGCGTGAAGTCCATTTTGCAACCATGCCATTTGCATTCATCACATCGAACTGTTGATGTTACAGGGTAGATCAGCATTAATCCACCTATGAAGTAGCTCTGAACTGAGCTTCTATCAGGGTTGAAATCCAGCAGGTTCTGACAAGTTCTGGAGAACCGGTAGCGGAAATTTTGAGCACTTCGGAGAACCAGTAGCAGAAATTTTGAGTAGTTCGGAGAACTGGCAAATGCCACCTCTGGCTGTCTCCAGAGTGGGGTGGGAATGGAGATTTTGCAGTATCCTTCCCCCAGGAGTGAGGAGGGAATGGGGATTTTACAGTATCCTTCCCCTGGAGTGGGGTGGGAATGGAGATTGTGCAGTATCCTTCCCCCAGGAGTGGGGAGGGAATGGGGATTTTGCAGTAACCTTCCCCTGGAGTGGGGTGGGGATGGAGATTGTGCAGTATCCTTCCCCCAGGAGTGGGGAGGGAATGGGGATTTTGCAGTATCCTTCCCCTGGAGTGGGGTGGGAATGGAGATTTTTGCAGTATCCTTCCCCTGCCAGGCCCACCAAGCCACGCCCACCAAGCCACGCCCACAGAACTGGCAGTAAAAAAAAATGGATTTATCCTCTTTCTTTCCATGCACTATTTTTCCTTCTGGCTGCAGCCATTAGAAATAAAGAGAGTGAAGTAAAACAATCATTCTTTTTAGATTTGGGCAGACCTGAGACTACTGTGAGCATTTCATAAGTTTCCGGATACCCCCACGGGCAGCTGGTACCTTATGCCACAGCACCGCAGCGTTTCCGCTGAGCCATGGGGCGTACAACATTTCCAAATGTTAAAGCCGCCTGCATTGATGGCTTCCAATCCAAAATTAAGCAAGAGGTGGCAAAATATTTTGGCATCCAAGTCGGAAAGCTCTTTACATGGTATCATTAATTTTAATGCTATTTACTTCCAGATAGGGAATGGGGGAAACAGCGGGGAGAAATCAATCCAACTGAACTTTAAATCAATTTGTGTTCATTTAATGAGAAGGTCATGGAACAATGGACTTGTCCTTTGAAGGATTTCTATGACAAATTCAAATAGAGCAATACAGTTCATAATCTTGGCTTCCCAACCTCGTCCCCTCACCCTGCTTATATTTTATCTGTGAGGGAAGCATTGTAAAGGTACATTCATTTAAATTCCATTAACACTTATAACCCAACCCTGAATAGGGTTATATAAAATTAAAATTCATTCATTTTCCTCTAACTGAGGGGGGATAAAAAAATGGATTATTTTTTTTCCCATCTATGGGATGACAAACTCCAACACGAGAGCTCCTCCATCCATACAAAGCAGAGGAAGAAATGACTATTTTCCTCACGGCTCTAATTATTTTTTGAGATAAGACAGAACGGAGGTGGCATATTTAGCACTGTCTCCACTACCAAGTCCTCTCAAAGCTGGTATGGAAATATCCCAAAAGTACTTTTTCAGGAGACAACTGGACTCGCTTGTTTTTCGCAGAAGTTGTGAATGTTCCAACACTGGAAAATTTTTAAGAAGATGTTGGATAACCATTTGTCTAAAGTGGTGTAGGGTTTCCTGCCTGGGCTAGAAACAGCGGACTAGAACAGCAGTCACCAACTGATGGTCCGTGGACCACTGGTGGTCCGTGAGAAAATTTTGGTGGTCCTCAGAAAAATTATTTGCATTTTTTTTATATTGCACTAAATCAAGGGTCCTCAAACTGTGGCCCCTGGGCCAGATATGTGCAATGAATGTTTGTGTTGTTGCAGAGAGTCTCCCCCTTTGGGGTCTTTTTGTGCGGGTTGGAGGGGGGGCAGAAATTCCAACTTGGGGTCTCCTGGTGTGGGGCTTTGGGCAAAGGCTGGAGGGAAGTGCCGCTGGTGGTGATGAGCCAAAGGGCCTCGTTCCAGTGGGACTGCCTTGTGGCCTGGAACTGGCTGACCATCTCAGCCTGCTGAGCCTCCGGGCGCCGGTACCTGGCCTTGCACTCCCGCAGGTCTTCCCTCAGGTTGGAAAGCCTATGCTCCTATACTCCTCACTGAGTAGCCTCCTCCTCGGTCAGATCCAGTTTGAACTGAGCTGTTTTGCCAACTCTTTCTCGTGGTGGCTGCTTAGCTCCAACAACTGCTTCCTGTTGGGGCTCTAAGGAGCCCAGGCTGGCAGGAGAGGGGTGAGTAGAGGCCGGCAAGCTGCCCCTCGATTTGAGTGACATTGAATTGGCCATGCCCACCCAGTCACATGACCACCTAGCCACACCCATCCAGCCGGTCATTAGGTAATCATATTAATAGTCTGTAGGATTTAAAATTATGAATTTAGTGGTCCCTTAGGTCCGAAAGGTTGGGGATCCCTGACCTGGATGACTGAGAATCTCTACAGACTTTTGGTCTGGAAATAGTTAATTCATGAAGGGGCTGCTGTCAATCATGGGAAAATCAGGTAGTCCGGACAGTTCAAATGAATATATAAAAGTTTATTGCAAGCTTAAGCTTTCTACAAGAATCTGAACTACTAACCGTCAAAGCAAATGGAATTCAAGATGGGTTGGACCTAAATCTCTCATGGCACGAAGGGACTCGAGACTGCTGACGCATTTGACCCCTCCTTCGGTTTCAGCCTGATTATTTCCTACAGCTAAACTCCTGCTTCAGTGGAAGATTTTCCCATTGATGAATGAAGATGATGGTAATGATAATGAAGATGATGATGAGGCTGCATCAGCCGAGGGACAGAATCAAGATCATGTGAAGTGGTAGTTCCGCTTTATACTGCACTGGTAAAACCACACTTGGAATACTGCATCTAATCCTGGTCACCATGATGCAAAAAAGATGAAGAAGTTTCAAACTGGCGGCCCATAGGCCGGATCCGTTATGCACAAGTCACACCCACCCCAGGTCCATGAAGGGAAAAAACATCACGAAACGTCACATGATGGCAACATGATGCCATGAGTTTGACACCCATGCTCTAGACAGAGTGCAGGGAAGGTCAACAAAAATGATTAAGGGCCTGGAGGCTTAAGCATATAATGAACAATTGCGTGAATTCAGGAAAGAATTAGATTATACAAAGTTAAAAAATAAATAGTTTTCGCTCATTAATGAATATGTTAAGGTGAGGTAGGAGAGACAATATGGTGAAGTTGTTAAGGTGCTGGCTGAAAATAGAAGCCCAGGTCCTAGTCCTTTAGAAGGACTAGGAGTGATATGATAGCAGTGTTCCAATATCTCAGGGGTTGCCACAAAGAAGAGGGAGTCAAGATATTCTCCAAAGCACCTGAGGGCAGGACAAGAAGCAATGGGTGGAAACTAATCAAGGAGAGAAGCAATTTAGAACTAAGGAGAAATTTCCTGACAATTAAAACAATTAATCAGTGGAACAACTTGCCTCCAGAAGCTGTGAATGCTCCAACACCGGAAGTTTTTAAGAAGACTTAAAAGGTTTTCTGAAATGGTATAGTTTTCTGCCTGAGCAGGGGGTTAGAAGGTCCCTTCTAACTCTCTTATTTTGCTCTGTTCTGTTTAGTCAGCTGGGTAACTCTGGCCAGTCACTCCCTCTCAGTTCAAATCAGCATTAAGCTATGCAACACTGTTGAAGAGGGTACGAGTTCAGGTATACAAACATTCTTTGGTCAAAACCCAAAGCCTGAGTAAATAGGCCTGAAACTTTGGTCAAGGTTAAATATTTTCTTCTTGCCAGTAAGGAGGTGCTGAGATGACAGAGAGTATTTTTATCTGAAAAGAGCAGACTGACCCAGACAGATGCATCCTGTTGCTGACTTCTGCATTTAACCTCAAATGTCATATATAATGTGTGTTATGTATAATTATACCCCAATATATTCATGTTATTTCCTCTTTCCTGTTATCTATCACCAAGGGTCTGGAGTAGTCTCCTTTCACTTCCTCTAGGACCAAATATGTATTAATGCAACCTCGACAAATGTATACGTAGTCGAAAAGTATATAAACAACACCTCTGTACACCCTTCGGGGTTCAGACAATTTGCTGTGTTAACTGCTGTTTGAACCTTATGCATAATAAACCTTTCCTGCATTGAAGTGCTTGGTCTGGTCCCGTGATTTTCTTACAACACTGTGGATGGACAATATCTCTTAGTTGCATCATTCATCGTTAGCTTCACTACCAGAAAATGCTTGCAAAACAGCAGGACACCCCCCCCCCAAACAAAGTGACACTGCTTAGAAGAGCAGCATTACAGCACGGTCTCTGTGATTTTGTTGCACTTCTTTCTCAAAGATACCCCAATTGATGGACTGATAGCCTTGCTTTACTGATAAGGCTGAAATATCCATCTGTTCCTCCTTTGTCATACTGTAAACTAGCTGGATGCCCGTGGTTTGCTACAAAACTATGTGATTGGGCATGATAAATTGACACTTACAGCCTGAAACTTAATGTAGAATGTGTAACTCTGTAGCATCAGAGTGTGTTAATATAAGGCAACTGGCAGTTGGAACAGAGGGGGATGGGAGTAGAATGTCCCAGCCCACAGGCTGGATAAGTCATATGCTGGCCACGCCCACACTCAGTTTGGCGAAGGGGTAGCATCAGAGCATGTTAATATAAGGCAACTGGCAGTTGGAACAGAGTTCTTTTCAGGTGGGAAAGAGGAGTAGAACATCTAGCTCCTTAGTATCAGAGTGTGTGAATATAACACCGTATATGAAATACCATTGATCTGATGATCATTTCAAAAAATCCTTTCTTAGCAAGCACCTAGAAGCCAAGAGGAACATACGTGCCAAATTTCAAGTTTGTAGGCTTTATTGTTCTGGAGATTTTGTGATGAGTGAGTGAGTGAGTGAGTGAGTGAGTGAGTGAGTGAGTGAGTGGTATTTGGCTTTTATATATATAGAAGATGAAGAGCTGCAGGAACTGGGTTTGTCTAGTCTAAAACAGAAGGACTAAGGGGGACGTTATAGCAGTCTTCCAATATCTGAGGGGCTGTCAAAGAGAAGTGGAGGGGTTCAACCTATTCTACAAAGCATTTGAAGGCAGGACAAGAAGTAAAAAGAGGTTCGGTCTGAAATAAGGAGACATTTCCCAACAGTGAGAACAATTAATCAGTGGAACAGCTTGCCTCCAGGAGTTGTGGGTTCTCCATCACTGGAGCTTTTCAGGAAGAGATTGGACAACCTTTGTCCAGATTAGTATAGGTTGTGCTTATTTTCCAAAGCACCAGAAGGCAAGAGAAGCAACAATGGATGGAAACTAATCAAGGAGAGAAGCAACCTGGAATTAAGGAGAAATGTCCTAACAGTCAGGACAATTAAATACTGCAACAGCTTGCCTTCAGAAGTTGTTGGGGCTTCATCATTGGAGGTTTCTAAGAAAAGACTGAACAGCCACCTCTCTGAAATAGTATAAGGTTTTCTGCCTGTGCAGGGGATTGGAGTAGAAGACCTTCAAGGTCCCTTCCAACTCGATTCTGATTGACCTCCAAGGTTTCTTTCAGCTCTGTAATTCTGTCCTTCTTCCCCACTTTCCAAAACAATAGCAATAGTAATAGCACTTAGACTTATATACCGCTTCATAGTGCTTTTATGGCACTCTCTAAGCAGTTTACAGAGTCAGCATACTGCCCCCAACAATTTGGGTTCTCATTTTACCGACTCAAAAAGATGGAAGGATGAGTCAACCTTGAGCCAATAAGATTTGAACAGCCGAACTGCAGCTAGCAGTCAGTTGAAGTAGCCTGCAGTGCTGCACTCTAACCACTGCGCCATTTCGGCTCAATGCCATTCATTGGAATGTGTCTACTGCAAATTTCAAGTAGGTTATTATACTTTTAAGTTCTGGTCTTTGAGATGAACATAAAAGTTGTAGTTCCGTTGCTTCTTCTGCCTCTCCGGCAGAGAGGATCCAAAATAGTCAGGTCTATTACGGAATATTTTCCCCCAAATATTCACATCAAGACATTAAACTGCAACAATTTAGGATGGTATTTTTTTTTAAGTAGGTCAGCTCTGATTCAGATGCTTTTCTTTACTGATGGAATAGAAAGAGAATAGTTGCAAGCGAACGCCAATGCAAATATTCACCCCTTAGTGCCAGAAACACACAAGTGCGTAACGTTTTCTGCAAATACAATCAAGTCCATTTCTATCTCTCATCCAGGTTTAATTCTATTCCTCCCCCTTTCACCACCTGCTGCCTCAACGAGTCTTTCATGTTTTCACTGACAGTATTTAAGAAAAGAAAAATCCACTCCGAGATTGGCTGTTGTCTGTTCCAATGAATGCAACATTCCCTCTAGGGCCAGGTGTGCACAACAGGAAGCGGTTAAAAAAGCACAGTCAGAATGATAACAATTGAGTCTTGATGAGTTGCTATCATTTTAAGGCACACCTGCTCCAAGTCAGAGAGATTTGAGGGGGGAAATCGGAAATGTTTGGACATGTCCCAAGATGCATAAAAGATTGAATTCAATTCGGTCTCGGTGGGTGTTTAGATATTTACAGCAAGGCTGACGAGGCTAAATAACTTGCTGGCAAAATAGCAAAAGACACAGAGTTACATTTGTCTGGGAAGTTATACAGAAGATCAGCTGTTAAATATGTATGATTTTTTCCCCCTTACATTGGAGGAAGAAATGTGGCATGGGGCCAAAAAAAAAGTGAAATGTCTCTTAAGAACCTTAATGTGCTAGCAAAGGGTAAAACAGCTGATTTTGTTATGGTACAATGGCTGCCCTCAATATAAACCTCCTTGGAGCTATTGGCACAATAGTTTGCCTTTAAAATCTCATAGCAATATATATATATATATATATATATATATATATATATATATATATATATATATATATATATATATATATATATATATATATATATATATATATATATGTATATATATATATATATATATATATGTATATATATATATATATATATGTATATATATATATATATATATGTATATATATATGGCTCTGTGTGTATATGTTCCAGCATAATTCTGGAATGCCTCGAGCAATTTCAACCAAACTTGGTACACAGATGGCTTACTCTCTGGAAAGAAATACTGTGGGGGTAAGACACCCCTAACCCCCATTGGGGTGTGTGTTCTGTTAAGTTGTGCCTTAAAATGGCTTCTACTGGACTGCCTTAAAATGGCTTCTACTGTACAGCACAGTGGAGTTGCCATGGTAATGGTTTCACAGTACTCCACAAGGGGGCTCCCTCTGGTAAGGGGGAAAATCCAACATTAGAAATTACGTTTGGTCGGGACATTTTCAACAAGGCTTTGATTATTCTTGAGGACAAATGTATGGCCATGATCAATAAAACATTACTGCAACTCGGGCTGCCTGCACCACTACAAGACCGACACGACGTACGTCATGCAGATTACATATGAGAAAACAACTAAAAGGTGGAACAGCTTAGTGCATATATCACAGACAAGAAGCCACTTCTAAATCAAGATCAGAAAAAAGCATACCAAATGATCACAGATCAGCTAGCAAAACAACAAGGAGGCATCATTTTACTTGACGCTTCTGGGGGCACAGGGAAAATGTTTTTGACTAATTTAATTCTCGATGAAATCAGGGCTTAGGGTGAAATTGCTCTTCCTGTATAATACAGGATTGGGATAAATAAATACCCAGGCAATGCCAGGTTATCAGCTAGTGGAATATAAAGTCCATCTCTCTGTACCTTCTGTGTAATGGTTCTCCCTAAATGCCGTTAAGAGTCCTAGTGGACAATCACTTGAATAGAATAACACAGTTGGAAGGGACCTTGGAGGTCTCCTAGTCCAACCCCCTACCTAGGCAGGAAACCCTCCGCCACTTCAGATAAATAGTTATCCAACATATTCTTAAAAACGTCCAGTATTGGAGCATTCACAACTTCTGCAGGCAAGTTGTTCCACTGATCAATTGTTCTAGCTGTCAGGAAATTTCTCCTTAGTTCTAAGTTGCTTCTCTCCTTGATTAGTTTCCACCCATTGCTTCTGGTCCTGCCCTCAGGTGCTTTGGAGAATAGTTTGACTCCCTCTTCTTTGTGGCAGTCCCTGAGATATTGGAAGACTGCTATCATGTCTCCCCTAGTCCTTCTTTTCATCAAACTAGACATACCCAACTCCAGCCACCATTCTTCATATGTTTTAACCTCCAGTCCCCTCATCATCTTCGTTGATCTTCTCTGCACTCTTTCCAGAGTCTCCACATCTTTGAATGTTCCTGGCTACATAGACCTGACCGACAAATTATAAACACTGTGCACTTTTGTAATATAATATAAAATTCCTTAGTTCCTTTATCTGACAAACTTGTCAAACCATCTCTCCCAATTGCCTTGCCTCTGATAACTTCATTAGAAGCAAGTCGCAAAGGGCAAGCATTCTCCCAATTATTTTCATCTTTATCCAAAGCCTGCATGCCAAAACAAAACTTTATATGATCTAACACATTAAGGAACTGCCGTACGAATGTATATAATTTGTACCATCTGTGTGATTGGGAGGAATGGCCGTGGGAATCTAGAACTTCTTATCACCCTTGCTGACTCTGTCTTTCCACCATCTGGCTCCATACAGTAATATTAACAATTAGTTATTAATTATCACCTTCTGTTGGAAATTTAAGTAGGGATACAGTGTAAATCGTACACCGCAGAAACGAAAACAATTTGGGCTCTCATTTTACCCACCTCGGAAGGACGGAAGGCTGAGTCAACCTCGATCCCTTCAAACTGGTGGGGCCTGGTGGCTCAGCAGACTAAAAGCATTGTGATTAACACCAGCTTTCTGCAATTACTGTAAGTTCGAATCTCACCAGGCTCAAGGTTGACTCAGCCTTCCATCCTTTCTTTCTAAGGTAGGTAAAATGAGGACCCAGTTTGTGGGGGCAATAAGCTGACTTTGTATAAATATACAAAAATATGAAGGCTATTGCTTAACACATTGTAAGCTGCCCTGAGTCTCCGGAGAAGGGCAGCATATAAATCAAATTAAAAAAAAAAAAACTCTGTGATTTTGTTCTGAAATAGGGCAACAAAAAAGGCAGTGATTTATCTGACAATAGTACAAGCCGCATGAGATGCACAGTTCATACAGAAAATATATATATTGTGCAGCTTTGAACATCTGCTGGTCTAAAGCAACTGACAATACACCTCTCTTTTCAAAATTGAGTTCCTGCAGAATTTACCTCTCTGCGAAGAGCTTAAAGAATGCAAGCCAAACTCTTTCAGAGTGCTTTGTAGAAAACTGAATAAGAACAGTTGAAAAAGAGGGTTGGAAGTAACTATTCGGAGGTTTATATACCTTCAGAAAAACCGGTGCCAAAGCATGAGGGTAGCTTTGGATCTGTTGCCATAAACTTTGCTCTATTTCTTCCGAGTCTTTTTCGGCCTGTTTCACATCTCCATTAGCCCTGCTGTTTATGGACTTGGTCTCTTCAAATCTGCAGAGCCCGCTGTTCTGAAGACGAGAAAGCTGTCAGAAGTGAATCCGGGGAGGAAAAAGAAAAAAAAAAAGTCAGCATGAAAAGGAGTACAGTGCAGGAAAGAAAAGCAAACAGAAGGGAGATGATACCTTCACTTCGACCCAAAAGTCATTAGAAGGCTGGGGGAAAAAAAAAAGCCACCGTCCTAATCAGCAGAAACTCAGGATGATACCTTCATTCCTGGAAGAAAAGAGAGGCCGGAGTTTCATTCTATAACTCCTAGTGTCTGAGTTTGTTTGAGTAAAAATGGTTGGAGTATGTTCCTGGAGAACAGGAATTTTATATATATATATACATTTTTAAAATTTGTTTTATAACATACTAGCTGATAACCTGGCATTGCCTGGGTATTTATTTTATTCCAATCCTGTATTAGACAGGAAGAGCAACTTCACCCTGAGCCCTGATTTTGGTGAGAATTAAATTAGTTAAAATGTTTTCCTTGTGCTTTCAGATACTACCTTGTTGTTTTGCTAGCTAATCCATGATCATTTGGTGTGCTTTTTTGCTGATCTTGATTTAGAAGTGGCTTCTTGTCCACGATATATGCACTGTTCGACGTAGTTCTTTTCTCGTATGTAATCTGCGTGACATACGTCATGTCGGTTTCATAGTGGTGCAGGCAGGCCGAGTTTCTGTAATGTTTTATTGATCATGGCCATACATTTGTCCTCAAGAATAATCAAAGCCTTGTGGGAAACGTCCAGAGCAAACATAATTTCTAATGCTGGATTTTCCCCCATACCAGAGGGAGCCCCCTTGTGGAGTACTGTGAAGCCGTTACCATGGCAACACCACTGTGCTGCACAGTAGAAGCCATTTTAAGGCAGTCCAGTAGAAGCCATTTTAAGGCACAACAGGCTGTATCTTAACAGAAAACACACCCTGAGGGGTGTTAGGGGTGTCTTACCCCCACAGTACTTCTTCCCAGAGAGTAAGTCATCTGTGTACCAAGTTTGGTTGAAATTGCTCGAGGCATTGCAGAGTTATGCTGGAACATACAGACACCTGTGATAACACCAGTTAGAACCCAGTGCTGCCTCCAAGGTTCCTTCCAGTCCTATGACTCTATAATTCTAAGTATGCTTAAGAATAGAAAGATTAAAAAGAAAATAGTAAGGGAGCACTTTCTCTGATATCTCACACAAAGCACACGCAATGAAAAATTCAAGAAGAGGCTTGAAGAAAATCCCTAACTCTATATTTACATGACATTATCTTGGTGGTCAAAGGGAACGGGTTACTAAAGAGTCAATATAATGAAGTGACTCTTCCATTCTTTAGATCTCAAGGGACTAAATACAAAATTCAGAAGCACCTCACAAATTGGTGACATTTTTTCATCCCCTAATCAGGGGTGAGATCCAGCAGGTTCTGACAGATTCTGGAGAACCGGCAGCAGAAATTTTGAGTAATTCGGAGAACTGGCAAATACCACCATTGCCTGGTCCCAGGCAGTGGTGGTAAATGGAGGGAATGGAGGTGTGGTGGGAATGGAGATTCTGCAATATCGTTCCCCTAGAGTGGGGAGGGAATGAGGATTTTGCAGTATCCTTCCCCTGGAGTGGGGAGAGAATGGGGATTTTGCAGTATCCTTCCCCTGCCATGCCCACCAAGCCAAACCACGCCCACCAAGCCACGCCCACAGAACCGGTAGTAAAAAAAATTGATTTTCACCACTTCCCCTAATTACACCCTTCATTTTTTAATTTTTCCTTACATTCCAGGGTGGCTTTTCTGTACATATTGCTTGAAATTGTATTAGCTAAAAGAGGATTTAGGACTGCAAAATGGGTGCAGGATTCTAATTCCCACAGGAACCCAAATGTCAGATTGGGATCTCATTAGGGAATTTTCCCCTCAGCTAAAAATGGCGACCATAAAAAATACCCATTGGGGGAAAAACAAAATCAAAAGTAAGATAATACCGGTAGTCCTGGATTTACGACCACAATGGAGTCCAACATTTCTGTCGCTAAGTGAGACATTTGTTCAGTGAATTTTGCACCATTGTACGACCTTTCTTGCCACGGTTGTTAAGTGAATCACTGCAAGGGTTTGGTTGGTAAATTAGCAACACGGTTGTTATCGGGGTGGTATTCACTTACCTTCCCTACCGGTACGCAAATGTGAGTGTGCGCGTATGCACGCTCGCTTCACTCGCACACACCTCACGGCCTCCGGTGCATGTGTTTTGCTCACGCGTGTGGCTTGCACACATGTGTGCGGCTAAAAAATGTGCCTAAACAGGATGACATAGAGCCAGGGTGTAAGCCCACCCACAATTTCCACTACCGGTTCGGGCAAACTGGTACGAACCGGCTGAATACCACCTCTAGTTGTTATGTGAATCTGGCTTCCCTCCTTGACTTTGCTTGTCAGAAGGTCGCAAAAGGGGAATTACATGACCCGGATATAGTGCAACTGTTGCGAAGCATGTGAATTTTGACCCGGTGACCATGGGAACGCTGCAATGGTCGTAAGTGTGAAAAACAGTCATAAGTCACTTTTTTCAGGGTCGGTTTACTTCGAATGGTCACTGCGTGAACTATTGTAAGTCAAGGACTACCTGTACAGAAATTGGCCATTTTTAGTCTGCGGGGGTTTGCCATGGAAAGTCAGTCGTCCTTTTCAGCGAGTCCAAATGAAAATATTGCAATACTTTTAAAGAAAACTTGTTTTGAACACACTCAGAACTGGCTGTGAAGAAGAAAAAGAAAAATCGGCAGATGTTGCATCTGAGCTGCAGCTTCCAAATGTGGTGTGGTGTTTATTGTACACATTTAATCAGAGCTTAACATCTCCTTTTGCCCAGGGATATGCTTTCCAAATTCTTTTTAATTTCCAACAGAACATATACATATTCTCCCTGAGCAAGTTTGTCCAAATTTCCTTTGAATTTCCTCTTTATGTGACATGCAGCTAATTGGCATTCCCTAGGGTGGGTGGGTCGCTGGTGTACCCTCTTCCTTTTTATTGCTTAAAAAACAAGTGGCGTTCGATGACAGCAGTTGGAATTAACGCACACTAAAGATCTTCACATTCCTAGCTTGATAGAATGCCTTGAACTCTCTTTGTCATTCGTGGTCATCTTCAAGTGTTATGCATGAGGACATTATTCTTGACCTTTTCTGAGTGCTGTTGAGAGAGAGAGGGAGGGAGAGAGGGAGGGAAGGGTGGGTGGGTAGATGGGTAGATAGATAGATAGATAGATAGATAGATAGATAGATAGATAGATAGACAGATAGACAGATAGGCAGACAGACAGACAGATAGATTAATGGATGGATGGATGGATGGATGGATGGATGGATGGATGGATGGATGGATGGATGGATGAATGAATGGACGGACGGATGGATGGATGGACGGAGGGACGGACAGACAGACAGACAGACAGACAGATTAACAGATGGATGGATGGATGGAAGGACGGACGGACGGACGGACGGACAGACAGACAGACAGACAGACAGACAGACAGACAGATAGATAGATTAATGGATGGATGGATGGATGGATGGATAGATAGATAGATAGATGATGGGTGGGTGGGTGGGTGAGTAGATGGATGGATGGAGGGAGGGAGGGAGGGAGGGATGGATAGATAGATAGATAAATAGATAGATAGATAGATAGATAGATAGATAGATAGATAGATGATGGGTGGGTGGGTGAGTAGATGGATGGATGGATGGATGGATGGAGGGAGGGAGGGAGGGAGGGAGGGAGAGATAGATAGATAGATAGATAGATAGATAGATAGATAGATAGATAGATTGATTAACAGATAGGTGGATTGATGGATGGATGGATGGATGGATGGATGGATGGATGATAGATAGATAGATAGATAGATAGATAGATAGATAGATAGATAGACAAATAGATAGATGATAGATAGATAAATAGATAGATGGATGGATGGATAGATAGATAGATAATAGATAGATAGATAGATAGATAGATAGATAGATAGATAGATAGATAGATTAACAGATAGGTGGATGGATGGATGGATGGATGGATGGATGGATGGATGGATGGATGGATAGATAGATAGATAGATAGATAGATAGATAGATAGATAGATGGATGGATGGACGGATGGACAAATAGATAGATGATAGCTAGATAAATAGATAGATAGATGGATAAATAGATAGATGATAGATAGATAGATAGATAGATAGATAGATAGATAGATAGATAGATAGAGTGATTGATTGATTAACAGATAGGTGGATTGATGGATGGATAGATAAATAGATAGATAGATTAACAGAGTTGGAAGGGATCTTGTAGGTCATCCAGTTCAACCCTCCATCCAAGCAGCAGACCCTATATCATCCCTGAAAAATGGCAGTCCAATCTCCTCTTGAAAGTCTCCAGTGATGAAGCTCCCACAACTTCTGAAGGCAACTTCTGTTCCACTGGTTGATTGTTCTCATTGTCAGAAAATTTCTCCTTATTTCTAGGTTGAATCTCTCCTTGGTCAGTTTCCACCCATTATTTCTTGTTAGGCCTTCAGGTGCTTTGGAGAATAGCTTGACCCCCTTCCTCTTTGTGGCAGCACCTCAAATATTGGAAGATGCTATCCTGTCTCCCCTGGACCTTCTCTTCACTAGACTAGCCATGCCCAGTTCCTGCAACTGTTCATCGTATGTTTTAGCCTCCAGTCCCCTCGTCATCCTGGTTGCTCTTCTCTGCACTCTTTCTAGAGTCTCAACATCTTTTTTATAGTGTGGTGACCAAAGCTGGATGCAGGATTCTAGGTATGGTCTCACTAAGGCTTTACTTGATCATGATTGTATCCCTCTCTTAATGCAATTTAGGATTGCATTGACTTTTTTGGCTGTCGCCACAGTTTAACTTAACGTCCTGGAGAAAAGAAGTCTCCCTTCCACCTATTTCTGATAGGAAAAGGATTATTATTTTGAATAATAATGACTTAATGCAAGGCTGAACTACTTTGAAAAGAAACACTAGGGATGATGGGATGTAGCACCGTTCCAATATCCCAGGGGCTGTCACAAAGAAGAAGGGACCAACCCAGTGGTTGGGATTCAAAATTTTTTACTATCAGTTCTGTGGGTGTGGCTTGGTGGGTGTGGCTTGGTGGGCGTGGCAGGGGAAGGATATTGTAAAATCCCCATTCCCTCCCCACCCCACTAACCTGCTTTCCAGCTCCGTTCTCCTGTGCAGGGCAATAAAAGAAAACCCAGCCAATCACATAGGAGGCAGCAATAGATGGACCACGCCGATCAGCTGAGAGGCTGGGAGGCAGCAAATAGATCAATTGAGTGGCCCAGCCTTACAGGCTACAGCCTCCCTACAGCCCCCTGGGAGCAAACACAGGCACTGGGGCAAGGGCACATGCCTCCAGAAGTTGTGAATGCTCCAACACTGGAAGTTTTTAAGAAGAGGTTGGATAACCATTTGTCTGAAGTGGTATAGGGCTTCCTGCCTAAGCAGGGGGGTGGACTAGAAGACCTCCAAGGTCCCTTCCAACTCTGTTATTTTATTCTAATAGTCCCTTTCACTGAAGAATTAACACATTAGATCAGTTAAAGATTATGCATGCGCACAAGCGCATAAGCGCACACACAGAGAGAGAAAGAGAGAGAGAGAGATACACACATACACAAACATTTATACAGACATATATACATATATTCATTCCTTAATTTATTCCTTCCTTCATTCAAGGCCTCTGTTGTAATAAATGTAATCATTATGAACAAATTAGTTCTCAAGGTGTCAAAAGTATTAATATGTGATTTGTGGTATAATTCATTGTTGAATCATTTTTAAATTCCTTTTACTTAAAAAAAAAAAAAGCCTATAAGAGTCATAAAATACATTTACGAATAAAAATTCCATAGCTCTTTTGTTACCATCTGCTTTTTTTTTGGGGGGGGGGGGAAACACACCAGACAGTGGGGAAATACAATGAATAAATAAATATTTTTTAAAAGAGAATAATAGTGTTCCCCTTTATATTATTAATATAATTATATATATATAATTATGGACTACTGTAATGCTCTCTACATGGGGCTCCCCTTGAAGAGCACTCGGAGGCTCCAACTGGTCCAGCATGCGGCCGCGCGGGTAATTATGGGTGCAACCCGTTGCGCCCATGTAATACTTTTCCTGCGCGAGCTGCACTGGCTCCCAGTGGTCTTCCGGGTGCGATTCAAGGTGTTGGTTACCACTTTTAAAGCGCTCCATGGCTCAGGACCCGGGTACTTACGAGACCGCCTTCTGCCACCAATAGCCTCCCACCGACCAGTTCGCTCCCACAGAGAGGGTCTCCTCAGGGTGCCGTTGGCCAAATTATATCGGCTGGTGACACCCAGGGGGAGAGCCTTCTCTGTGGGAGCCCCTGCCCTTTGGAATGAACTGCCCCCAGACATACGCTAGATCTCTGACCTCCGAGTTTTCCGCTGTGCTCTTAAGACCCTGCTCTTCCGACAGGCAGGGCTAGCTTCATAAATTGAGTTTTAAATTTGGAATTCTTAAATTTTGGGGTTTTTTTTAGTTAATTGGCCTTAAATGTAATACTTTTAATAATTTGTTTAAATTTTATGAGAGAAGCGGCATCTGATTTCAACGTGATGATCCAACAAGATCAGTTTATAAAGCAGAATGAAAACCGATCAGTTGATATACAACTTGTAGAAAGGAAAACAGGATGGAAATCAAACCCACAAAAAGAAAAGAAAAAAAGAAATAGGTCTCATAAAAACAGAAATTTCTAAACTAAGCAACGGTGAAGCCAGTGATTTTAAAAAAAATGAATGAATATGTGAAAAGATAGTGGAGGCGAAGTATTGGTTAATATCATCCTGAGGACAGTGACAGACCTCTGCAATGCCGTAATTTTGGGATGTGAAAAGAGCCTTAATCTGTTGGATTTGAATTATCTATTTTGGATTTCTTTTCTTGTACTGATAAATATATTATAATTATTCTGAGCTACAAGGCAAGAGAGTTACGTTGGGGCATGCAGAAGATCTGGTTGTTACCCATTACGATGATGGGAATTAATAATCCTGATGAAAGCCACAATTACAACTATATGGAATACAATTATAATGTCACTCGGGTGGTTGTTTTTATTTTTATATATATATGAGGATATTCATTACTGATGGGGGCAGATGAAGACTGAAGACTTTGAACAAACTGTTGCACCAGGATGCTATGTTACCCAATTATGGATGGGGGACTCAACAATCTAGTGGAAAGACATCAAAGAAGATATTATATGGATTATAAATTTAAAGTTATTGTCTTTTTTTTTTTAAATAACGGAATATATGTATATATATATATATATTAGTAGAGTGGGCAGATATTAAGAATTGAATTGTTGTGTATGGTAATTTTGTAGGAAAGTGGGTGGAAATATGTTAGTCTACTGATGGATTAGCTTAAGAAAAGGGATGTTTAAGTGATATATTTAGGGTAGTGGAGGAAATGGACAGAGTTGAATAAATGTTAAATTAGGACTTATGTGGAAGGCTGCTTTGAAATGTTATATTAATATACACAAAGAATAAATGTTAAAGTAGGATTTATTATACAGTCTTAAAGTGGAAGGTTGTTTTGAAATGTTGTAACAATATATAGATATAAGTTTTGGGGAGGACAAAAAGGGTAGATTATTGCTAAATTGGGGGTTATAATAATATTATGCTAAACTAGAAGTTATCATACAATGTTATAGCAGACTGCTTTTTTTTTTTTTTTTTTTGAAATGTATGGTAAAAGGGGAAAGTAATAATATTAATAATATTTTTAGTAAGTAAGGGTCAGTATATAGAGGAGAGAGTAAGGCGATGGTAAAATATTATGTAATCTGTTATGAATTAGGTTTTTGGTGTGAAGAAGTCACGGGGGGATGGGTGGCGAGGGGGGGTTAGGGAGGAGGGGGGGAAGGAAAAAAGGGGAAAAATTTGTATTTGAAAACTTTTTCAATAAAAAAAAATAATTTGTTTAAATTTAAATTGTGATATTTGTATTGTGTTTTTACCTGGCTCTACACCGCCCGAGTCCTTCGGGAGAGGGGCGATATAGAAATAAAATTATCCTTATCCTTATCCTTATCCTTAATAATGCTAAATTAATTCACATAAAAGTAACCTGAAGCTCTCTAAATAAAAATTCAATGTTAGTTAGTCTTGTAAACTCACTTGGAACCCCCATAGGAATAGTCAAGACTGACATCCTAAAAATCAAATCACGGTGGAAGGATCCATGCATCAGATTAGAAACGCAGAAAAATAGAATTGTATGGAGGCCTTCTGGTCCAAACATCTGCTCAAGGCAGATGGCCTTATACCATCCCCAAAAAAATGGATGTCCAGAACTTTCTTGAAAACCTCCAGTGATGGAGCATCCAGAACTCTATGAAGGCAGGTGTTTCATTGATTAATAGTTCTCAAAATTAGTAAATTTATCCTTAATTTCAAATTGAAACTCTTTAATAATCATTCACCCGTTACTTCAGGGGTGAAATCCAGCAGGTTCTGACAGGTTCTGGAGAACCGGTAGCGGAAATTTTGAGTAGTTCGGAGAACCGGCAAATACCACCTCTGGCTGGTCCCAGAGTCGGGTGGGAATGGAGATTTTGCAGTATCCTTCTCCTGGAATGGGAGGGAATGGGGATTTTGCAGTATCCTTCCCCTGGAGTGGGGAGGGAATGGGGATTTTATTTATTTATTTATTTATTTGTTTGTTTATTTATTTATTTATTTATTTATTTATTTATTTATTTATTTATTTATTGGTTCGATTTATATGCCGCCCTTCTCCGGAGACTCAGGGCGGTCTTACAATGCATTAAGCAATAGCCTTCATACTTTTGTATATACCTGCTTAGTAGGGCTTTGCCCCCCCCCCCAGACGGTGTTCTTTTTTATACAAAGTCAGCTTATTGCCCCCACAAACCGGGTCCTCATTTTACCTACCTTGGAAGGATGGAAGGCTGAGTCAACCTTGAGCCTGGTGAGATTTGAACTCGCAGTAATTGCAAGCAACTGGCAGCTAAGTGCTACTTTAACAGCACTTTAGTCCGCTGCTCCACCAAGGCTCCTTCTTTTGCAGTATCCTTCCCTGGAGTGGGGTGGAAAGGGAGATTTTGCAGTATATCCTTCCCCTGGAGTGGGGCGGGAATGGAGATTTTACAGTATCCTTCCCATGCCATGCCCACCAAGCCACGCCCACCAAGCCACGCCCACAGAACTAGTAGTAAAAAAAAAATTGAATTTCACCACTGCGTTACTTCCTGTTCTACCCTCAGGTGTTTTAGAGCAGGGGACTCCAACCTTGGCAACTTTTAAGACTTGTAGACTTCATCTCCCAGAATTCCCCAGCTAAACATGGCTGACTGGGGAATTCTGGGAGTTGATGTCCATAAGTCTTAAAGTTGATAAGGTTGGAGACCTCTGCTTTAGAGAATAGGTCAAAACCGCCCCCTTTTCTTGTGACAATCCCTCAAGTACTTTATGGCAGCTATCGTTTCACCCCTAGTCCTTCTCTTCGTTAGGCCATAATGTAATTAACCTTATTGTGTTTTATAAATCTAGCCTTTGTGGCAGATTCCATAAAACAAACTTTGACTTAGTGGAATGTATATAGACATTATATATTGCAGAGGTACTGTATATGAAACCTACTGCTTTCCACATGTTTTGAATCAATATTCCCATCTGGCTTTCGACAAACAGCTGGAGGCTATGATTTCGTGCCCAATATAAAATGATCCCATCCCAAATTTTAGTTCAATGACTCAAGACATTAGGTCAAGTGTAATCAAATGGCCTGATATATAGCATTGTGAAAATGTAGAAGAAAGCTCAGTTGGGGAAATTAGAGAAGAGCACACGTGTCCTTGTCAAACATTATGGGTATAAGAAGCTCTTGAATGCAAATGCAAGCGTGATATAGTTGAATTAACCAAATGAATCATGCATCATTGTACTCTTCACATTAGTTCAGCAGTGCTCCGAACTGAATCATCTTCTTCTTCTTCTTCTTCTTCTTCTTCTTCTTCTTCTTCTTCTTCTTCTTCTTCTTCTTCTTCTTCTTCTTCTTCTTCTTCTTCTTCTTCTTCTCCTCCTCCTCCTCTCCTCCTCCTCCTCCTCCTCCTCCTCCTCCTCCTCCTCCTCCTCCTCCTCCACCTTCTCCTTCTCCTCCATCATTGTTCCTTCTCATCCTCCTCCTCCTCCTCTAATCTTCTTCTCCTTTTCCTCTTCTTCCTTCTTCCCTTTCTCCTCCTCCTTCTGGTTTTTCTCCTTCTTTTCTTGAGAGAAGTGTTCTTTATGTAATCATTATAGAAGAGGGGAGAGGAGGAGGGTGGGGGAGAAGGAGAAGGAGGAAGAGGAGGAGGAGAAGGAGAAGAAGGAGAAGGAGAAGGAGAAGAGAAGGAGGAGGAGGAGGAGGAGGAGGAGGAGGAGGAGGAGGAGGAGGAGGAGGAGGAGGAGGAGGAGGAGAAGGAAGAGGAGGAGAAGGAGAAGGAGAAGAGGAGGAGGGGAGGAGGAGGAAGAAGAAGAGGAGAAGAAGAAGGAGAAGGAGGAGGAGGAGGATGCAATATTTTACTGCATTCCACTGAACTCTCTTCGTGTTATTTTTTGCCTAGCAAACATGTGTGCAAATATAAATAAATGCAAAAATGCAAAGAAGATTAATGCTAAAGCTGCATGGTTTTATGTTTAAAGTAATCTAGCTGAAGGTTAAGCTCGTGCTGCATATATTGTGTTTCCCTAGCCATCTCCTTCTTAAGCATCTTTAAAAATATATAGAATACATCATTTCTTATTATTATTGTTTCTGCCCTGCCCCCCAATAAATATGATTTTCTTTTCTCATCAACATTTGTCATGTGTTCCCCCCCTCCTTTTTTTAAAAAATAAGTGCGCTTTCTTAGATGAGCACAATCTTCTTTCGATAATAGGAGGGGAAAGTTATTTTAAAGTCTGTCCAGCATTTTTTTTTTTATACTTCTCCGGTAATAATAATACACAAGAGGGCTTAAAATTTAAAAGCATACATTTATCGAAGACTAGGCAGTCAAAGCCATAGAGAGTTGGCCATATATGTCATTATTTTAAGGAAATACAGCAATTGTGCATGTGTCACGTCGTCAGCTTCCTACTTATTTGCTTTATTGTACATGCCATATCATGCTGTTATCACCCCTGGTTTTTAAAGTCGTATTATATTAGTTGTATTATTCAATGTTTATGATCTACATTGAGCATTCAGTGGAATGAAGAAAGGTTACAGGAACCTTTTCCCAGCCCTCTTTTTGAGTCATGCAGTATACAGGTCCTCAATGGAAGGCAGTTTGGTAGCCATTGTTTTTTCTGCAGTTCTAACTATCCTCCGAAGTCTGTGTCTGTCTTCTTGGGTAGCAGAACCAACCAGACAGTTATGGAGGTGCAGATGACAGACTCAATAATTCCTCTGTAGCAGGGGTGAAATGCTATTCGGGCAAACCGGTAGTGATAAAAACTACCAGTTCGGGTGAATTGATAGTAAAAAAAAAAAGCTACCAGTTTGTTCCGAACTAGTATTTCCGACGATCAGCTGTGCCGCACGGTTTATATTCGCTAAATAATTGAGCGGGGCCAACTGATCGTGGGAGCTACCAGTTCACCCCGAACCGGTCTGAACCGGCTGAATACCACCTCTGAGCTCAACCTGATTAGTTTGATTTCGGACCATGCCGCATGTGAAAGTATAACTGGATATTTTCAGAATCTCCATTCTGCCAGACGAGGAGAGAAGAGGACACTGGAAGTAATGTTTATTAGGAGATAAAGCAATTTATTTATTTTTATTATTATTTATTAATCATATTTCTATGCCGCCCACTCTCCGAGGACTCTGGGCGGCTTACACCAAAGACAGTATACTAAATAGCATATTGCTCCCAACAATCTGGGTACCTCATTTTACCCACCTCGGAAGGATGGAAGGCTGAGTCAACCTTGAGCCGGTGAGATTTGATCCGCTGATCTGCTGAACTAGCAGTCAGCTGAAGTAGCTGCAGTACAGCACTCTAACCACTGCGCCACCTCGGTTCTCTGGAGAAATTCCTGGAGAAAGGATTCACTTCATGTTTGCCATGGCTTCTGCTTTGTGACGGTACAGGTTGGCCGATCGGTACATAAATCCATTCCGATCCCAGACGACGCTTTAGATAAAACATATACGAAAGTAATGAAAAACCCATGGGAACGAACCATTTGGGAAATGGCAAATTATACATTTTAGGAGACATTTACTTTGCATTATAGCCTCAAAGCATCTGGACTAAATTCTAACTCTGTGGGTTTTCTTTTCCTCACAACCCCCTCCCCCCTTTCCATTAGATGAGAACCGCATTTAAGCTGCTGTTAAACTGTCAAGTTTCACGACATCAGCAGGTCAAAGAAGCTGGAAATATATAGCAGCAACATGCAGTACCTTGTTAAGAGTCCCCTGGAAAGAGAGATACAGTATGAGCAGCAAGAAAGAGATGCAGCCTGACTGCAAAAGAGTTTAAGGCAGGTAATTCTTTTCATACGTTGATGGCCATAATGGTATGAACGCACTCTATCAATTTTAAAAATGGAGGCAGTTTAATGGAGTTTTCCCAATTTACAAATTAAACTGCCTCCGTCAGGGGCTGCCATGAAGAAGAGGGGGGCAAGCTATTCTCCAAACCACCTGACAAAAAGCAATGGGTGGAAACTAATTAAGGAGAGAAGCAACCTAGAACTAAGGAGAAATTTCCTGACAGTTAGAACAATGAATCAGTGGAACAACTTGCCTCCAGAAGTTGTGAATGCTCCAACACTGGAGGTTTTTAAGAAGAGATTGGATAACCATTTGTCTGAAGTGGTGTAGGGTTTCCTGCCTAAGCAGGGGGGTGGACTAGAAGACCTCCAAGGTCCCTTCCAACTCTGTTATTCTATTCCCATGATGGTGAACCTATGGCACATGTGCCACAGGTGGCATGCAGTGCCATATCTGTGGGCATGCAAGTATTGCCCTAGCTCAGTGCGCATGCGTGCACTGGCCAGCTGATTTTTGGGTCTTCCAGGCTCAACGGAAGTTGGGAAATGGGCTGTTTCTGGCCTCTGGAGGGCCTCCGGGGGGGAGGCTGTTTTTGCCCTCCCCAGGCTCCAGAAGCCTTTTTGGAAAAACAGGCCTACCTGGTCTACCGTGCCATTGCGTGCCAAAAGTGGGGGGAGCATGGGGGGTCACAAGCACATGCATGGGGGGGGAAAGGCCTATTGAATTATGGGTGTGGGCATGTGCACGACCCCCCCCTCGTGCTCCCCCCACTTTTGGCACATGTTGGCAAAAAAGTTAGCCATCACTCTTCTCTTCTCTTTTCTTCTCTTCTCTTCTCTTCTCTTCTCTTCTCTTCTCTTCTCTTCTCTTCTCTTCTCTTCTCTTCTCTTCTCCTCTACCCTACCCTATCCTATCCTACCCTACCGTATTCTATTCTATTCTATTCTATTCTATTCTATTCTATTCTATTCTATTCTATTCTATTCTATTTTTGTTTAATTGGCTTTTATTGTGAAAATATAGAAATACAATTCTGCATTTTTCGGTTCCGTGGTGTTAAATTATTTACATATTATTTACATAGCATTGTATCTTTGCTTGTATATAGTTTGGGTATTATTACAGGTAATTATATACAGTTAATTATATACAGTTGTATACATATTGTTTACTTGTTATTTACGTAGATTGCAACCTTTAGGATAGCTAAAATATATCCCAACATGAGTCCCAATTGTTGGAAATGTGGACACCGCCAAGGCACCTACTATCATTGCTGGTGGACCTGCCCCCAAGTGAAAAAATTTTGGAAAATGATCTGGAAATGGCTTACGGAAATAACAAAAGAAAATATTGATTTTGAACCAAAGACCTTTCTCCTGGGACTCTTAAAAACAGAATACGAAAAAAAGAAGAAGTATCTTATTACACATATAACGACAGCGGCAAGAATAACCTACGCCCAGTATTGGAAGGAGAAAAAAACCACCAACCGAAGAACAAGTAATCAAGAAAATATTAGAGTGCGCTGAAATGAACAAGCTAACATTAGAACTTAATGAAAGAGAGAACACGGAGTATTCTATTCTATTCTAT
>NW_027256888.1:6272703-6277703 GCF_029215685.1 Pituophis catenifer annectens
TCAAAGCACCAACTTTCCAAGGTGAGCAGTTTAATTCTGCTGAAGTCATTTAAAAAAAAGCCTCACACACGATCGTTTCACCATTCCTGAAACAGCGTTAAGCGGGGGTGACATTTGACAGTCAAACACAATGGATTTCTGAAAGATTGGTTCAATGTGGCCTTGTCATTTTTTACCTTGTCATTTCTCAGAGAGAGAGAGAGAGAGAGAGAGAGAGAGGGAGGGAGGGAGAAAGAAAGAGAGGGAGAGGGAGAGAGACTTTTAGAGAATTCATATCAGCTATTCCTATCCTCTTCTTTCCTTGACTTGCACTCACTGAATTTATTACTGTATTTTTCAGAGTATAAGACACAGCTTAGTTTTTGGGGAGGAAAATAAGGGGGAAAAATCCTCCTACCAGGTATTCATCTGGCTAGTGTCCTTAATCTGGTCAGCTTCAGCACATTAGTTTGCTGGTTTTTATCCCCTGCTTGGGGATAAAAATCCAGCTTCTAAAGCACAATTGATCTTTGGAGAGAGAAGCAATGAGAAAAGCAGGCAAAGCACGGAGATCATCACTTCACTCACTAGCACCTCGTTAGGGCTGAAAAAAAACTTCACAGCTGAGAGTCGGAGGGAGCAGGCAAAGCACAGAAGATCGCTTCACTGAAAAAAAGCTTCTAAAGCACAGCTGAGAGTCGGAGGGAGCAGGCAAAGCACAAAAGATCGCTTCACTGAAAAAAAGCTTCTAAAGCACAGCTGAGAGTCGAAGGGAGCAGATCGCTTCACTCTCTAGAGCCTTGTTAGGGATGAAAAAAAGCTTCGAAAAAGCTACATTCGGAGTATAAGACGCACCCAAATTTTCAGCCTCTTTTTGGAGGGAAAAAAGTGTGTCTTATACTCCAAAAAATATGGTATCTATTATAAGGATTTCATGAAGTTGTAAGAATTGTACTTCTACAGACAAGCCCAGTTGTTTGAAAATATTTCGATGAGCTCTCAAAATTGAGAGTCCTAATCTTACTGGTAAATAAATATGCTTAATAAGTTGTTATACTTGCAGTTCTTAATGGTAAAACAACAACAAACACCCCAATCTTTACAAGAACAATGATTTTGGTTTATTTGGAATTTAATCAGTAAATAGAAGTGAAAAACTGGTCAGGAGACTGTTAGAAGCACAAGTCTTAAGAGCAAACCTATGTTATATCTTATGTTATGTTATATGAGCCAACAGTTGTGCGGCATTAGCCCAAAAAAGCCAACACAATTCTAGACTGCATTAATAGAGGGATAGAATCAAGATCATGAGAAGTGTTAGTACTGCTTTATGAGGTCTTGGTAAGACCACACTTGGAATCCTGCATCCAGTTTTGGTCATGTAGAAAGAAATATCCTTCTGGGTTCAGCTCCAAGTGGGGAAAAAGACACTGGAGACATGGAGATTGCTTGGAAAGATGGTTTAATGGTGGACAGGATCACATGGTTTGAGTTCCTGAACAGAAAAAGGGCAGATACAGTAAATCCTCGGGTTTTTATGCTCTCTCTGGCTTTGAACTTCCTGGGGCCCCGAAAGAGTATCCTGATTATTTGTCAGACTCCCAGGGGGTGGGGGTCTTAGCTAGCCTTGCTGGCTGATGTAATCTTCCCAGGGGCCATGTGGTGAGTTTCTGTTGCTAGATGGGTTCTATTGTGTTGCAGATGATGGTCCATTGACAAAGATTGAGTTTCTATCTCTGGCCCATTAACAAAAGGTGGGAGCAGGAAAATGGGAGCTGCTTCATCTTTAAAACATGCTTCTCCATTTCTCATCCAGGGAAACATAATATTCTGCCTTTTTAATATTTCCTAAAATATTTCATTCCTCTAGGAAAGGGGTGGGTGCTAATCTCCTATTGTCACCACAATAAAAAATGATTTTGAGACCTAGAAAGAGTGCAGAGAAGAGCAACAAAAATAATCAGGGGTCTCGACAGTAAATTATACAAAGAATGGTTACAGGAATTGGGTATGTCTAGTCTAATTAAAAGGAGGATTAGGAGAGACATGATAGCAGTGTTCCAATATTTTATCTGCTCCTACAAACATGAGGGGGTCAAACTATTTTCCAAAGCACCAAAAGGCAAAACAAGAAACAATGGATGGAAACTAACCAAGGAGAGAAGCAGCCTAGAACTAAGGAGAAATTTCCTAATAGAGCAATCAACCAGTGGAACAGAAGTTGCCTTCAGAAGTTGTGGATGCTCCATCACTGGGAGCTTTCAAAAAGAGACTGGGCAACCATTTGTCTGAAATGGTATAGGATCTCCTGCTCAAGCAGGGAGTTGGACTAGAAGATCTCCAAGGTCCCTTCCAACTCTATTATTCTATGTTTTATGTTGTATCTGTCTTCATCTTCAAGGTGTTTGCGATTGCGCGCAAAGCGTGTGCGCGAAGAGAACCGGTGGTAACACCAGTTGGAACCCACCACTGGCCCAGTTCCCGCAACCGTTCTTCATATGTTTTAGACTCCAGTCTCCTAATCATCCTGGTTGCTCTCCACTTGTCCTGCCCCAGCTCCGGATTCCCAAGGATTGTGACACACACCAACAGTCCTCATCAAAGTTATAACGTACCAAGAATAAACAAAGTCCGGCAAAGGTTGGCAACCAGCCCAGAAGACAAGATACGATAAAACACTCACTCTTCAAAAATGCTCTTTAATAATTACACGTTGTTTCCAGCAAGAAATTACTAACTGTGTGTGACTTAAATAGGCTAAGGGAATGGCCAATTATCCTCAAACCTTACTCTCGAGGAGACCTCCTCCTCCTGAGTAGCCACTCCTGCCTTTTGGCAGCCCTGCGTGCCCGAGCATTGAGGAGAGGCTCCTCCACTTCACTCTCTCCACTTGAAGGAGCCTCTGGAGGTTCTGAAGGCCCAGGCTGTGTCTCTGCCTCTGGCACCACATCCTCTTCAGCCTCCTCGCTGTCCGACGTGAGCACTGGCTGAGCAGGCTGCTGGCGCGACACCACACCAGCCTCCTCCTTGTCGGGATCAGCCACGATCCACGCAGGCCACTGGCGGGCCACAACACCTCTGCACTTTTTCTAGAGGCTCACCATCCTTTTTATAGTGTGGTGACCAAAACTGGATCAGTTCCATAACTACCACTGAAGATTTTTTACCAAGTTTGGGTAACGAAACATCTGCAGCAAAACCAGCAAGTTCAGAGAACGCCAAGGATCTCACATTTCAACCCTGAGCTACAAATATTCTTCTTTATTAAAAAGACAAGAATCCTACAATTTTTCATTCTGAAATAACTCCAGTATTATTAATCTGGCCTCTGGTATTAGTTATTAATCTGTAACTCTTCTCTGAGATGGTATATTAATTTAGTCTCCCATTTTTCTTTAAAAGCACGATTAAAACGAACACTGCAAGTAATCTGTGTGGCTGCCTGGCTGTCATTAATCCATAGAAACACTTAGAGTTGATCTATTCCAGCAAACAGATTTTTTTTGTCATGATACAGATATTAAACTGGCTGTCTCAGCTTCATTTCCAGGGCTGGCAAAAAATGAATAATGTTAAGAAATTCCAGGGGGAAAAAAATGTTGTGGCTAATCTATTTTGCTCTACACAACCATATTTTGAATAATATAAAATAGGTATCGAGTGAAATTTCTCTTCCTGTCACTCGAATATGTTTGTAACATGTTGATATATACCGAACAAATACGAAATTATTGTATAATAATATTTCCTTTCAGGAAAGTAATACAGTTCTGCTACAAAGTTTTGATTTTTTTTCATTCGTTCATTTTTTTTAGGAGAAGTGTTTTCAAAGTGTTTCCTGTTTATAGTGCTCTTTCTTTAACGTGATTTTTTTATTAATAATACAGTGAAGAAAACATAAATGTGGTGTATATGTTACCTTATTTAATTAAATTATCTAGGAACCTTGAATTGGATGGTAAATGATCATGATGCTCTTCTTGTTAAGAAATTTAAACCAGGGAGAATAAAATACATTACCATTAACATACTGTAATATTTATGGTCTTTCCTTCTTTGTGTGTGTGTGTGTGTATTGAGATCCTTTTTCACTTAACTGGATATACCCTTTTTTCCAAATAGAAAAAATAGATAGATGGATGGATAGATAGACAGACAGACAGATAGATAGAAAGAAGAGAGATGGATGGATAGATGGATGGATAATGGATGGATGGATGGATGGATAGAGATAGACAATAATAAATAGATGGATAGATGGCTAGATGGATAGATGGATGGATGGATAGATGGATGGATGGATCATGGGTGGATGGATGGATGGATGGATCATGGATGGATAGAGAGATAGATAGAAGATGGATGGATGGATGATGGATGGATGGATGGATGGATGGATGGATGGATGGATGGAGATAGACAATAGTAGATGGATGGATGGATGGATGGATGGATGGATGGATGGATGGACGGACAGACAGACATTTACTTTACTTGTGATAAGGGTTAGTGCATCTTTACATATTTATTCTTTATATACGGTATTTATTTTTTTCTTTCTTTATTATATTCTTAATTTTCCTTTTTTTCCCCTCCTCCTCTTTTTCTTTTTTTATGTGAACATTTTACAGACCTAAGAACACACCAATCAACCAATAGGATGGTGCCACATAAATGGTCCCACTGACCAAACCCAGATTGGATCTTCTGAGGTCAGTAAAATGAGGATCCAGATTGTTGGGGGGAAGATGCTGACTCTGTAGACCACTTTGAGAGAGCTGTAAAGCACTGTAAAGTGGTATTTAAGTCTAAGTGCTATTGCTAAGTAAAGCAGCCATTTGCAATTGACTGGTGATTTTGTCACCGCTGATGATTTCCCTGTGGTTAGAACACAGTATTGCAGGCTAACTCTGCCAACTGTCAGCAGTTCGATCCTGACCGGCTCAAGGTTGATTCATCCTTCCATCCTTCCGAGGTCAATATAATAAGGACCCAGTTTGTTGAGGGCAATAGGCTGACTC
>NW_027256888.1:6280203-6429551 GCF_029215685.1 Pituophis catenifer annectens
GAGACCAGTTTGAATCTTTTCTCCGATGTATTAAACTAGGCATGTAGCAAAGAAAAGGTATTATCAAGCTGCAAATCCTGATCGTTAGTATTTTAGGGCAGACTTTACTAGAGAGTTGATATATTCAAAAGCAACCTCAATGAAAAATGATATCAACGAATACAATGGAGGCAATACATTTTACCTGCCCTGCCAATACTAAAGAAGACTTAACTAATTCTTAATTATCAGCGAGTGGAAGCTGAATATTAAACATCGCATAGAGAAATTGCCCACCATCATAAAGCTGTGTGTCCATTTGAACACAAATTAAGACAATTAAGACTTTGTGCTAATTGAGAAATACAATGTTGAATCATCAGTGAGGCATCATTACCCTCAAAAGATATATATTGACCTATGGAGGTCAATTAGAGATGATTCTACATACACATGCCCATCAAATGCTACTTCATCACTTGAGCTTGATTAGAGAAAGCATTAAATATTGTCCAAAGTAAAACACAAAGTGACTTTTCTTAGCTGAGCTAAGGATGAACAAAACCTAACATTTACCTCTCCTTCCATTCTTCACGTTGGTACCTCTAATTATTCCAATCTGCTTCTTTCAATTGATTAATATTATTGGAGTTTGTTGCATGAGGTTAACCAGATGTTTAGAGTGGCAGATGTTATTTGAAGGTGGTAAAGTATTATCACAGAATGTTTTAAGAGCCGTGGTGGCACAGTGGTTAGAATGCAGTATTGCAGACTAACTCACTGCTGACTGCCAGGAGTTCGATCCTGACCGCCTCAAGGTTGACTCAGCCTTCTATCCTTCCGAGGTGGGTAAAATGAGGACCCAGATTATTGGGGGCAAGAGGTTGACTCTGTAAACCGCTTAGAGAGGGCTGTAAAGAACTGTGAAGTGGTATATAAGTCTAAGTACCTACTACCACCAATAGCCTCCCACCGGCCGGTATGCTCTCATAGAGAAGGGCTCCTCCGGGTGCCGTCGGCCAAACAATGTTGACTGGCGGTCCCCAGGGGGAGACCCTTCTCTGTGGGGGCACCTACTATCTAGAACGAGCTCCCCCCGGAGATATGGAGGATCCCGGATCTGCGCACCTTCCACCGCGCTCTAAAGACCTTTTTATTTCACCAGGCGGGCCTGGCCTAACTTTCTCCCTCTTTTTAAACAATTTTTAAAATTTTTTAATATTTTAATATTTTCAATATCTTTTAATTTTCAAAGTTTAAATCTGTTTTAAATTGATTGGGGTTTTAATCTGTATGGGCCAAATTATTTAATTCGATTTTAGTTCTGTTTTTTAAAATTTTGTATGTATGTATTTTATTGTTGGCTGTTCACCGCCCTGAGTCCTTCGGGAGAAGGGCGGTATACAAATTAAATAAAAGTAAAAGTAAAGTAAAGTAAGTGCTATTGCTAAGTAAAGCAGCTCCCCTCTGACCTTCAGCCAATTTAACAATTATAGACTGAGGATGGCCTCATATTTTTACACTTTAACCATCCCTAAGTATAGAAGAGTCTTCTCCCTTACTCGTTTCAACGTCTTGCCCTCAGCATTGCTGGACGGACGATTTAAGAGGCTCCCAATAAGTGAGCAGTTATGCCCCTGTGATAGAGCTGAGGTTGAAACTGTGGAGCATGTTCTTTTATACTGCCCTATGTATAACGCAGGCAGGACTAAATTACTGTCTCTCTTAGAAACAGATCTCTCTGGATCCAATGCTAATAATTTGACCTTATATTGTTTAGGGGATGGTTCCTCACACATTACTTTTCAGGTTTCTAAAAAATTTTTAAGAGCTGTAACTATTAGAGGAGAACGCTGTAATTCCTCTCAGCCAAGGCTTCTGGTAGCCAGCTGTTTATGATGTTACTTTCCCCACATTCTTTTGTAATCATATTTGTATTTTGGTCTGTGACCGCAAATAAAAAGAGAGAAGTAAAGCAGCCATTTGCAATTGACTGGTGATTCTGTCAACGATGATGATTTTCAAGTAGTTTTGAATTGCATCCAAGGTGCCTTTGGGTATATATATTTTTTTAATTTGATTTATATGCCGCCCTTCTCCGGAGACTCAGGGCAGCTTACAATGCGCTAAGCAATAGCCTTCATCCTTTTGTATATTTATACAAAGTCAGCTTATTGCCCCCACAAACTGGGTCCTCAATTTACCTACCTTAGAAAGGATGGAAGGCTGAGTCAACCTTGAGCCTTGGCGAGATTCGAACCTGCAGTAATTGCAGGCAGCTGGTCTTAATAACCAGCTTAATAACAGGGTGCCTTAGACTACTGTCCTACCAAGGCTCTTGGTATTATCTTCGCTTTCTTTTGCCACCGTTATTCAATTTTTATTTGCAGGTCTTTATATTTTGTGAGTTTTTTTTCCCCCCCAGCAGTTTCCTCCCCCTCCCCCATTTTGCTGTTTTTGGGTATTGCAACATCCATTATCCAGACTATTTTGTCTTTCTTATCAGTGTGGATGAAGGGTATCATTGTGATTATTATTCTGATCCTTCTATCCAAGGTTTTCAGTTCTGCATGAGTCCAATCCACTGTTCCAGCTGTGTATCTAATGACTGGAATTGCTCAGGCGTTGGTTGCCTTGATGGGATTTCCTCCACTGAGTTTGGACTTCAAAATCTTCTTCATTCTCATATACTCGGGTTAATGTCAGGGTTCCAAGTAACACCCCCAACGAAAGAAAACTCTGAGGCTTGAGTTTCCTCAAAGTTCCATTTCATTACAGATGTCATATTGGCACATCTGGGAAAACCTGAATCTGAAACCTTCCAGGTTTTCCCCACCCAAAGGAAAGTTCAAGTCTCTGTCCAACACCCACATGTCCATCACAAGTTCCAATCAAAGCACCATCCCAACTGGAGATGCCTCTCAGGTTCATCTGTCCAGGTGTAGGGCAAGATGTCCTTGACTCTCTGAGAAAGGAATGTTATTGTGACTAGTAGTAAGTAGTAAGCCTTTATTGCGGTCAGAGACCAAATTAAAATAGACAAAGAAAGGGAGTATATTTTACAAATATGGATAGATCATGGGACAGTACACCATCTACTGCCTCAAATACAATTGTCAATACTAGTGATCATCTGCCGTCGGGCTTACCCGTCTCTTTTCCCGTTTTTTTCCAGCCACGACTGCAGCAAAATATATATCACCCTGGCTCCATACAATCCCCCTGTTGTGGTTTGCCAGCAGCCTGCGAAGCTGACAGCAGAGTTGGACAGTGAGGAGTCTGGGGAGGACCATGGGCCAGTCCTGGAGTCTGGAGAAGGCTCGGATGAGGGCTCTGCATGGGAGGCAGATAAAAGGCCATCTGGGAGGTATGTGCTGTCTCCGGAGCCTCCAGAGTTGGACCTCAGCGAGGCAGAGGAACAGAGGGAGCCTGTTCCCAGTGCATGCATGCGCAGAGCAAGGCAAGAACAGTTAAAACAAAAGGGACGACTCAGGAGTAGGGCTTGGAGATGATTGGCTCCTCCCATAAGACTTAAAAGATGAGAAAAGGCACGTGGGCCTTTGCAGGAAGCAACGTTGTTAATTCTGTGCGGTTTAAAGCCTGAAGCTCTGTTTGATTCTGGACTCTGTGTGGCTTTGCCAATTAGGTCTTCGGCAGCATGTCAAGGGAGATAAAAGTGGGTGATTATCAGCCTTATCCTGAAGGATTCTTCACAACTATTTGGGACTCATCTGTGAATGAACAGAATTCACAGCTGTTGCAATAAAAGAGGTTTGTGGGACTACTCGTGTGTTTTACTGACTCAGGAAGCCTAGGTCACAACTCCCCCCTCCCAGTTTCCCACAGCACTAAATGTGGCAGTCCTGAAGGCCCAATGCAAAAGATGGCTTCCAGGCCTGGCACTCACTTCTGACTCTCCTTCACTTAAGCGTGCTTGATTTTTCCAGCTTGAAGGACACACAGATATTTCTAGTGATTGTCTTCATCTAGAGTCTTGAGCTAATTTCCATAGGGCAGGGGTCCCCAACCCCAACCCCAAACCCCTGGTCCATGGACCAGCATTGGTACACAACGTGCCAGAAACTGGGCTGTGCAAACAAGCAATGCCCCATCCGTGGGATACAGGCAGTACCCGAAGCCACACTCCCTCCAGTCCATGGAAAAACCTCTCTCCACGGAACTACAGGTGGTATTCAGCCAGTTTGGACCGGTTCGCCTGAACCGGTAGCAGAACTCACGGGTGGGCCCACCCCACCTGCCCACCTGCCCAGGCTCTATGCCAGGAGTCAGCAACCTATGGCTCAGGAGCCGCATGTGGCTCTTTGGGCCCTCTGCTGTGGCTCCCTGTCAGGTGATCCCACCATTGGCTGGTCCCACCCCTTGCCCTCCCCTCCCAGTCACTCCTCGCCTGGCCTGAGAAGGTAAGGGGGACAGCAGGGGATGGAGACGCAGCCAGGGCAGAGACAGAGAGATACAGAATGAGGGGGGGAGAGAGAGAGAGAGACATAGAGAGATACAGAGAGAGAGGGAGGGAGAGAGAGTGGAGAGAGGGAGGGATGGGAGAGAGAGATATGTCAAAATGATTTATTTATTATTTATTTATTATTGCGATTTATATGCCGCCTTTCTCCCTGGGGACTCAAGGCGGCTTACAAAATGACAAATTCCAATACAAATCACAATGAAATAAAATTGAAATCAGCAACCCTATTAAAACAGTTTAAAATTATGACAGTGTACCCCCAAACGGATCAGTTGAGTTGACGGAAGAGGCACATCTTCAGCTCGCGACGGAAGGAAAGAAGGTCCTTTAAGATTTAGTGGTTCCCGGTGTTTTTTAAACAACTGGTTCTCTGCCCTAATGACTGGCTGCATAGGCGTGGCTGGGGAGGGGTGCCATGTGACTAGTGGAAGTGAGTGACATTGAGTTGGCCACGCCCACCCAGGTTTTGTGGCTCCCGGTGTTTTCTTTTCTGTGGGAAACGGGTCCAAATGGTTCTTTAAGTATTTAAGGTTGCAAACCCCTGCTCTATGCCATCCTGTTTAGGCACATTTATGAGGCCTCAAGCGCGGAAGGTGTGTGTGTCAGTAAAGCACATGCGCAGAAGGCCAATCACATGTGTGGATGTGGCGGGCGTGAGTGAAGCGAGCGCTCGCAGTTGCAAACCGGTAGGGAAAGTAAGTAATTACCAGCCCAGCGCAGAACCAGTCCCAGGTACCCAAAAGGTTGGGAGTCACTGCCATAGGGCATCTTGCTTTCCTTCCATTTCCACTATTCCCCCCCCCCCCCCCGTTTGATGGTGAGCGTGGCACATTCATCCATTTCTCCTTTGCAAAATCTAAGCTGTCTACATAGACTGTGTTGAGCAGAATTTCTATTTCAGAACATGCTTTTCCATACAGCTTCAGATCATTCATGAAAAGGAGGTAGGCTAGCCTGACAGACGTTTTTGATCTTTAGTAACCATGGCTTGTTTTGTTCAGGATTGCTGATAGAGGAATCAGTGCAGTTGTGGGTTCCTCCCAGTTCGGTCCGGTTCAGCCGAGCCGGTAGCGGTGATGATATGACGTCACCGAACCGGTTCTCCCCCCCCCCGCCCTCCCACCCCGACCCCCCACCCACGTTATTCTTACCTTTTATTTGGTCCCACCCCCAATCTATTGCTGCCTCCTGAGTCCCAGCTGATGACTAGAGGGAAAAAAGCTGTTTAAACTCTTGCCGCGGGGCTTCAAAGGGCCGTCCTACAGCTGATCAGTGTTAAAAGCAAACAAATGAGTCGGGTTGTAAGTGCCAGGACTGGTCGTAAGTGCGAGGACCTTCCAGAAATGACTCTGACCAGCTAGCCACGCCTACCTAGTCACATGACCTCCAAGCCACACCCACAAAATAAGCCACGCCCACAGAACTGGTAGTAACAAAATTTAGAACCCACCCCTGAATCAGTGCCATGATAAACGGTATCGGTTATAGTGAGTGATCATAATCATTGAAATATTAAGATTTTAAAAATACATCTGATGAAAGCATTGTAAGGATTTTCCTCAACGAGACCTCTTCAAGTGATTCTCTTTCCTCGGGTATTACTCAATGCAGTTTTGAATCTTTCCCAGTCGAAGAAGAGTGTGAATCTCTAGAAACTCATCGTTCATTCTATTTCTGTCCCGATCTGCAATTAAAAATACGAATTTAAATATTGCTTTGATATCGTTCAATTTGTAGCTTTCTCAAGAGACAGATTTTACCATTAGCTCTTTTTTCCTTAAAAAAAAAAAGAGGCATAACTTGTTCATTGCCCCTCCCCCCCCCCAAAAAAAAAGCATCGCAAAAAAATAGCCCCCCAAAAACCTGGCATCTCAGCTCAAACTTTCATCACAAGCTACAAAGACTAGATTTTCCAACTACTCCTACGGTAAGCGCAATATACAAGACTATTTTGGACTAGGAAAGTCAAAGGCGTTGAGGAATGAGTTAACTGTTGTCTTATTTTGCAACTAAGATCTAATAGCTTTGCCCAAGGGAGTTATGTGATTATTATATGTCTATTGTGGTCTGCTGGCGGACTGCGGAGCTGACAACAGAGTCGGACAGTGAGGAGGCTGGGGAGAAACATGGGCCAATTCTGGAGTCTGGGGAAGGCTCGGACGAGGGCTCTGCATCGGAGGCAGGGATGGGGCTAGGACCGGTTTGGACAGATTCAGGCAAACCGGTAGCAACGACTGCGAATGGGCCCGACGGCATAATGCCGTCCTATTTAGCCACGTTTTCAAGGCCAGGCACATGCTCGGAGGGCACATGCATGAGCAAAGCACATATGTGGAAGGCGTGTGCGCGTGGCGAACTGGTGGTAAGAATATGTGAAACCCACTGCTGGTTATAAGTCACTTTTTTCAATGCCTTTGAATGGTCACTAAACAAACTGTTGTAAGTGGAGAGCTACCTGTAATTGCAGTACTCTAAACAGGAATGACCAACAGGAGATGATCAAGATATCAAATATTAACTTACAGTTTCAACAAATTATATATATATATATATATATATATATATATATATATATATATATATATATATATATATATATAATATATATATTTGTTTATGTAGTATATATTATATTATATAATAATAATATATTATATAATAATTATATATTATATATTTGTTTATGTATTAACTATACACACACACACACACACACACACACACACACACACATATATATATATATATGTAGTCCTAAATCTACTTAGATGTTAACTAAGATCTTCAATTCAACATGATCCCTGGGACTTCGTAGTTTATCAACGCTTTTGTCAAAATTATTCTTTTTCTTCTTCTTTCGTTTCTCATCCCACGCAGCACTTGGATTTCCTCCATTGGAGTACTAACTTGGCTTAGCTTTTTCCCCTTTTTTTTCAGTCTCAGCCAGCATTACCAGCTGTTCTCCAATGAGATAGATAATATTGCAGAAAAATCTCTAGCAGGTTCCAAAACGGGGCTGAAGAGAGTAACAGAGGAGCCAACTTTTAGAATCTCACCAGTTTGCTCTCCATCCCTTCGCTGAAGATATCGGTGGCAGCCTAACCGCAAATCTCGCACCGATTTGAGGATTAATCTGTCAATCGCTTTTCCAACCAAGCAATTTTAATTTACAAATGCCAAATGCATAACCTTTCCATGTTTTAATGGCCCAGTGAATCCCTTTCAATGCAGCCTACTGAGCTTTTGAAATCTCTGGGCTTCAAGAAGCAAAGCACAGGAAGATAGACATTTTTTTCCCATTGAGTGCATCAAAAACACTCTATTACAGTCCGAATTCAGGAAACAGGTGTTGCTGGTACGTAATTCTAAAATGTATTAAGTGTAGCTTGGAATATTGGAATTTTGGAACGACATGGAATATTGCATCCAGTTGTGGTCACTCCGATATAAGAAAAGATGCCGAGACTCTAGAAATAGTGCAGAGAAGAGCAACAAAGATGATTATGCTGGAACATACACAGCCATTTATAGATATATAGATTGCTCTCCAGAACAACCACATTTTTATATTGCATTTTTACTTCTGAGTCACATTTTTTCCATTCTTAATTTTTTGTCTTTCTTTTTTTGGTCTGGAAACAAATGGATAGATGGATGGATTAGAGAAGTCATCCTAAATTGTCACCTGTCATATCTCTATCCAAGAAAGCATGCAGAGGGATTGTTTCTTTTTCATCAAGATGATCTTAGGGCATCAACGGCAATTTTTAAGGTCTTATTTCACATGATGTTATAGAAACTATAGGTCCACGTAAATATGAAATACTGGTCATTTAATTGTTGTAAACATATTTGCTAAATTTCTCCTTTCTGGTACAACTGGACATCACTTTTGCGAGGAAGACTAGAAAGTGGGAGACCATAAATTCTAGTTCCACATTAGCCACAAATGTCAGCTGGGTGACTTTAGGCCAATCACCAGGAGACGGTGAGTTCTAGTCCAGCCTTAGGCATGGAAGCCAGCTGGGTGACTCTGGGCCATTCCTTCATTCTCAGCCCAACTCGCCTCTTTTAATATGTAAATTTTAATCTGTTTTTAAATTATTGGGGTGTTTTAATCTGTCCGGGCCAAAATGATTTAATTTGATTTTATCTGGTTTTTAATTTTTTTGTATTTATGTATTTTATTGTTTGGCTGTTCACCGCCCTGAGTCCTTTGGGAGTAGGGCGGTATACAAATCAAATAAACTAAACTAAACTAAACTAAACTAAACTAAACTAAACTAAACTAAACTAAACTAAACTAAACTAAACTAAACTAAACTAAATTGTAGTTGTGAAGAAAACAGGAGGAAGGTTAAAATATTAAATAAGAATATTAAAAAAAAGACTTATGGTATTTGACCCTCCACATTATCACAGCGGCAAGATTGATATACGCGCAACTTTGGAAAAACAAAAATATCCCATCAGAGGAAGCCATTATAAAAAAAGATTTTGGACTGTGCAGAAGCAGATAAATTGACTAAAAAAATTAAAAGATAAAGATCAAACACAAACATGTTTATCCTGGGAAAAGCTATATACTTGGCTAGCAAAGAGAAAATCATAACCCAATCGAAAAGAGGAAAGGTGTTTATTGAGAAACCTATAATATACAAATAAAGTGAGGTCGGATAGACCTAACTGATATATAAAGAGATATAAGTTGTTCTATCTCCCTCGGAATATAATATAGATATAGCGTATCGAATATTTAGTTGTTAAGATATTACTTGCAGATATGTTTGTTATTTGTTATGTTGTCTTGTATGTTATTTATATGGTGTGTTGTCGTTTTCTGTTTTTTAATGAAAAATGAAATAAAGATTATTTAAAAAAAAAGAAAAAAAGAAAACAGGAGGAAGGTGTGTCGAATGCATTTTCCACCTCAAGTTATTTGTAAAAATAATAAATGCTGGGGGTTACAAATAAATAAATAAAATAAATACAGAAAATCTCCATGGGCCGTAGATAATTTCCATATAGATGGGTACAGTTGATGGACAAGTTGCATGAATGTAAGTGCATTCTCATTCAGTTTCTCAAACATCCCTAATTAATAGGCAGTTGCTTCATAATTATATCTACTATTGATGCTAAAGTCTTATAATTATGGCCTATATCCAGTGGTGGGATTCAGATAATTTAACAACCGGTTCTCTGCCCTAATGATTTCTTCCAACAACCAGTTCAGCAAACTGCTCAGAAAGTTAACAACCGGTTCTCCCGAAGTGGTGCAAACTGGCTGAATCCCACCGCTGCCTATTGAGGACCTGTATACTGTACGAGTCAAAAAGAGGGCTGTGAAAATATTTACAGACCCCTCACATCCTGGACATAAACTGTTTCAACTCCTACCCTCAAAAAAACATTATAAAGCATTGCACACCAGAACAACTAGACACAAGAACAGGTTTTTCCCGAACGCCATCACTCTGCTAAACAAATAATTCCCTCAACACTGTCAAACTATTTACTAACTCTGCACTATTATTAATCTTCTCATCATTCCTATCACCCATCTCCTCCCACTTATGACTCTATGACTGTAACTTTGTTGCTTGTATCCTTACGATTTATATTGATATTGTTTCCTGATTGCTTATTTGTACCCTATGACTATCATTAAGTGTTGTACCTTATGATTCTTGATGAACGTATCTTTTCTTTTATGTATGCTGAGCGCATATTCACCAAGACAAATTCCTTGTGTGTCCAATCACACTTGGCCAATAAAAAATTCTATTCTATTCTATTCTATTCTATTCTGTTCTGTTCTGTTCTGTTCTGTTCTGTTCTGTTCTGTTCCGTTCCGTTCCGTTCCGTTCCGTTCCGTTCCATTCCATTCCATTCCATTCCATTCCATTCCATTCAATCCAGTAAAACACCTAATGGCCAGGATATGAAAAAAAGGTTGAGAACATAGCCTCCAAAAATTCAGTTCCATAAATGTCAGCTTCCAAGGGGGGGGGGGGAATCTTTATACCTTATGATCTAGTTTCAAGGTAATGTGTTTTATTCCCATTATTATTTCTCAGATGTGTAATGCTTATTAAAATTTGATTCAATACACCTCCCTGAGAATTTGATGCAATCACCATAAAATTCTTGCAAGCAATAATCTTCCATAATCTTGCCATTGCTGAGTCTTTTTTTTTTTTCCTAACAAGAATAGCAATACTTCTTCCTGAAATAATATTGAACTCACCATATCCTATGGCCACATCTCCGCAAAACTGAGGCTTTGAACTGCAGGGAGCTTATTGGAATACAATACATCTGCTCTGCAACTATCTATTGAAATCAATTAGCCCTTTTATTTCCATACAGTTTGCTCTTCCCAATTTGCTTGGAGAGCCTCTAAGATTAGTATCACACATTTCTGGAGTCACTTGCAAGTCATCATGACTGTGAGTTATCCAATAGTCGGCAATGCTCTCAGATTCAGTTAATTCCTTTATCGTGTGTTCATAGGAAGGAAAATCCAGGCAGCTTCCTTACAGCAAGCGGGATAGTATCTAGATTGATTACTTCTGCTGCAGTGCAAGCAATTTGTTGAACGTGCCTTTTGCAAAATTAATTTGAAGTGTTATCTACGTATCTGAAATGCAGCCTAGAATTAGTTGCAATCTAGAACATATTGATACATACATACAATATGTATGTATGTATGTATGTATGTATGTATGTATGTATGTATGTATGTATTTTTCTTCAACCGGGTATTTTCCTACGTAAACCAAGTTTCTTAAATTGCAGCCATAGCTCAGTGAAATCACATCCACTATCCTAGGCTTCTTCAGACAGCAAGCATGCATTTTGCTGCCTATTGGGAGACTAATATAGATCTATTTCAGACTGGTCCTCAGAAGAAAGCAAATGTAGATAGATAGATAGATAGATAGATAGATAGATAGATAGATAGATAGATAGATAGATAGATAGAGTGTTTTTCTGTCAAAGCATCTGGTCTACCCCAATATGGGAGGGAGCATACTGCTTTCCTTTCTCCTTTCAGCTCCAATCCAGGAGCCCTCAAGCTGTCACATTCACGACAAACCATTTTATACCAAATTTATATTTGCTTATAAAGAAATAAAGGAAGACTAGTAAATCTAGTCTAGTATCTATTTCAAGTTCTCCTCCCTTTATCAGTTTGAGCCAGGGGAGAGATTGAGTGTTTTTCTGTTGAAACACCTGGTCTATCCCTTATTTCTTTATCAGCAAATATAAATTACACAGACACACACACACACACACACACACACACACACACACAGTGTTGTGGTCTGCCAGAGGCCTGTGGAGCTGGCAGCAGAGTTGGACAGTGAGGAGTCTGGGGAGAAACATAGGCCAGTCCCAGAGTCTGGGGAAGCCTCGGATGAGAGCTCTGCGTCGTAGGCAGAGAAAGGGCCATCTGGGAGGTATGTGCTGCCTCCAGAGCCTCCAGAGTCGGACCTCAGCAAGGCAGAGGAACAGGAGGAACCTGTTCCCAGTGTGCGCATGTGCAGAGCTGCCAGAAGGCAAGAACAGTTAAAACAAAAGGGACGACTCGGGAGTAGGGCTTGGAGATGATTGCCCCCCCCCAAGACTTAAAAGAGGAGGAAAGGCACGTGGGACTTTGCAGGAAGCAACGTTGTTAATTCTGTGCGGTTTAAAGCCTGAAGCTCTGTTTGATTCTGGAGTCCGTGAGGCTTTGCCAATTAGGTCTTTGGCAGCGTCTCAAGGGAGATAAAGATGGGTGATTATCAGCCTTATCCCGAAGGACTCTTTACAACTATTTGGGACTTGTCTGTGAATGAACAGAATTCACAGCTGTTGCAATAAAAGAGGTTTTTGGGACTACTTGTGTGTTTTCCTTACTCAGGAAGCCTAGGTCAGAACACATACAGACACACACACACAACACACACACACACACACACACACACACACACACACACACACACACAGGTGCAGTGGCCTAGAGGTGTAGCTCTCCCCTTACAATCAGGAGGCTGTAAATTTGATCCTAGGTAGAAGCAGGAATTTCTTTCTCTGGGCACATTGAGAATAGATCTTCTGCACAAAATTTTGCAATGGTGACAGAAAGGGCATCCAGCTATTTAAAACACTCTGCTAGCTCCATTCAGTTGCCCCTCAAGGGATATCACTCCACAAGGGATTATGGGGTCGGAAGAAGAAGAAGAAGAGGATGAGGAAGAGGAAGAGGATGAGGAAGAGGAAGAGGGAAAAGAGGAAGAAGAGGAAGAGGAAGAAGAGGAAGAAGAAGAGGAGGAGGAGGAGGAGGAGGAGGAGGAGGAGGAGGAGGAGGAGGAAGAAGAAGAAGAAGAAGAAGAAGAAGAAGAAGAAGAAGAAGAAGAAGAAGAAGAAGAAGAAGAAGAAGAAGAAGAAGAAGAGTATAAAACCTCCCCTTATGCATGAAGAGAAAAGTTTTCGATCAGTGTTTGCTACCTGTTCTAAACTATGCCAGTGAAACATGGACACTAACCTCACAATTGATACAAAAACTACGAGTGTCACAGAGAATCATGGAAAGTTATATCCTCGGCATCACCAGACAAGATAGAAAGACCTTCACATGGATTAGAAAACAATCAAAAGCATATGTTGCCATTGAAAGAGTAAAAGAACTGCAGCGAAAATGGACTGGTCACATAGCAAGAAGAACTGATGGCAGGTGGACCAAGGCAGTCCTAGAATGGATCCCACTTGATCCTAAAACAAGATGGATCAATGACATCAGCAAGTATTGCAGGCCCAATTAACAAAACCAAAAATACCTTAGGATTGTATTGGTTGGAAACATGCAGAAGAGGAAACATGCCTTCATCATGCAGTGGCTAAAATGATGATGATGATGATGATGATGATGATGATGATGATGATGAGAAAGAGAATGAGAGAGAGAGAGTTGGAAGGGACCTTGGAGGTCTTCTAGTCCAACTCCCTTCTCAAGCATGAGAAAGTTTACCATGTCAGACAAGTGACTGTACATTTAAATTCTACATGTGCATTGTTCAAGTTTGATGATGCTTTATGGACAAATAACCTCTAGACAGAGAACTTTGCAGGATAGAGGCCTCCCTAAAATGGGCAAGTAATCCCTACTTTTTTAAACATCCATTAACAAAATGAATAAATAAATAAATGCCACTCTAATGCATCTTTTCTCTTATTAACTGAAATAATGATGACTTGATTTATTGATTATATTGAGGGCAGTGGTGAAATCTAAAATTTCACCAATAGAACAGGGGTCTCCAACCTTGGCAACTTTAAGACTTGTAGACTTCAACTCCCAGAATTCCTCAGCCAGCTTTGCTTTGCTGGTTGAGGAATTCTGGGAGTTGAAGTCCACAACTCCCTGCCTGCTTGATCGCAGGCAGGGAGATTCAGTTGCTTGCTGATGCAATGGATTGCAGGGATTACAGCAAGGCGTTGTGACCAGCAGCTAAGGTAAGCAAGCTGAGAGGGGGAGGGGGAGGGATTTTTTGCTACCGATTAGCAGGCTGAGATCGTCAGAGCTTGGGGAAAAAAAAAACTTTTTTTTCTTTTAAATGGGTCTGATGATCCAAGCTGAGTTGCCTGATTAGCAGGCAACTCAGCTGGGATCGTCAGAGCTTGGCTGGTCAGAGCCATTTAAAAGAAAAAAAGGCTCTGATGATTGTGCGGCTCAGCTGGGCATGGGGGGCGGGGGTAGGGATTTTTGCTACCAGTTCTCTGAACTGCCCATCGCCATCACAGGGGCTTGGACTAGATGATCTACAAGCTCCTTTCCAATTCTGTCATTCTGTTCTGTTCGATTTTACCACGCTTCTGAGCATAAGGTCAACTCACAAGACTTTGTTCAAGAGCTTGTTGGAAAGCAGTGTCAGTTGCATGGCCTTTTCCCACCCCTAAAATATAAGAGTAGCAAAGAGTAAGAGTAGCAAAGGCACAAATACTAATCGGAGGGATTCTGAATTGTTTACTTCCTTTCGCCAAGATTTACTTTGCATATATCTATTTAATGTGTTTCCTCTCAGTTGGGCCAGCCTTTATCAATTAGGGGTCCATGGGAAATTAAGACGGTAAATAAACACAATTTTGTTAACTTTGTATTGTGCACTGTAGCACTCACAGTAGCGGGAATCTTTATACCCAACTCGGCTGCCAGACCGTTGATTTATTGATTTATTGATTTATTGATTTATTGATTTATTGATTTATTGATTTATTGATTTATTGATTTATTGATTTATTGATTTATTGATTTATTGATTTATTGATTTATTGATTTATTGAATTTATATTGCTGCCTATTTGCCCATGGCGACTCAAAGCGGCTTTCGGAATATAAAACCACATTTAAAACAATAAAAAGCTAACAAAAAAGAATCAAATAAAATTACTATAGTACTATATAACAAAATCACACACACCCCACCTCCGACACACACCCACACCCACACCCCAGCGACATTACTTCACTGTTGTCGTCAAAGTTGTGAAACGTAGATTGTTATGTCAGAAGTAGAATAGAATAGAATAGAATAGAATAGAATAGAATAGAATAGAATAGAATAGAATAGAATAGAATAGAATAGAATAGAATAGAAGAATAGAACAGAATAGAATTCTCTATTGGCCAAGTGTAATTGGACACATAAGGAATTTGTCTTGGTGCATATGCTCTCAGTGTACATAAAAGAAAAGATACATTCGTCAAGAATCATAAGGTACAACAACAACACTTAATGATAGTGATAGGGAAACAGTCAATATAAATCTTAAGGATACCAGCAACAAAGTTATAGTCATACAGTCATAAGTGGGAGGAGATGGGTGATGGGAACCAATAGTAGTGCAGACTTAGTAACTAGTTTGACAGTGTTGAGGGAATTATTTGTTTAGCAGAGTGATGGCGTTCGGGAAAAAACTGTCCTTGTGTCTAGTTGTTCTGATGTGCAGTGCTCTATAGAGTCGTTTTGAGGGTAGGAGTTGAAACAGTTTATGTCCAGGATGTGAGGGATCTGTAGATATTTTCACAGCCCTCTTTTTGACTTGTGCAGTATACAGGTCCTCAATGGAAGGCAGGTTGGTAGCCATTGTTTTTTTCCGCAGTTCTAATGATCCTCTGAAATCTGTGTCTGTCTTGTTGGGTTGCAGAACCAAAACAGACAGTTATAGAGGTGCAGATGATAACTCCTACCCTCAAAAAGACTCTATAGAGCACTGCACACCAATAATTCCTCTGTAGAACTGGATCAGCAGCTCCTTGGGCAGTTTGAGCTTTCTGAGTTGGCGCAGAAAGAACATTCTTTGTTGTCCTTTTTTTGATGACGTTTCTGATGTTGGGTGTCCATTTTAGGTCTTGAGATATGGTAGAACCTAGAAATTTGAAGGTCTCTATGAAATTTTCATACTTTGAGCAATTTTTTTTTAACGCTGGGTATTCTGAGATCTGAAAATAACTCCAAGGATTCCTCCAAGGTAAAAAAAAAAAAAAGGAAAAAAAAAAGAGAAAGGATGAGAAAGATGGATAGTCTCAAACTGTCATTGCTTTTTTTCTGAGTTTAACTTGTGCACTTCAGATTCTCACCTGATTTACTTTCTCACCATAACAAAGAAACCTACGCCACGGCTGTTACTTGAAGAAAAAAAAGAGAGAGACTTATGGAAGTAAGGTTTTGTGTTATTTCCTAAACGAAGTGCTTTGTTTTGTTTTGCTTCCTTTCATTCAAATTCCATTTCAAGAATAGTTGCTTGCAAAGGATAATTCCCTGATGCTTAGTGCCTCTTTCTTCATGAAGTTTAGCACATTTTAGAAAACAGGTCTTTCTCCAATAGCAGATTTTTTTTTTAAAGTCCTTTTTCTTTCTCAGGTTGGAGCACAATTGACCCCAATTTGTGTGGAAGGACGCTTCAATTCCCACAATGGATGAACGGTTGAAAAAGCTGACGGAGTTAGCAGAGATGGCTAAATTGACTCTTTTCATCATCCTTTTTAATGACGCCATAATCCCTTGCGGGATGGAGTCTAGACAACTGAATGAAGCTGAGTGTTTACTAGCTGGATGCCCTTCCTGTTGCCAATGCTAAGTTTTTTTTTTTTGTTCAGCAGATATATTCTCATTGTGCCCAGAGAGAGAAATATCTGCCTCTACCTAGGATCGAACACACAATCTCCTGATTGTGAGGTGAGAGATCCACCTTTTAGGCCAGGGGCAAAATCCAGCAGATTCTGACAGGTTCTGGAGAACTGGTAGCGGACATTTTGAGCAGTTCAGAGAACCAGCAAATACCATCTCTGGCTGATCCCAGAGAGGAGTGGCAATGGAGATTTTGCAGTATCTTTCCCCTGGAGCAGTGAGGGAATGGGGATTTTGCAGTGTCCTTCCCCTGGAGTGGGGAGGGAATGGAGATTTTGCAGTATCCTTCCCCTGGAGCGGTGAGGGAATGGGGATTTTGCAGTGTCCTTCCCCTGGAGTGGGGAGGGAATGGTGAATATGCAATATTCTTCCCCTGGAGTGGGGAGGGAATGGAGATTTTGCAGTATCCTTCCCCTGCCACGCCCACCAAGCCACACCAAGCCATGCCTACAGAACCAGTAGTAAAAAAAAATGAATTTCACCACTGCTTTAGGCCACCACACGACTCACTAAATTGACTGTTTTGATAAAAGGAAAAAAAAAAACACAAAAATACTTTTGTTTCTACTTGGAAACCACTTCTGAACTTTGTGCTTGAGCTGGGGGAAAAATGAAACTTTGATTTTGGGTTTTTACTGATTAGATATAGAAATTATATGTTATAGAAATGGCTAGTTTATACTGTTATGCAAAAGTACACAAAGTTGAGGTTTTGTGTTATTATCTTATTCTACTGCACCAGAGGGAGTCGGGAGTCAATGCCTTTTCTTTCTTTTCCCCTTCTTCCCTACACTTCTCTCTTCCCTTTTCAGTCCCCTATTTTTCCTATTATTTGCTTTTGTATTTTAAATTGGGGGTTTTAATCTGGGCCGAAATTGTGTAATATTTTTAATAATTTTAAATTTTGATATTTGTATATATATATATTTTTAATAGGCTGTACACAGCCATGAGTCCTTCAGGAGAGGGGTGGTATAGAAATAAAATTATTATTATTATTATTTATTATATGGTAAACTAAAAAGACTAGAATCGGGGGGACGAAAAAAGATTTTGTGTGATTGAACAAACGGATGTCACGCCCAATGCTTCGAATAACAGCACAATGACTGTGACATCTCTTGGGTGCCCTCCTGATGTACAGAGAAGTAGACTAAAGATTGTGTTCTTGGCTTATACTTGAGCCAAGCTGGAGGTATCTTTTGTATCTCAGTAGGTGCTGCATTTTCTTCTGGAAACTTCAATTAACCCAATCATGAACTGCACACATGCCTTACTTGAATTTAAGCCAATGCGTAATTTTGCTGGGAGACCATTTCGCTTTGCTCCACTTTGATTCGTCTGGGTGCAAATCTCATTAAACAACTCTCTTTGCAGATCAGTTTGGTGTTGCATGACATAGAAGGAGAAGGTACCCATCTAGGGATAGATCTGGATGTCAGAAACAGTCACGGATGGTGGGCAATCATGTTCCAACTTTATTCTATTCGCTGGGCCTCAGAATGATCCAATTACACATGTTCAGAGGCATCCTTATGAAAATGGATGGGTAAGGACATCCATGCCCTTGCTTCTTCCGTCAGAGTCTCTCTTGGTAGCACAACACTGGCTGCGGTTAGTGAAGCAAAGTACAGAAGCCGGCTTCCCATCCAAGACTGAGTCCTCCAGATGGGTTTGTAGGTGAGAACAGGGCTTCATTATTTGTACACGGTGGTAGATTATGATACACAATATGCGTGATCTATAATATAAGTATAGCTACAGTCATAGAGTAGGTATAAGCATTTATACTGTAAGTCACTTGTATTATGTTGTAAGCCAGTGAGTGCCACCTCATATTAAATTGGAATATACTTTTGATCAATAAAATAAAGAAATAATCGTAGAAGATGATAGATAGATAGATGAGAGAAGGAAAGAAGGAAGGAAGGAAGGAAAGAGAGAGAGAGAGATGAGGGAGGGAGGGGTGAATGGATGGAAAGATATCTATCTATCTATCTATCTATCTATCTATCTATCTATCTATCTATCTATCTGTTAGCTAGCTAGCTAGCTAACTATTTAGTTAGCTAGCTATCTAATTAGCTAGCTATCTAATTAGCGATAGATAGATAGATAGATAGATAGATAGATAGATAGATAGATAGATGATAGAAGAAGGAAGGAAGGAAGGAAGGAAGGAAAGAAAGAAAAAGAAAGAGAGAGAGAGAGAGAGAGAGAGAGAGAGAGGATGGAGGGAGGGGTGGGTGGATGGATGGAAAGATATCTATCTAGTTAGTTAACTACCTATTTATCTAGTTAGCGATAGATAGATAGATAGATAGATAGATAGATAGATAGATAGATATAGATAGATAGATAGATGAGAGAAGAAGGAAAGAAAGAAAGAAAAAAGGAAGGAAGGAAGGAAAAAAGAAAGAAAGAAAGAAAGAAAGAAAGAAAGAAAGAAAGAAAGAAAGAAAGAAAGAAAGAAAGAAAGAAAGAAAGAAAGAAAGAAAAAGAGAGGGAGGATGGAGGGAGGGAGGGGTGGATGATAGATAGATAGATAGATAGATAGATAGATAGATAGATAGATAGACAGACAGACAGACAGACAGACAGATGAGATAGACAGCCTTGAGTCTTCGGAGAAAGGCGGCATACAAGTTGAACAAATAAATAAATAAATAAATAAAATGAGAGAAGAAGGAAGGAAGGAAGGAAGGAAGGAAAAAGAAAGAAAGAAAGAAAGAAAGAAAGAAAGAAAGAAAGAAAGAAAGAAAGAAAGGAGAGAGAGGGAGGATGGAGGGGCGTGGATGATAGATGATAGATAGATGATAGATAGATAGATAGATAGATAGATAGATAGATAGATAGATGAGAGAAGAAGGAAAGAAAGAGAGAGAGAGAGAGAGGAGGGAGGGAGGGAGGGAGGGAGGGGTGGATGGATGGATGGAAAGATGATATCTATCTATCTATCTATCTATCTACCTATCTATCTAGTTAGCTATAGATAGATAGATGATGGATGGATAGATAGATAGATAGATAGATAGATAGATAGATAGATAGATAGATAGATGAAAGAAGTAAGAAAGGAGAGTGTCAGTGTTCCAAATAATACACCCATTGAAAGCAGAACTCCGAGGAAGGTAGATCCCTCAAAGGACATGTTTATTAGATATTTCATATCTGCACAGCTGATGAAAACCAATTCTGATAGTTCCCATGATTTTCACCTAATTGAAAGAATAAAACTCCCCTCCCTCCCAGGTGCCACTAGTGTCATAAGTCACTTTTTTCGGTGCCGTTGTAACACTGTATGGTCCCTAACCCAACTGCTACAAGTTGAGGACTATCTTTGTTTGCCAGCTGGGTGGAAGACAACGTGGGTTGAAAATGAAATTTGCTGTGCCTCAATTGGGTTACCTTGTTGTATTCGGTTTGCAGTTCTACTGTAAGTCAATAATTCTGTGTTTAAGACCTGCCCATGGCTCATCCTGTTCCAGGTGCATCACCTACTGAGTTGAGAGCCCCAAAGCATTTAATTTGTCATTTATTTGGAGTTACCAAGAAGAGTGATAATTATTGTGCTTGCAAAACTTGAACAGACCTTGAGGCTGAAAGTAGGGCTTTCCGTCAATATTTCAGCGCACGTAGGCATGGCCCTTCTTTCGATTTTTATAAATCCTCCCTTCCAATACAGAGCAAAGTTGGATGATTACACATACTGCTACCTGAAACACTTCCTTAGGAATGTACTCGAAAGTGTAACTCGTTCCACTTTCTCATAATTGACACCTGGATTTAACTGCACTCTGCAGAGGAGCTGTGCCAGTATCTTGGCTTCCAAAAATTTCAAAAACAGCTGGTACATACCAGGCTCCTCCAGAGGAAAAGAAAGAGAGGATTATGGTAAATCTCGTCTCATCGTCCAGAGCAACCTGACAGATTTGAATATGTCACTTCCCTGAATAATGAAGCACAAATCCCAGCTACTTAAGACTGACTCTTGTTCAATTATGTGTCCTTGGAGGGTCCAGGGAATCTTTCATATGATCTAAAAGTTATGTACAGAACAGTGGTGGTACTCAGCCGGTTCGTACGAGTTTGGGCAAACCAGTAGCAGAGATTGCGCCCAACCGCCCCGGCGCTATGCTGTCCTATTTAGTCACATTTTCAAGGCCAGGCACGTGTGCAGCAGGCATGCGTGTGAGCAAAGCGCATTCACGGAAGGCCGGGCGCATGCGTGGAAGCCACACGCGTGAAGCAAGCGTGCACACGCGTGGCGAACCGGTGGTAAAAATCTTTGTAACCCACCTCTGGTACGGAAGATCTGTTGGCCAGTTATAGAAGGTGAAACCCATCCTTGCTGAAGACGTCAACCATTGAATTTCATTTCATTTCATTTTATTTCATTTTATTAGATTTCTATACCGCCCTACTCCCGAAGGACTCAGGACGGTGCACAGCCAAACAATAAAAACACATACAATACAAAATTTAAAAAATAGAATAAAATCAAATTAAATAATTTTGGCCCCGACAAATTTAAAACCCCAAACTTTTAAAACCAATTTAAAATTGAATATATAAAATACTAAAAGATATTTAAAATTTTAAAAATCTTTTATAAAAGAGGGGGAAAATTAGGCCAGGCCGGCCTGGTGAAATAGTAAGGTCTTTAAGGCGCGGCGGAAGGTGCGCAGATCCGGGATCCTCCGTATCTCTGGGGGGAGCTCGTTCCAGATAGTAGGTGCCCCCACAGAGAAGGCTCTCCCTCTGGGGACTGCCAGTTGGCATTGTTTGGCTGACGGCACCTGGAGGAGCCCCTCTCTATGGGAGCGTACCGGCCGGTGGGAGGCTATTGGTGGTAGTAGGCGGTCCCGCAAGTACCCGGGTCCTAAGCCATGGAGCGCTTTAAAGGTGGTAATCAGAACCTTGAAGCGCACCCGGAAGACCACCGGGAGCCAGTGCAGCTCGCGCAGGAGGGGTGTTACATGGGAAGGCCATGTCGCTCCCATTACCACCCGCGCGGCTGCACTCTGCGCCAGTTGGAGCCTCCGGGTGCTCCTCAAGGGGAGCCCCATGTAGAGAGTGTTGCAATAGTCCAGGCGGGAGGTGACAAGGGCATGAGTGACCGTGCGTAACGAGTCCCGAATGATATAATGTTTATCATATCTGAGGGTGGAGGTTCGTTCTCCGAGCTTGTGGGTTGATTTCCAAATGTCTCATTACCAGGCTAGGTAACATCTTCAGCGGAGTTTACGGGATGTCACTGTTCCTCTGTTTATAAGGGCTTCGGGTGGGTGTGTCAAATCAGGGTTTTGGGACAGGTCTTGTGATGGGTCAGGTGTGATTCATCAGTGAATCTTGAGATGGGTCTTATGATAAGGAGGTTACATCAGGTCAGGCTGATTGGGAGGTGAACTGCTGGTGGCGGGCAGTTGCATGGGTTGGTTGAGGGTTGGTGCCATCTCTGGTTGGCTGTGCAGTTGATTGGATTCTGAGATGTTCGTAGGCTGGTTGTAGGTCAATGTGTCATCATCTTCTTTTAACGACCCCATAATCCCTTGAGGGGAGTGGGAGTGGCAGGACCAGCCAGTAATGGGATCACCCAACAGGGAGCCACAGCAGAGGGCCCAAAGAGCCGCATGCAGCTCCAGAGCTGCAGGTTGCTGACACCCACCCTGGAACAATTATAATGGCAATAAAGAAAACGCTAATGTTTTACTGTAGAATCATAAAGGGAGAAAGAAAATGCCATTGCAATTCAGTTCCAGGAGCAAAAGCAGATGTCTAATGCTTTTTCTAAAGAAAACTTTGGAAATTAAGGAACCGTTGTCCTTGCGCTTTTCAGGGAAGTGTAGCTCACGTCTCACGGATTGGGAATTCTATGAGTTAAAATCCCCACCAAGTTTGGAGAGTAACAAGATGAGGATGGCTTGTTTCCATTGCATAACACGCATTAATAAGGACTCCCGGAGGAATTTGATTCTGGCAAATTTCAGTATGCGTTGATTTAATTTGTAGCCTCTTAGCTTGAGGTAAAGATCATGATTAAATAACTTGCCTGTGATCCCACTTCCGTAGTGGTCTGATAAGAGGCACGGTGAGCCAGTGGCTTAATGATGCTGGAGATAACCTTTGTTCTGGTGGTTTGAGCCCCAGCGCCACGTGGCGGGGTAAGTTCCCATCACTTCCCTCAGCTGCTGGACCTTCCCAGATGTGATGCTGATTTGCGAGGTGACTTTGGTGAATGGAGAAAGCCCCAGATGATGCTGCAGGATGCTGTTTGTCTTTCTTTCTGGAGTAGAGCAAGCTTTCTCCCTGTGGCACACTGTGGATACGGATACACTTACGATTCACCCAAACTGGACATAACCGGCTGAATCCCACCTCTGACTGTAAGTGATTCACTTAACAACTGTGGCAGGAAAGGTTGTAAAATGGGGCAAAACTCACATAACAAATGTCTCACTTAACAACAAATTTTCGGCTCCATTGTGGGCGTAAGTCGAAGGGCCACCTGTATACAATGTACGGATGTTTATTATATGTATAAATCTTCCGCTCTTCACATTGAAACGGCTGGAAGATTAAAGAGCGTCTTCTGACTTTCAGAAGACAATAGAAAGCAGTACTTGGGGACCTAAACCAACAGATCTTGGCATTTGAATGTTTCTATCCTGCAAACTGCCAAACCGATGCAGCCTGGAAGAGCTTTGGGTGAGGATCAAATACTTTACAGCAAAGTTGGCTTTTTCCCAACAATGGATTATTATTATTTTTATTTTTTTTTAGCATTTGAACCAAATAGGGCATGGAATTCAAGCGATCACTTTCCTCTGCAGTTTTCCTGCTGGGACTGACAGTCAAATGATTATTTATTTGGCTCCCAAATTGGGGAAGGCAGCTTATTCACACATATCAAATCAGTCTTATTGAATTAATTTTACTTCCAAATGGTAAATACCTTCTAGGAAAACCCTGAGCCTTTGCCACCTCGGTCCAAATGTTAAAGACTAGCAAATGGATTTATTGCAAAGAACGATAGAACCAAAACTTTTACATTACCAAAGGATTACTGCCATTCTTAATGTTTCCCATAGTTCATCAACAGTTTATGAAAATATATCTGAGACAGAATCCTTTAATTAGCTCTAAGAACAGAATAAGTTGGAAAGACCTTGGATGTCTTCTAGTCCAACAATTTGCTCAAGCAGGAGACCCTATACCATTTCAGACAAATGGTTGTCCAATCTCTTCTTAAAAACCTCCAGTGATGGAGCACCTACAACTTCTGGAGGCAAATTGTTCCAGTGGTTAATAGTTCTCACTGTCAGGAATTTTCTCCTTACTTCTAGGTTGCTTCTCTCCTTGATTCGTTTCCATCCGTTGCTTCTTGTCCTGCCTTCAGGTGCTTTGGAGAATAGCTTGACTCCCTCTTCTTTGTGGCAGCCCCTGAGATATTGGAACACTATTATCATGTCTCCCCTAGTCCTTCTTTTCATTAAACTAAACATACCCAGTTCCTGCAATCTTCCAGTCCCTTAATCATCTTTTTCTCAACACTTTTTGTCACAACATCTTTGAAGGAGAGTTACTATGATTTCCTAGATTTATTACCAAGATTTATTTCCCCTCCCCAATTATTATTATTATTATTTTAATTTTTAGGGAATGATCAGAAGCTTCTTACAGAGCTTTTCTTTTAGCTGAAAAGAATATATAGCATTGCCAAAAGGGTCATATCGTTTCTTTGGAGAAGGGAACCATTTAAGTCATCTCAAATACCCTCAACATCCCAAGGACCAAAAAAAAAATTAAAAAAAAATAGCAGTTAATATTGAAATGAGGTCAAAGTTTTAATTTCACTCAACCAATGGAGTGAGGTGGAACAATGCATTTTAACATGTAACAGATGGCTTATAGAGATATAGACTAGACTAGACTAGACTAGACTAGACTAGACTAGACTAGACTAGACTAGACTAGAATAGAATAGAATAGAAGACTAGAATAAAATAGAATTCTTTATTGGCCAAGTGTGATTGGACACACAAGGAATTTGTCTTGGTGCATACACTCTCGGTGTACATAAAAGAAAAGATACGTTCCTCAAGAATCATAAGGTACAACACTTAACGATAGTCATAGGGTACAAATAAGCAATCAGGAAACAATATCAATATAAATCATAAGGATATAAGCAACAAAGTTACACATACAGTCATAAGTGGGAGGAGCTGGGTGATAGGAATGATTAGAAGACTCATAGTAATAGTAATGCAGACTTAGTAACTAGTTTGACAGTGTTGAGGGAAATATTTGTTTAGCAGAGTGATGGCATTTGGGAAAAAACTGTTCTTGTGTCTAGTTGTTCTGGTGTGCAGTGCCCTATAGTCAGTGGTGGGATTCAAGTAATTTAACAACCGGTTATCTGCCCTAATGATTTCTTCTACCCACCAATTTGCCATACTGCTGAGAAAGTTAACAACCAATTTGCCAAATTGCTCAGAAAGTTAACAACCGGTTCTCCCAAAGTGGTGAGAACTGGCTGAATCCCACTACTGCCTATAGTGTCGTTTTGAGGGTAGGAGTTGAAACAGTTTATGTCCAGGATGCGAGGGGTCTGTAAATATTTTCACAGTGCAGTAGACAGGTCCTCAATGGAAGGCATATAAAATATATACACATATTTTTTATGAGCCTTGGTAGTACAGTGGTTTAAAGCACCCTGTTATTAAGACCAGATGCCTGTAATTACTGCAGGTTCGAATCTCGCCAGGCTCAAGGTTGACTCAGCCTTCCATCCTTTCTAAGGTAGGTAAATTGAGGACCCAGTTTGTGGGGGCAATAAGCTGACTTTGTATAAATATACAAAAGGATGAAGGCTATTGCTTAACGCATTGTAAGCCGCCCTGAGTCTCCAGAGAAGGGTGGCATATAAATCAAATTAAAAAAAAAAATACACATAAGGGCAGTGAACACATTTTAATTATAACAGTCACTGTCCCAAATACTGCTGTGTATCCTAAATAACCCCATTAAATGTAAATATCTAAAGGGTGGGTGTGGGAAAAGGAAACCTGAACATGCTGAGACATCCAAACTTCTTCCAAAATCGACTGGGGAGATGAGGTTGCCACACCATGAATGATTTTCCCCTCTCCACTCCAGCAAAGAAAGCTTCATCCATTCAGACCCTTTGCATCTGTTAAGTTGGTCCCCTTTGGTATTTTAATTAAATAAACGAGGTTAATGGCTGTGAAAACGGCTTGTCCTGGCACAGTCACTGATGGTGTCTGCAAAGTTTGGAAGCTCTAATTAGTTCAGTGCACCACAGCTTCTGATCTGAGGTTCTTTAAGCTCTTGAATCAAATTGGATTTCACTTTTGTCCTGGGCAGGTTGTTTGTTTTGAAGTTGTCGTACTTTTAAGACACAACAAGCCTGTGAACTGTTGTAGCTCTACACCACCAAACAATAATTCGAATAATTGAGATAATGGCCTTCTAACAGTCTTCATCACTCATTACTCTGTCCCAACCCTCCATTCCAATATGATCTACGACTGGAGCAGTGGTGAAATCCAAATTTTTTTTTACTTCCAGTTCTGTGGGCGTGGCTTGGTGGGCGTGGTTTGGTTTGGTGGGCGTGGCTTGGTGGGCATGGTAGGGGAAGGGTAATGCAAAATCCCCATTCCCACCCCACTCCAGGGGGAGGATACTGCAAAATCCCCATTCCCTCCCCACTTGGGGGTCAGGCAGAGGTGATATTTGCCAGTTCTCTGAACTACTCAAAATTTCCACTACCGGTTCTCTGAACTGCTCAAAATTTCCGCTATCGGTTCTCCAGAACCTGTCAGAACCTGCTGGATTTCACCCCTGGACTGGAAGGAAAGGAATTTAGGGGTGGTGGTGGAGGAATGGGTGCAGGTAGAAACGTATCTGCTGAAATGGACAGAATAACTTTAAAAATAAAAGATAAAGAAGACACAGAATATTATTTGATGCGGAACAGATTTTATGAGTGGTTAGAGACAAGAGGTAGAAATTAGAGAAGGAAAGACTATGGATGTATGTATTAAAAATAGAGGAGGTTTATAACGACAATCATTATAATTAACAAAAATGTAAATAAGCCAATATAAAAAGGAACTTAGTTGAAACTACTTGGTTATATTATTACTATCGGTATCAGTACATGTGCTATTATAGTATTATTATTGTTATCAGTTTATGTGTTAGTATTTATTACTGTTTTTTCTCTGGTCTTTTCTTTTCTTGTAAATGGTATACCTTGACAATACACTGTATTCAAAAATGTTTATGAATAAAATTATTTTTAAAAAAATTAAAAAGTAATGCGGCCCCACAAGATAAGAAAAAGTATTAATTTTTTTTTTAAAAAAAGAAACGCATCTATAGAGAGATACAATATAGAATGATAGGGTTGGAAGGGGTCTTGAAAATCTTCTAATCCAGCACCCTTGCTCAAGTTGGAGACCCTATGCCTGTCACCTCCATCTTCCCTGAATCTTCATGCTGCCAGGGTCAACGTTCGGGGCTCAAGACCCTGGACAGCATCCTGGTATTCGGGGAGCTGGTTGAATTTTAAAGGAGATTCGGGTTAATGTCAGGATTCCAAGAAACACCCCAACAAAAGAAGACTCCGAGGTTTGAGTTTCCTCAAAGTTCCATTTTATTAGAGATGTCATATTGGCACATCTGGGAAACCCCGAATCTGAAAGCTTCCAGGTTTTCCCCACCCAAAGGAAAGTCCAAGTCCCTGCCCAGCACCCACATGTCCATCACATGATCCGATCCAAGCACCATCCCAACTGGAGATGCCTCCCAGTTCCAGCCGCCTAGGTGCAGGGCAAGATGTCCTTGATTCTCTGAGAAAGGAATGTTATTATGGGTTTCCGGTGATGCTGCCAGGGCGGTGCAGAGGGAAAAGGACGAGCTCCATTCTTTGACCCTGTTTCTTTTCGTGCTCGGGGACCCTTCAAAGGCATGTTGAGCTTGGAGAGCCACATGAAACAGAGGGGAAGCCTGGGGGTCAGCGAGGCAGTGAGTTTAGCCTCCATACAATCCCCACTCCCAGTTTCCCACAGTAGTAGTAAATGGAACAGGCCTGAAGATCCAATGAAAAAGATGGTTTCCATTATGGAAAAATGGTTGTCCAGTCTTTTCTTGAAAACCTCCAGAGATGGAGCATCTAGACATTCTGGAGGTAAGCTGTTCCACTGATTGTTCCCACTGTTAGGAAATTCTCCTTGGTTCTAGGTTAGATCCCCCTTTAATGATCTTCCACCTGTTACTGCTTGTCCTGCTCTCAGTGCTTTGGAGGATAGGTCAACCCCTTTCTTCTCTCTGACAGCCCCTCAACTGCTTGAAGACTGTTATCCTATTACCCCAGTCCTTCTGTTCATTTGACTAGACCAGGGATCTGCAACAGTGGTGAAATCTAAAATTTGTTACTACCGGTTCTGTGGGTGTGGCTTGGTGGTGGTGGGGTAATGTGACTGGGTGGGCGTGGCCAATTTTTTTTTCTTTTAAAACCATTTTTTCTACAACCTCTTCGGCGAAGAGGTTGTAAAAAATATGCTTTCAAAAGGCTCTGACGATCCCAGCTGAGTTTCCTGATCGGCAGAGGCTTTTTTTCTTTTAAAAGCCACTGCTGATCAGGCAACTCAGCTTGGATCGTCAGAGGCATTTAAAAGAAAAAAACGCCTCTGCTGATCAGGCAACTCAGCTTGGATCGTCAGAGGCATTTAAAAGAAAAAAAAGCTTCTGCCGATCAGGCAACTCAGCTGGGATCGTCAGAGGCTTTTAAAAGAAAAAAAGCCTCTGCCGATCAGGCAACTCAGCTTGGATCGTCAGAGGCATTTAAAAGAAAAAAAAAAGCCTCTGCTGATCAGGCAACTCAGCTTGGATCGTCAGAGGCATTTAAAAGAAAAAAACGCCTCTGCCGATCAGGCAACTCAGCTTGGATCGTCAGAGGCATTTAAAAGAAAAAAAAGCCTCTGCCAATCAGGCAACTCAGCTTGGATCGTCAGAGGCTTTTAAAAGAAAAAAAAGCCTCTGACGATAAGGAACTCAGCTTGGATCGTCAGAGGCTTTTAAAAGAAAAAAAGCCTCTGACGATAAGGAACTCAGCTGGGATCGTCAGAATCTTTTGAAAGCATTTTTTACAACCTAAAAAATGAGAAATAACCCCGTGCAATAGTGCAAATTGCTGGTGCTGCAGTGGCCTAGAAGTGGAGCTCTTGCCTTACGATCAGGAGGATGCGAGTTCAATCCTAGGTAGAGGTAGATATTTCTGTTTCTAAGCACAATAAGAATATATCTGCTAAAGAAAACTCTGCATTGGCGACAGGAAGGGCATCTGGCCAGGTAAACATTCGACTCCACCATGCAAGGGATTATGGGGTGGTTAAAAGGAGATGAATAGTGCAAACTGCTAAATAACACTTAAAAATGCAATTGCCTGGAATTATGCTGCATTATATTATCAAAAGTCTTTAGCAATTCATTTTTAGGGGGAAAAAAAGATGGCGTAGGCATTTTTTTCCCCCAGGATTTCAAATGAAGTCTCCACTCTTCCTTAAATTACCATTTCAAGAGAAGGTTATCTTTACCTTTACCTGCATGCTCAGAGGGATTTATTATTTTTTTTCCTAATTATTCTTCAACCTCCTACTGAAAGTACTTGGGATTTTGATTGAGATGTTAAGACACAATTTGCTGCTCCGTGCATAGTCAAATCCATCTTCCTGGGAACAGATGCCCACTGCGAGGACTGGATCTTCAAGATAAATCTGCTTATTAGCGGCGTGCTGAGCGAGCCACCACGATGATAGTGCCAGAGTTAAGACCACTGTTTCAAAAAAGCACGAACGCTCCAAACTGGAGTGTACCCAACACTTCAAATGCCATCGCTGCTCTCTCATCTCATTAGGAATTTAAAGCATTTACGTTAGGACGTTGTCAGTAAGCGGAGAATGCGATGGCATTCTAAGGTGCTGTCAAAATTCTCAGTGGGGAAAAATGGAGAAGAGGTAGCAAATTAAAATATGTCCCGGGGCTTAATTTGGTGACTGACAGAGAAGGACTATAAAATAATGGGGTTTGGAGGAGAATGAAAGTTTCTTTGTTCTTGGAAGATCCCGAAACCTAAGTAGGGTTAATCTTGGATAGCAATAGCAATACCACTTAGATTTATATACCACTTCATAGTGGTATATACCATACTTTTTTGGAGTATAAGACACACTGTCCCCCCAAAAAAAGAGGGTGGATATGTTGGTGCATCTTATAGATCCATGATGGCAAACCTATGGCAAGCGTGCCACAGGTGGCATGTGTAGCTATATCAGTGGGCATGTGAGCTCAGCTCCGGCAGGCATGTGTGCACTGGCCAGCTGATTTTTGGGCCTAGTAGGCCCACCAGAAGTAGGGAAACAGGCTGTTTCCTGCCTCAGGAGGACCTTGGGGGGTGGGAAGGCCCATTTTGCTCTCTCCCCAGCCTCCAGAGCCTTTCTAGGAGTCTGGGGAGGGCAAAAATGGCCTTCCCCATGCCCGGAGGCCCTCCGATGGCTGAAAATGGTCTGTTTGCCAACTTTCAGTCCCACTGGCTGTTTTCACCCTCCCCAGACTCCTAGAAAGGCTCTGGAAGCTGGGGAGAGCAAAAAATGGGCCTATCGTGCCATCGCGTGGCAGGAGCATGGGGAGTGTGGGAGGGGGAGTCGTGCACGCATGCGCGGGGGCAGGGCTCATAGAATTATGAGTGTGGGCACATGCATGCATGCCTCCCCTCCCCCCCGCTCCTGCCACATGATGGCAAAAAGGTTATCCATCACTGTTATAGACTGGATACAGCCATTTTTGGCCTCCCAAAGCCCTGCCCTGCGCATCCCATTTTTGCAAAAAATGGGCCTGTTTTTGCGAAAAACAGAATGCGCAGAGCAATTGGGAGGCCTGCAGAGTGCTCCTGGGGCCCAGAGAGGGCAAAAACTTTTTTTTCCTTGCTTACCTCTTCAAAATCTTGGTGCATCTTATACACGGGTGCGTTTTATAGTCCGAAAAATACGGGTAAGTCCAGTTGAGCCAGTCAGGATCAAACTGCTGGCAGTCGGCAGAATTGGCCTGCAATACTGTCCAGTTGCCTCTTGAAAAAGCACCTTTGGGACAATTATGAGCCGGATGATAGAGAAACTCCGTAGATACTCAGGCTCAAATATTTTGTACACCTGATTACAAAAACAAAAGAAAACATAACATTCCTTGCAATCTACACTCAACAGGAATAGTTCAATGAAGCACTTTCTCTCCATGGAGCAATTGGTTCTGATTTAAAGTTACAGCTTTGGGGACTCACCAGAACTTTCTGTTAACTCGTCCTTCTTTTATTCCATTCCTTTTTGAGTGCTATTGTTTTTTTTCCCTTAGCTTCTGCGATCTGTGTGTAATGAGAAGCCTACCCTGCCTAGATATAGGCAGCTCATCTTTTCCTTAACCTTTAAATATTAAAAGATAAGCAAAAACTTCTTGTAAGAGATAATTAAACACCGGAGCTATAGATTATTCTTCTGGATATCTGTTAAACTTTTTTGGGGATATCATTTTGAAGTAGAGCCACAAGAACTATGAATAAAATCAATATAAAGCCACAGACTTTGCTAGCTTAACAAACGGTAATGTTTGCCTGTCCTGCCCTGCCCTGCCCTGCCCTGCCCTGCCCTGCCCTGCCCTGTCCTGTCCTGCCCTGCCCTGCCCTGCCCTCTCCTCCTCTCCTCTCCTCTCCTCTCCTCTCCTCTTCTCTCCTCTCCTCTCCTCTCCTCTCTACACATACATGCATCTGGGATGGGCCCCATCTGTTCCTCCCCCTCACTCAACTCAGGCCCCAAAACAGCTGCCTCTCCACCTGGGGCCAGACAGACTGTCCCATCTCTGCATCTGCCTCTGATTCTGCTTCCTCATCAGAGTTTTCCAAAGGCTGTCAAGTTGTTCCCCTCCATCTCCTCTTCATCTGACTCTGCAACTAGCTCTGCTGGCAGCAAATGGGCCACAACAAATGTGGACACACCACAGCATTTGAATATCTTTTTCAAGGCCTTTGTGGCTTCTCTACCAAGAGCTACTCGGTGGTGTATTTTATTGATTGTTCCTTTGTATGTTGCGTATTGATTGATTGATTGATTGTATTGTATTGATTGTTCCTTTACTGTTGAAATATGTATTATTCAGATAGAAATTTTTATGGTTGGTTTCACAGCGAGCCAGATGTTTGCATTGGAGATGGTATTTTAATCCACCAAACAAGCCTTTCCCAAGGATCTGAGATAGGTAATTGTTGCTTGATAGTGTTTGATACATTATTTGGAACTGGATTTAAGTTACTCCAAATAAAGCTACATTTTGCAATTGATTGACGGTGAGTTTGATCGATGCCAAAATGGTATTTCATGTTTTGGATTGTGTCTAAGTAGCTTTTTACTTTTGGTATTACTTTTGCTTTCTTTTGCCACAGTCATTCTACTTCTATGCGTTGGTCTTTGTATTTTGTGGTTTTCTCCAGTGATTGTTATTGCCAATATTAATCCTAACAGTAGAATGGAATGTGTATGTCAAGTATTTGCAAGCCATTGGCACATATATCATACAGAACACTAGTGGAGGCAGAAAGTGCCCCCACCCCTATGTGGAGAGGAGGGGCTTACACTGAGTATAAAACCCCCTCTAACCTTTCCACCAAGCTCTCTTTTACGTTTGTTCTCCATGAGACATGATCTTTGATAGGGGTAGTCACACACGCTGTGTGCCCCCTATCCTAATGGATATTAAGACAGCCTTTGTACATAGTTAATATGTTTTGTTATATGAATAAATACATTTATCACATTTATTCATGCATCTGCCTTTGGACTCTTCTATGCTCCTGGGTGTTTCTACGATCCCAATTTCCACAGTGTAGATGATCAGGGGGCACATGGGGAAGAGATGCTGCCTAGAAACAATCAGACAAAAGAGGCCGGAGCCTCCAAGAGAAAGAAACTTAGGAAGTAGGGATAGTTGATAGCAACCCTGACCGATCTTTTATGCAAAGAAGATTGATACTTCTAGTATAGAATAGAATAACAGAGTTGGAAGGGACCTTGGAGGTCTTCTAGTCCAACCCCCTGCTTAGGCAGGAAACTATACACCACTTCAGACAAATGGTTATCCAACATCTTCTTAAAAACTTCCAGTGTTGGAGCATTCACAACTTCTGGAGGAAGTCTAGTATCAGTGACCACTTGGATATTTCAAATCTGATACCTAGATTGGAAAGAAAGAAACATTCTTGAACCAATCAATCACAAAGTAAGACATTTCACCATATTTTTCAGAGTATAAGACGCAGCTTAGTTTTTGGGGAGGAAAATAGGGGGGCGGGGAAATCCGCCTGCCAGGTATTCATCTGGCTAGCATCCTTAGTCTGGTCAGCTTCAGCACATTAGTTTGCTGGTTTTTATCCCCTGCTTGGGGATAAAAACCAGCTTCTAAAGCACAATTGATCTTTGGAGAGAGAAGCAATGAGAAAAGCAGGCAAAACACGGCGATCATAGCTTCACTCGCTAGCACCTCATTAGGGCTGAAAAAAAAATTCACAGCTGAGAGCCGGAGGGAGCAGGCAAAGCATTGAAGATCGCTTCACTGAAAAAAAAAGCTTCTAAAGCACAGTTGAGAGTCAGAGGGAGCAGATTGCTTCACTCGCTAGCGCCTCATTAGGGCTGAAAAAAAACCTTCACATCTGAGAGTCGGAGGGAGCAGGCAAAGCACGGAAGATTGCTTCACTGAAAAAAAAAAGGTTCTAAAGCACAGCTGAGAGTTGGAGGGAGCAGATTGCTTCACTCGCTAGCGCCTTGTTAGGGCTGAAAAAAAAACTTCACAGCTGAGAGTCGGAGGGAGCAGGCAAAGCACGGAAGATTGCTTCACTGAAAAAAAAGCTTCTAAAGCACAGCTGAGAGTTGGAAGGAGCAGATTGCTTCACTCGCTAGCGCCTCATTAGGGCTGAAAAAAAGCTTTGAAAAAGCGACATTTGGAGTAAAAGACACACCCAAAATTTCAGCCTCTTTTAGGAGGGGAAAGAAGTGTGCCCTATACCCCGAAAAAAACGGTTTGTCATATTCCCAATAAGACTGTGTGGACTCAGTTTTTGGACTGGCCTTGATTCAAGGTCATCTTTACCTTTTCCAGTCAAACCAGAAGAGAGAAGGAGTAGAAACAGCTTCACTTTTATGCAGCACTGGCCATATGCTTTGATTGCTTCTTTAGGGGGTTCCTTGTCTCTTGAGAGCAAGATAAAATAACTTCTTTGGGGCAGAGTGGGAGGGGGGAAAATCTCTTTGAAGTCATTCAGTGTGAAGGGATTTCTCCTGAGGTTTGTGTTGTTGAAGGAAGGCCACCTTAGCAGCAGTAGAGCAGCTGCCTTTGAAAGTCACATATGGATAATTCACAGCTTGCAATGACACCACTCATGCCATGATGCTTCCTTAATGGCCGTCATCCTTAAGCACTGCAGATCCTAATTATCTGAGCAGCAACGCTTCTTGATTCACGACTGAGTCTTCTCAGAACAAAGAGAATGGCAAGTAGGCATAAAACGTCTGAGGGAGCAGATACTATCCTTAAGTTGCAAGGAGGAACATCCGTTCTGGAGATAATAGTCCCTTAGAAGTGATCACTGCTCAGCCACAGTCTCGGCAGTCTCCTCTCTCGGTCCTGACAAAGCATTTTCACGGAGGCCTTCACATTCAGCATTTGAATGCAGCAATCTTATGCAGAGTTTTCTGCAAGTTTTGTTGGACTCCGTAACATCTGAAGAAATGGGAGGCGAGGGGAGGGAAGAGGAGGGGAGGGGAGAGGAGAGGAGAGGAGAGGTTACTGGAATGAAGAATATGATGGGATGGGATGGGATAGGATAATGGAAAGAAAAATAGGATGGGATGGGATGGGATGGGATAATGGAATAAATAATAGGATGGGATGGGATGAGATGGGATGGGATGGGATGGGATGGAATAGCACAGCACAGCACAGCGCAGCACAGAACAGAACAGAACAGAACAGAACAGAACAGAACAGAACAGAACAGAATAATGGAATGAAGAATAGGATAGGATACAATACGATAGGGTACCGTAGGGTTGGGAAGGGTAGGTTAGGGTAGATTAAAGTGGAATGGAACGGAACGGAATGGAATGGAACAGAATGGAATGGAACGGAACTGAACGGAACAGAACAGAACAGAACAGAACAGAACAGAACAGAACAGAACAGAACAGAACAGAACAGAATAGAACAGACCAGTCTCCTGGTTTCTACCTCATCCAGTTAAGCAGTACACCTAAATGACTCTCATTTGGAAGGAAGGAAGGAGTGAAGGAAGGAAGGAAGGAAGGCAGGAAGGAAGGAAGGAAGGAAGGAAGGAAGGAAGGAAGGAAGGAAGGAAGGAAATAATATCTTGGAAGAAGAGATCATTAACTATTTGGAAATGCATATCATGTGACGCAGTGGCTCAATGGCTAAAGTCGCTGAGCTTGTATATCGAAAGGTTGTGTTGCAATATTTTTCAGGATCAGACTCAATAAATTTAGTAAGAGTTAAAGGTTTAAATATATCTCCTTTTATTTACAATAGGCATTCTATATTCACTGAATATTCATAGGTAGAAGCAAGTAAGTGGGGACAAACAGCTCCTTATATATACAATGGGTGGAGCTAGATGTGGGAGTGGTAAATCATGAATACATTAAGCAGTGAAGAATAAGTTAACCCCTGATACCCCGTTCATATATTATTTACACATTACAGAATAAGGCATTTACATCTGACAAATCCCCCTCCAAATGCCGATTCGTTATACAACACCAATTACATTCAGATTCAGGACAGTACAAAACATATAATTTAGAAGTTAAGTATTTATGCTGCTTGGCAGGTAAAGGTTTTGTCAATATGTCAGCTAATTGTTCTGAAGTCTCACAATGCACAGCTTTAATAAATCCATCCTGAGATAATTGTCTCACATGTTTAAATTTTATGTCTATGTGTCTGGACCTTTGTCCAATGGCGTCAGATCTGGATATTTCAATAGCTGCTTTATTATCTTCATGCATAACAAAAGGTAAAGTAGGTTTTTTCCAAACATCTGAAACCAAATCATTAAACCATACAAGATTATTTGCAGCTTTAGATAAACAAACATATTCTGCTTCTGTCGTTGAAGTGGCCACTAATTCTTGTTTACCAGTGTACCAGTAAACTGGACAGTCATTTAAGAGGAATATATAACCAGATGTACTTTTTCTACATGATGTGTCTCCAGCCCAGTCTGCATCTGCATAACATGTAAGCTTTGGTTCTTTATTATCGTTAGGTTCCAACATTAAACAAAAGTCTAGTGTACTTTTCAGATATCTTAATATTCTTTTAACAGCTTCCCAGTGATACATTGTTGGCTTGCTGACATGTCTGGATAATAAATTGAGGGGTAAAGCGATATCTGGTCTTGTCCAATTAGATATATAAAGAAGTGAACCTATGACTGATCTATAAAATGTGTTGTCTTTGAATTCAGGGGATGATTCATCAGTATTTCTTAGAAAGTCAGTTTGCATAGGAGTATCGCAAGGTTTGGCATTACTTAGATTGCATTTGTTTAAGAGCTCTATGATCTTATCTCTCTGAGTAAGTTTGAACCCTCTTTTTGTTTTATTAATTTGAACACCAAGATATTTGTTTACTTTGCCTAAAGATTTCAATGAGAAATGTTCATTTAGCTTAGTTACAAAAGTTTCTCTTCTCTCTTTATGTTTTCCTATGTATAAAATGTCATCCACATAAATCAATACAAATTCCATGTAATCATCACCCTTTTTAATGAAAAAACAGTTATCAGCAGTGGTGGCATTGAAGTCCATGGTTTTAAGTACTTTTACTAAACAATCATACCATCGTTTACCAGATTGTTTTAACCCGTATAAACTCTTGTTTAACAACCAAGTCTCATTTCTGTTAGTGTATTGACTGTGAGGTGCTCTTACATATATTTCCTTATCTAGTTTTGCGTGTAGGTACGCAGTCTGTATGTCATATTGGAATACATCGAGATTAAGTGCTGATGCTACCACTAGAGCTGTTTTGACACTCTCGGTTCTTACAGTGGGGGAATACGTGTCAGTGTAATCCTCCGGATATTTCTGTGCATAACCTTGTGCAACTAGTCTAGCTTTGTATAGGGTATTACTTCCCTCTAAGTTCTTAATTTTATATATCCACCTGGTACCAATAATTGTTTTATCCTTTGGTGCGATTGCAGGTGTAAATACATTTAGTCCTTGTAAACTTTCCATTTCTTTTTTCATTGCTAATTCCCATTTTTCTTTTTCTTCACGAGGGAGTTTTAACACTTCCTCATATGTATTAGGTGTCTTTGACTCATCATCCATATGCATTATATAGTCCTTATATCTATTTGGCATCTGATTTCTGGTGTTTCTAATTGTTTTTTCAGGTTTACTATTGTTATCATGCAAATATCTTGCTTCCTTTTTTGTTAGTGTGTCTGTCTTTATTTTGTGTTGGCTATTTGTCCATGTTTTGGTTTTGGTTTTATATTTGTTGATGTTTTGTTTTTCTATGGTCTCTTTCTCTTGAGATTTTGTATCTTTGTTGTCACTTGGAAATATTTCATTAAGATGTATTTTAGACCAGTTGGCCTGTTCATGGAACACAGCTGTCCTGGAGACTATAAATTTGTTATTGCTATCAATGAATCTGTATCCTTTAGTACCTGTCTCATATCCCATAAATCTGAGTCTTCTGGATACGTTTTCTCCCTTTCTTCTCAGTTGCTTAGGTATGTGTACGTCTGCAGTGACCCCAAATATGTGCATGTGCGCCAATTTTGGTTTTCTATTATACATTACTTCATATGGTGTTTTATTTACAATGCTGGACCAGGTTCTATTCTGTGTATAATTGGAATAATGTAAGGCTTCTGACCAGAATTGTTTGCTTAAGCCAGCATCTTCCAATGTGCATCTAATCATGGTTTGTAATGTTGAGTTCTTCCTCTCTACAATCCCGTTCTGGAACGCAGAAAATGGACTAGACGTGTAATGTAACATTCCTTTGTCCTTTAACCATTGGGAGAATTCTTTAGACATGAATTCACATCCCCTATCTGTCATAATTTGTTTTATTCTGATATTGTGTTGTGTTTCTATGCGTTTATAAAATTCTTTAAATTTTTGGAAGGTTTCATCCTTGTGTTTTAATGTATAGACAAATCCATAACGGCTATAATCGTCTACTATGGTTAAGAAGTAACGTTTTCTATAAGTGATTGATGGAGTTAGTGGACCAACTAAGTCCATGTGTACTAAGTCAAAAATTTGGTTGGTTGATCTGGTGGATTTTCTTGGCCTAGGGCTAGTCTTTAGTTTTGTAGATTTACATACTGAGCATTCCAAATAGTTTTCACAATTTTTTATTTTGACACCTTCTGCGTGTTCAGTCATTTTTTGTACTACAGGAAAACTGGCATGTCCTAACTTCCTATGTAAGATGTGAGCACACTCATCATGAATTGGCTTACCTATTTTTGGTTTTTTTTCATTGTGTACATCTTTGTGATCATGAGATATTTTACATTCATCATTGTCACTGTTGCTAATGTTTCCATCATCTACTTCAATACAATCTTCTATATTTGAATCAATGTTGTGTAACCATTTTTCCTTTGTTATTAGATAAGGTAGGCCTCCTTTAATTATTACAGTGCCTATATCTATTTCATTTTTCTTTAAAGTCGCCTTTCCTTTAGAAAAAACTATGTTAATATCAGAATCTCTACTTAGTTTTATGGCACTTAGTATGTTATGAGGTATTTCAGGTATTAGCAATACCCCCTCTATTTTCCCTAGACCTGGCAGTATTACATTCCCTTTGCCTAACACTTGAACCTTTTCTTGGTTAGCTACCTTTATTACAAATTTATCTTCTACAAATGAAGACAATATATCTTTGTTATTAGTGGTGTGATTAGTTGCTCCAGAATCAATAAGCCAATTACTATTTTCATTCTGCTGTGTGTTAGTGTTGTCTTGTTTATTTAATCCATTCAATGAACCAGATTTTCTATCCTTAGAATTATCTCTGCCCCCTCTATTGTCTTTGTAATTTGGTGGGCTTCTGTACCTATGTCTATCCATGGAAGACTGTCTATAATTGTATTTGTTTCTATATTCTGACCTATGTCTTTCTTTTGAAATTTTGGGGCAATCTCTTCTATTGTGTTCCCTGGATCCACAGTTGTGACATTTAAATGTTTCACTGTATTTTTCTTGGAAAGCTACTTTCCTATATGGTTTGTGTTCTATGTGGTTGTTAGAACGATTCCTTCTTGAATTGTCTTCTGCTATTAATTTATTGGATAGACTTTCTATGGATAAGTATCCTAGATTGATTGTGTCTAAATGTGACATATAATTGTCCCATGATGGATCAAGTGAGTTGATAATAACACTTTTCATTGTTTGATCTGAAATCACCTCCCCCCTTAAATGCAGCTCAGCTCTTATTTTGTTTAAAGATACTAAATGCTCACTTATGGAAACCCCTGGTTTTATCCTAGATGAAAAGAAATCTTTAGACATCCTTGTGGTGGTAGCTACACTGTCACTGTAAAACAAATTGAACATGCATTGAATAATTTCTGATACAGTCATATTTTGCTTAATGCTATAATACATTGCAGGAGACATGCTAGATATTAATAAGAAAAATGCTCTATGGTGTAAGCAGCCTATTTTTAGAGTCCAAGGTCTTTTTGGGGGACTAGTGATAAAAAACAGTAAGTTTTCCTTCATAAAGACAACCTGGAGCTGCTGATACCATTCTTGCAAATTAATGCCATCTATCCTTAGCTTTGGGAAGTCACTGGGTAAATTTCCGACATTATTATGTCCATTACTTACAACCTGAGGTAGTCCGTGGTCTCGCAAATGCAGAAAGTTACAAAACGGCGTGGGGATGCTCGCGACGAGTCTGCACGGTCTCCTCGCCAGTTCATGTCTTCCCGGACCGTCTGCGTAGTCTTGCGCATGCGCGTTGTTCATTTCTTCCATGGAGTCGTCGTGAGAGGTTCTCCTCGTTGCGGCTCGCTCGTTCTGCTCCTCCTCAGACGAATTGGTCTCTGGTTCGATTTTGGGAGTCTTGACGATGGCGGCTGCTCTTCTTCTTCCTTTGACGGCGTTGGTGCTTGCTTCGGTCTGTGGCGTGGGGCGGTATCGGCAGGGCTCTCTGGGTTCGGGCGTCGTCGCTCTCGTAGTTAGAATGGGAGCGGGCAGGTCTTGAGGCGTTGGCTTGCTCGCTCGCTTCTTCGTTAGCTTTTTTGTAATTCTTAGTTTTGGTCCAAAGGCAGCAAAAAGCGTTTTCATTGCTGATTTTATTTGATTGTTTGTTGAATCCCCTTCACTTTCCGATTCTGATTCTTCAGAGGTGTTAGAGTCTTCTTTTTCATTTTCGTTGTCTGATGTTTTTCGCGCCAGAAATTTTGAATTGAGCTTTCTGATTGGCTCTGCTTCGCTCACCCTGGAGGTCTGTTGAAACCAAGATGGCTGCCATTCAAAATTTCGCGCGGGATCACCGGTTTTCTTCTTCACAGCAATATTTTCTGTAGTCATATCACTCACTATTTTGGTGTCTTTTGATTTTTCATTAGTGATGTGCTTCTCTCTCGCTGCTCCGCTGTTCTTCAGCATATCTTGGAGGTTCGCGATGAGGCTTTCATCGTTCTTCTGGCTCTTCAATAGTTTTAATATTTCTGACCTGAGTTCGTTATTCTCTATTTCGATTTCCTCCTCATCATCATTTTCATCTATTATTTCTTCGTCTTCAGTGGTGTATTCTTCAGATTCTCTCGAAATCGCATTTGTGGATTCGTTGATTATTTCTTGTTCTGTTTCTATTTCTTTGCTGTATGCCCTGGTGTTGGGCCTATCTTTTTTAGACATTTTTAATTTTTTATTGAGTCAATTAACCATCCTCTGCTACCAGCTTGTTGCAATATTTTTCAGGATCAGACTCAATAAATTTAGTAAGAGTTAAAGGTTTAAATATATCTCCTTTTATTTACAATAGGCATTCTATATTCACTGAATATTCATAGGTAGAAGCAAGTAAGTGGGGACAAACAGCTCCTTATATATACAATGGGTGGAGCTAGATGTGGGAGTGGTAAATCATGAATACATTAAGCAGTGAAGAATAAGTTAACCCCTGATACCCCGTTCATATATTATTTACACATTACAGAATAAGGCATTTACATCTGACAGGTTGGCAGTTCAGAGGTTCAAATCCCTAGTGCCGCATAACAGGGTGAGCTCCCGTTACTTGTCCCAGCTTCTGCCAACCTAGCAGTTCGAAAGCACGTAAAAAATGCAAGTAGAAAAATAGGAACCACCTTTGGTGGGAAGGTAACAGTGTTCCGTGCGCCTTTGGCGTTTAGTCATGCCGGCCACATGACCATGGAGACATCTTCGGACAGCGCTGGCTCTTTGGCTTTGAAACGGGGATGAGCACCGCCCCCTAGAGTCGGGAACAACCAGCACATATGCACGAGGGGAACCTTTACCTTTACCTTATCATGTGTCAGAAAAATAGGGTGAGGTTTTTTTTATTCAAATGATATCTTTCAACTCCCAAGGGTTGGCTGTCACGAGTGCCAGACACTGGAACGGATGGACTTTTTCTTTTCTTTCTTTTCTTTTCTTCTTCTTTTTTTTTCTTTTTGCTTTCTGCAACACCTGCACAAGATAATAGCATAACGCACCATGTGAGAAATAGCCTTTCATCTGCCAAAGACAATCTAGGCTGGGATAGTAATTATCCCTTTGGGAGTCAAGGACAGTAAACTCCGATTCTAAAAGCTTGCATGAATGTATCAACATGGCTGCCCACCGTAAAAGCAAACAGAAGGCAAAGGAGCCTGAATAAACAATCAGCAAATGCTATCTCGGTGCCACTTCGTTTTGGAGAAAATGGCAACACTCTTGGGTAACTTTTTTTTAAAAAAAAATTAATAAAGCTGCATAATCAGGCCCTCACATCACTTGATCTCTTTGCAGGCTTGATTTACTCGGCGGCCAAACACCGAGTAAGCAAATGGCTTTCATTGAGAAGCGTTGCACAATCCCTTTCTCGCCAGCACAAAGTTATTGAATAGGGAACTAAATCCCAGATTGTATAGCGATCTCATTATTTTCCTTTAATGTCCTTATGTGCATCTGTCCCATTACGGAGGGGGATAAAACAAGGTTTAAAAAAGTACTTAAGCGTCCCAGTCAGCAACATCCAAATACGGATGGAAACTTTATCAAGAGGAGATCCAATCTAGAACTAAAGAGAAATTTCCTGACAGTTAGAACAATTAATCAGTGGAACGGCTTGCCTTCCGGAAGTTGTGGATGCTCCCACAACTAAATTTAATACATTTTTAAAGAAGAGATCAAACAGCCATTTGTCCAGAATAGTATAGGACCGTGATGGCGAACCTATGGCATACACGCATGCCACAGGTCAGTGGTGGGTTCCTCCCGGTTTGGTCCGGTTCTCCTCAGCCAGTAGCAGTGACCCCACCCCCCCACCCCCTGCATTATTCTTACATTTTATTTGGCCCCACCCCCAATCTATTGCTGCCTCCTGAGTCCCAGCTGATGGCTAGAGGGAAAAAACTGTTTAAACTCTTGCTGCGGAGCTTCAAAGGGCTGCCCTACAGCTGATCAGTGTTAAAAGAAAACAAATGAGTAGACCAGTGCCTGCAAAAATGCATGAGTAGATCAGTGTCAGCAAAAATACATGAGTAGATCAGTGCCTGCAAAAATAAATGGGTAGACCAGTGCCTGCAAAAAATAAATGGATAGATTGATACAGCTCTGCAAGCAGTTAAAAGCCTGATTAGACCAGTACCTCTGCTAAATCCTAACGAATTGTCACATGACCATCAAGCCACACCGACAAAATAAGCCACACCCACAGAACCGGTAGTAAAAAAAATTAGAATCCACCCCTGCCACAGGTGGCATGCGTAACCATATCAGTGGGCACGCAAATTCAGCTCTGGCGCACATGTGCACGCCAGCCAGCTGATTTTCGGGCCTTGTGGGCCCACCGGAAGTAGGGAAACAGGCTGTTTCCTGCCTCAGGAGGGCCTCGGGGTGGTGGTGGGGAAGGCCTGTTTTTCTCTCTCCCCAGGCTCCAGAGCCTTTCTAGGAGATAGGTAGGACCGGAAATTGGCAAATGGGCCATTTCCGGCCTCCGGAGGGCCTTTGGGGGGGGGAGGCCATTTTCACCCTCCGCAAGCTCCTAGAAAAGGTCTAGAGCCTGGGGGAGAGAGAAGAATGGGCCTACTGGGTCCACCAGGCCATTGTGTGCCAGGAATGGGGGGGAGTGGGGGGGTCCCGCACGCATGCGCGGGGCAGAAGGAAGAGGCTTTAGCTCTGCCTCTGATCCCGAAGAGAAGATCTGCTGGCAAGCATCTCCTTTTATACTGTCACAGTGGCAGTAAGGGGAGGGCATAGAAAAGCCCGGGAGATTCAAATCCAGGAGCTGTTCTCTGATTGGCTTATTTAATTGTCTAAGCCAAAGGCCATTAATAGGCCCAGCAACTGAGAGGGAATTTTTCTCTCACAATTCTGTATTCTGTAACTACTCTGGAGACATTGCAAACAGCTAATGTCATAGTTCTCAAATGCAAGCGTCCAGCAGTGACATGCTATTTTATATATACCACACTGCTGAAGTCCCAGTGTTGCATCAAAAATACTGCATGCTGTCATTTCCCCAACAAAGCTGCTTCCCCTTGTCAATTTACTCTTAAGATATGTCCTCAGAACACGCTGAGCCCTTGCATTTTATCTGCAAACGACTCTGCCTTAATAAATAAACTAAAAACTGTATTTTGGCTGCATTTGCAAATCTGCAAGCACTACTTGATGCTACAACTCTGAATGGAATGTGACAGGAAGGGTTTTTTTGCCAATAGCCTAGAGCAGGGGTGTCAAATAAATTCAAGGCCCAGGGGCCGGATCCAGTCCACGGGGTGCTTAGTTCTGGCCCGCAAGGATGCCCTGGAAACAGTGAAGGACTGGCCCACGGTGCCTCTGACAGTGAAAATGGAGCTCATTTTTTCTGCAAAGGGTTGCAAGAGGCCATCACAGCTGAAAATGGAGCTCGCGAAGGCCGGGCATGGCTCTCCTGAGCTCCGTTTTCTCTGGGAGAGGGTTGCAGGAGGCCATCACAGCCTAAAATGGAGCTCACAAGGGCCATGTGTGGCTCTCCCGAGCTCTGTTTTATCTGGGAGAGGGTTGCAGGAGGCCATCACAGCCGAAAATGGAGCTCGTGAGGGCCATGTGTGACTCTCCCGAGCTCCATTTTCTCTGGGAGAGGGTTGCAGGAGGCCATCACAGCTGAAAATGGAGCTCGCAAAGGCCAGGCATGGCTCTCCTGAGCTCCGTTTTATCTGGGAGAGCGTTGCAGGAGGCCATCACAACCGAAAACGGAGCTCGGGAGCCAATTTTCGCTGGCAGAGCGCTCGGGCCACCACAGGTGCCCCCAACACAAGTGACATCGAGCTGGCCATGCCCCCCCCTGCCCCCCCAAGGTAAAACACAACCCAGATATGGCCCCCCATGAAATCAAATTTGACACCCCTGACCTAGAGTGTCCTCTTCCCTTTCTTTCTGTGGCTCCAGATATGATTTAAGATTTAGGCAAAAAAAAAAGAAAAAGAAGAAGAAAGTGAAAATCTTCTACTGAACTGAAATTCTGGAGCTCCATGGCTCCATCCGTTCATCTCTTTAAATTGCATCCCACATCAAATTATATGTTTTCAAATCTCTCCCTAGTCTCATGTTCTCAGGCTAGCTTTTTTTCCTCCTCCCCTTCCCCCTTGTTGTTCAGTTTTTCTTGACTTCTCTGTCTCTCTTGTACTTTCAGGAGAAGGAATTAGGTTTCCTGACATTCCTTAAGTGCACATACACATTTCCCTCCCCTCCTTTCGGCATGTTCCCGCATTCAAAGATGAATAATCAAGTTGAAAACTTCACTTGGCGGTATGCTCTCTAGCAAAGCAAGGTGACCTTCTGTCAGATTCCATTAAATTTTTCAATCCTAGGACATCTCGCGTAACTAAATCTGAATCCTAATTCTCCCTTAAAGGGTGTGCTATGATATACTTTTTACGTTGTTTAATGTAGCTTTCTACGACACTCACGCGAGACAATGCAGGGAGTGAAATTTTAACTGTTGTGCTTAAATGGAACCTGGGAAGAATTTCAGATAAATATTAGTTTCGTAGGTGAGCTGTTAAAAAAAATATTTACTTTCCTTTTATTCTGAGTCTTTTTTAAAAAAAAAAAGTGCATCAAAATTCATCGTGCATTCCAGTGGTGGGTTCCTCCCGGTTCAGCCTGGTTCTCCCGAGCCGGTAGCGGTGACAATATGACATCACTGAACCGATTCTGCTACTCCAGTCCCCCCATGCCCCCAGTGCCCACCCCCCACCCCCGTGTTATTCTTACCTTTTATTTGGCCCCACCCCCAATCTATTGCTGCCTCCTGAGTCCCAGCTGATGGCTAGAGGGAAAAACAATGTTTAAACTCTTGCCGCAGGGCTTCAAAGAGCTGCCCTACAGCTGATCAGTGTTAAAAGAAAACAAATGAGTAGACCAGTGCCTGCAAAAATACATGAGTAGATCAGTGCCTGCAAAAATACATGAGTAGATCAGTGCCTGCAAAAATAAATGGGTAGATCGGTACAGCTCTGCAAGCAGTTAAAAGCCTGGTAGACCAGAACCTCTGCTAAATCCTAAATAATTGTCACATGACCATCAAGCCACGCCCATAAAATAAGCCACACCCACAGAACCGGTAATAAAAAAAATTAGAACCCACCCCTGGTGCATTCCCACAAATACATTTGTATCAAACTACATGTGTCATGTATGCTTCGTGCTGCGTGAATAAAGACCTCAACAAGTCAGAAAAGTCCACATTTTACAATTTTAAAAAGTAAAAGTCTTTACATTTCCATAATCCAGGAAAGGCAAATGCAAATGATTTCACATCAAAATGTTGAAAGAGCAAATTCCATGAATAACATTAAACACACACACCCCCCAAAAAATAGAGAGTTTGAGTTCCTTGGGTATATGTTCTCTCACAGATATTTATTATCCCGCAACCTTGGTCTCTAAAAATATTGTGGAAACAGCAGTCAAGAGCTGCTTTCTAACAAGAGTGAGTCACTACTCATTTGTGCCGCAAAGATGCTTTTTCAAGAGGCAACTGCACTTTCTTGTTTTTGAAGATGTTTTGCTTCTCATCGAAGAAGCTTCCTCAGCTCTGACTCAACCTGAACTGAAACAAGGAAGCCCAGTTCCTTGTTGAAAAAGCATTTTTGGGACAGGGGTGAAATTCAATTTTTTTTCCTACCGGTTCTGTGGGCATGGCTTGTTGGGCATGGCAGGGGAAGGATACCACAAAATCTCCATTCCCACCCCACTCCAGGGGAAGGATACTGCAAAATCTCCATTCCCACCTCACACCAGGGGACGGATTGTCAGGTTTCGAGGTCGTCTCAAATAAACTGCATTTCAAACAAAGTCTTTGATGAAAAACTTCCATTTATTAAGCATGACATTCTAATTCCGACTCCATCGCAGCCAACACTGACTTCCAGACCCAAAACCCTCCCTTTCCGTTCCCCACTCCTCTGCACTCATTGGCCATCTTCCAAGTCACTCTACCCCTAATCTACTGCTCCAGCTCAAAGGAATTTCCCCCCTCCCATCCCATCTCCTAGGGGATATTATCTCCAGGGAAAATAAGTAGGTGAAAAGTCAAACGTCCCTTTCCAGACGCCTCCGCTTCTCCTTCTTATGTCAGCACTAGAGTAAATGCAGCTTGAAGTGCTGACACGGATACTGCAAAATCCCCATTCCCACCCTACTCTAGGGGAAGGTTACTGCAAAATCTCCATTCCCACCCCACTCCAGGGGAAGGTTACTGCAAAATCTCCATTCCCACCCCACTCCAGGGGAAGGATACTGCAAAATTTCCATTCCCACCCCACTCCAGGGAAAGGATACTGCAAAATCCCCATTCTCTCCCCATTCTGGGGACAGCCAGAGGTGGTATTTGCCGGATCTCCAAATTATTCAAAATTTCCGCTACCGGTTCTTCAGAACCTGTCACAACCTGCTGAATTTTACCCCTGCTTTGGGCTAACCTGGATGACAGAGAATTTCCATAGATACTTATTTGTGTGATTTGGCCAATACAGATTAACCTAACAAAGTGTTAACGCCTATTCAAACTATGATTTTTTTAATGGAATAAGTCTATAAATGTAGCTATTTAATTCATGCATGGATGTATATTGTTAAACCTCAGACTTTCTTTTTTATTATTATTCAATAAGAACTTTGTTCCAGTTTTCCAAAATTCTTTACCCAGTAAAAAAAAATAAAAAATGTTCTGTCATCCATGAAATACTGCAACATCTCTTACTTATATTCTTTGTTCACTGTGGGAATCTTCTGGTCATACCTTCCATCCCTCAGCATCTCATTAAATTTCTGTTTCCGTACAATTTTTAAACTGTTTTAACTCACACATAGATGACTCTGGGCAGCTTATAACATTTTTTAAAAAATCCACTGCATAATGGAATACATCAAAATATTCCCTCATCCCATCTCCCACAGAAGCAACTACACCAGTGCTGATACATTGTCGTCATGTGGTGTATCACAACTTTCGCATCCTTTCGCTAAACTGGGTGTCGCACATTGGCAGTTGTGACACATATTTTGAGCAACAGGGAGCCACAGCAGAGGGATGAAAGAGCCACACGTGGCTCCAGATGTTCTGTCCCCGTACCACGCACATACACCCACAGACGGCCCGGAGTTAATAAGCCACATGACAAAACTCTTTGATGATAAAGCTGGCAGTAACCCAGTGGCTAGCTGCCAATTCAGACTTTACTCACACAAAACAAAGATTAGACTGCAGAATTCCGATAAAATAGGCAGAGTGTCAATAATACAAGGATTAATCCAAATGCAGTCCGATAAAGCAGGCAAAGTCCAGCAACGCAGAGATCATGGAGTATTTCCAGTTTTTGCTCATCACAAACTGAACCGGCCACCACAACCACATTTATACCCTGTGGGGTGTGGTCCAGTGACTCAGATAATCTCTGGCACGCCTTCCCCTCTGCTGTGCACGCTTCTCCCTGCGCCTCTGTCGAGGGTCCAGCCAGCACTTATCTTCCTCGTCGCTGTCCACCTGTGGCTGCGGGGACGTGCTTGGCTCTGAGCCTATCTTTTGGCCTTTGGTGTCCTCCGGAGGCATTGCCAGAGAGGAGGGTCCTGGAGAGGGAGGCCTTGCCAACTCCTCTCCTTCACTCTCAGAGTCCTCTCCTGCCGATGACACAGGCTCAGGCAACGGAGCCACAACACCCCCGGTTCAGACCGGTTCACAAGAGCCGGTAGTAAAACTGGCTGGAGGCCCCACCCACTGCCCCAGATGTCATCATCTGCAACCTACGCATACGCGATCCCGTTGCAAATTGGTAGTAAAGGTAAGTAGAACCCACCCCTGCACTGCATATATCATTTTTTACCTTTATGCTCTGTATAAAAAAGCTATAGTGTGTTGCATTTATGAAATGCTACAGAGAAAACAAATTTTTATTTCTGCATGCAACAAAAACATTTTGAACTCTGGAAAAAAAAAAAGATGGGCTGAAAAGCTCAATAAATCACGTGCTGGCGGGTGTCGCACATTGGCGATTGTGACGTATATTTTGAGCGACAGGGAGCCGCAGCAGAGGGATGAAAAAGCCACATGTGGCTCCCGAGCCGTAGGTTGCGGATCCCTGGGTTAGAGACAGAAGAACGTCAGAGATGCTCTGTGTTTGAAGCTTAAGCCTTTCCAGGTCACCCTGGAATAGATTCAGGGATTTCACTAGGTTTGACTGAGGGTAGTAGTTCCTCCCCACTGTTGTTTCCCAGCGGCCAGTATTGGGTTTCATGATTCTATATTGGTAGCCATTGCTGGCACTATCTTCCTTGAACGTTTTCCTTTGCAAATTATCTGCCAGTGTTGAAGCAGCTGGTAATAAATTCTGTAGTTAAATATCTACTGAATAAATAATATATATATATATCCTTCCAAAATCCTGGACTTATTTCTGCCTTTAGTTTAAATGGATAACTCTTTTTTAAAAAATATGAGAAAGCAAGGGGGAAATATCTTCATATTATTTATGTTTTCATGGTGAGCGGCGTGGTGGCCTAGAGGTGAAGCTCTCGCCTCACAATCAGGAGGCTGTGAGTTCGATCCTAGGTAGCGGTAGATATTTCTCTCTCTGGGCGTAAAAGGAAAAATATCTGCCGTGGGCTCAATGTAGGCATCAGGAAAAGCATCCAGCCAGTAAATGCTCAGCTCTATTCAATCTCCCCGACTCCACCCCGATGCAAGGGATCACAGGATCATTTTTTAAAAAAAATTTCATGATGGTTTATAACTGTTGTGACTCCAACCCCCGAGCCCGTCTTATCGGAGGGAGAAGACTCCAAAAGTGAAGGAGAGGAGTTGGCAAGGCCTCCCTCTCCAGGACCCTCCTCTCTGGCAATGCCTCAGGTATCTTCCGCAGGAGAAGAGATAGGCCAGGAGCCAGGCACTTCCAAGCAGCTGCAGTTAGACAGCGATGGAGATAAGTCTTGGCTGGATCCCCGACAGCGTCGGAAAGACAAGCGCACGCAGCAGAGAAGGAGGCGTGCCAGAGATTAAGCTGAGTCACTGGACCACACCCCACAGGGGATAAAAGGGGGTGTGGTGGCCATTCAGGCTTTGTGATGGACAAAACTGAAAGCTAGCAAGTCATTCTGCATTTCTGGAACTTTGTTATATGCTCTGCTTGGACTGATTTTTTGGACTGGACTTGACTATTCTTCAGCTTTTGTGGACTTTGATGTTTTCGGTTGGAGGAGATAATCCTCCCTTTGTAAGTAAAGACTGTTGGCAAGCAGCCACTGGGTTGCTGCCAATTCTGTTATCAAAGGAAATTCTTGTTTGCTGGTTCATTTTAACTCTTGGTCGACTGCTGGTGTGCATGTGTGAGACGGGGACAGAACAATAACTCTATCACATTCCTCCTTAGTGTTCATCTTTCCAAGCTAAACGGACCCAACTTATGTAGTCTTTTCAACCAACCATAAGTTAATTGCCCTTTCTGCCAGAAATTCCACGCACGATACAAGACTTCCAGCGCTAGCAGTTAATATGAAACAACTTAATCGGGTTTCTGTGTATGTTGGTTGAATCAAAGTGATGTGCCAACTTGATTTTGACACTTGGAAGCGAGGGACTAACTCGCTCTGTCAAAGCACTTTCTAGGACCACTTTGATCAAGGGATTCCCATGGCAAAATACCCTTCACATATCCTTATTAGATAGATAATCTTTACGTGAAATATCATCATCATCATTTTATTTCAAGGCTTATAAACTCCTCCAATCAAAGTTGACTCTGAAAAGCATACAGTTTCTCAACTCCTTAAACTCAGATTAAAATTAAAGTAAGAGCAGCGGCCAAGTTATTAAGGAAAAGAAAAGAATGCAAAGAATGCCAAAAAAAAGGGGGGGAGGGAGAATATGGTAGATGGGCCAGCTACTAAAAGACCATTCAGAATATCAGAGTTGGAAGGGACTTTGGAGGTCTTCTAGTCCAACCCCCAGCTTAGGCAGGAAACCCTATACCATTTCAGACAAATGATTGTTCAACCTCTTCTTAAAAACTTCCACAACTTCTGGAGGCAAGTCGTTCCACTGATTCATTGTTCCAACTGTCAGGAAATTTCTCTTTAGTTCTAGGTTGTGTTGTGGCTCCGTTACCTGAGCCTGTGTCATCGGCAGGAGAGGACTCCGAGAGTGAAGGGAGGAGTTGGCAAGGCCTCCCTCTCCAGGACCCTCTTCTTTGGCAATGCCTTCGGTGTCTGCCGAAGGGCAAGAGATAGGGCCGGGGCCAAGCACGTCCACGCAGCCACAAATGGACAGTGATGAGGGAGATAAGTCTTGGCTGGATCCACGCCAGCATCGCAGAGATAAGCACGCACAACAGAAGAAAAGGTGTGCCCGAGATTAGGCTGAGTCACTGGACCACACCCCACAAGGTATAAAAGGGAGCGTGGTGGCCAGTCAAACCTTGTGACGAACAAAGCTGAAAGCTTCCACGCCATTCTGCATTGCCGGACTTTTGCTATAGACTTTGCTGGATTATCTTTGGACTTGATTGATTCTGTAATTATTGAGCTGTTTCTTTTGATGTACCAGAAGCGGGGAGAAGTTATCTCTCCTCTTCGTAAGTAATAAACTCTTGGCAGGCAGCCACTAGGTTGTTGCCAAGTTCCGTCATCATAAGGAAAAGGATTTTGCCGGCTGGTTTGGTCTTTAACTCTTGAACGTCTGTTGGTGTGTGTGCGTGTGTAGTTGGGGACAGAACAGGTTGCTTCTCTCCTTGATGAGTTTCGACCCATTGCTTCTTGTCCTGCCCTCAGGTGCTTTGGAGAATAGCTTGACTCCCTCTTCTTTGTGGCAGCCCCTGAGATATCAGAACACTGGTCTCATGTCACCTCTAGTCCAGTGGTGGGTTTCAATTTTTTTTTACTACCGGTTCTGTGGGTGTGGCTTGGTGGGTATGGCTTGGTGGGTGTGGCAGGAGAAGGATACTGTAAAATCTCCATTTCTACCCCACCTTGGAGAAAGGATACTGCAAAATCCCCATTTCCTTCCGATCAGCTGGGACTTGGGAGGCAGAGAATTGATGGGGGCAGGGCCAGTCAGAATTTTTACTACCGGTTCTCCGAACTACTCAAAATTTCCACTACCAGTTCTCCAGAACTGGTCAGAACCTGCTGAAACCCACCTCTGCCCTAGTCCTTCTTTTCATTAAACTAGACATACCCAGTTCCAGCAACCGTTCTTCATATGTTTTAGCCTCCAGTCCCCTAATTACTCAAGAACCTACTAATTACATGGCAAATCAGCTTCAACGGCAGCCCCGTAAAAAGTGTGCGGCAGTAAACAGACCGAGACATTCACAATTTTGCGTATACAAAAGTAAATTACAGCAAGTAATAATGGAGCGATTGGCCCCAACAACAAGTTCAGCCAATTTCGTTTTGAGTTTGCAATGCTAGGGCATTGCAAAAAATGGTAATTGCTCAAACCTTTTGTAATTGTCTGTAATCCACGGTATAATATTTTACCTTACAGGGTTATAGAAATCAAGCTGAATCTACTCTTAATTACTCTAACCTGCATAATCTATAATGCTATAACATGGCCTTTTTTTAAAAAAAGAGCTTCTACATTTTCTAGGCCAAAACATTAATTATATTATGCTAGCTTTTGGCAGTTCTGCACATATTTTTGATTAGGTGCCAACAAAAAAAACTGCAGATTCAGGTATACCTGAGAAACAGAAACTCTTTTTCATTTATATTATTTAAGGCTTTCATGCACACGCATGTATGCACACATACACACACACACATATCCCCACACCATGCATCAATTCAAATTGCCTAGAACAGGGGTCAGCAACCTGCGACTCTAGAGCCGCATGTGGCTCTTTCACCCCTCTGCTGCGACTCCCTGCCACTCAAAATATGCGTCACAACCACCAATGTGTGACACCTGCTGGCATGTGATTTTATTGAGCTTTTCAACCCCCTTAAGTGCTTTGTGGAATAGCTTGACTCCCTCTTGCTCTTTTTTTTATAATATTGTTTTTTTTTTTTAAAGTGTTCTCTGGCTTAAAGGGTTTTGATTGGAGAAGAACTTTTATCAGAGAGTTAAGAGTAATAAGAGTAAGCCATTGTGACTCTTCTGTGTAAATCTGGGCTTTAAGAGCCAGTGTATCCGTCTTGTATATTTATTCTTCATCTCCTTAAACTTATTCTTGTCTCACTTCAGTCTTCAGTCTTGGAAGCATTTCAATATTGTTCCAGCCTAACTTTGTAAATGCCACCTAAATACTTCATTTTAAAAATGACAAGCCACCAAGTACTGAAGCTTCATAACAGGGGAACAGTGAACAATTTTATTATGCAGAGTGATTTGGGTTTTTTTTTTTGAAAAAAAAAATATTATTATTATTGTTCTTTTCAGCTAGTTGAATCCTTTGAGAACAACTAAATTTCTCTAGTTCTCTAAATTCTCAGCCTCACAGCATGAACCTAACTTCAGCTTGCAAAAAAATTGTCTAAAAACAAGGAATCAATTTCCAGCTTATTTATCTGACAAATATTCAACCTTGCTTGTGAAAGAAACAATATTTGTATGAGTTATGAGTGCCTATGAATGTTTACTGTTGAACATAAGGATTTTTGCAGATGTCTGGAATTTATAAATCCATATGTATTCAATTTTCAAAACTTTTTGAGAGTTGAAATATCCAATGTTCTGGTCAAAATTGGACACACAATTTATATGTGCATCCAAAATAGCTTTTTGAATGAAGGAATAGCAATAAACCTTTCAAACATTGAATTTGCTATTTTAAACCATCATATACAGTATACCTGTATATGTATACCTGTATTCAAATCAGTGGAAAAAACCCAAAGAAAATGGACGTTTTTCAGTATCTGGGATCCAATCTCCAAGGCAATGGCGACATCAACTAAGAGGTGTGAGCAAGGGTGAATGCAGCCTGGATGCATTGGTGTGAACTCACTGGTGTGTTATGTGACAGACAAATGCCATCCCATCTTAAATCTATGTGTCATGCCCCTGTCGGAGTCTGAATCCGAAGGGGAAGAGGAACAGCTGACAGAGAGTGAGAGAGTGGATCCGTTGGTTGTAGAAAAAACTGGGGAAGGGCAAAGTCAGGCTGGGCAGAGCAGGGGAGAGGTAGAACAAGGGAGAAGGGGTTCAGATGAAGACCAAGGCCCACTCCCTCCTCATCCTAGGCAGTGCAAGGGAGGAATGGAGAAGAGAGCAACGTGGGCTGCATGGATTATGAGGGAAGAAAGGGACCCAATCCTCTTTACAAGGCACACCTGGGGATGGAGTTTAAAGGAGAGGCAAATGGGAGGGCCAGTTGTCGAGAACAAACACTGAGTTTATCTGATGTTTATCTGAGTTCCTGGCATCCTCCCAACTGGTTTGATTTACTGCCGTGCTACTTTCCTTCTGGAATTCCCCATTTTGCGTGATAAATTAACTTGTCTTGCCTTGTTGGATTTTTAGTTGAAAGTTTTCTGTTTACAACATTTGGGACTGAAGTATTGTCAGCCAAAGACTATTGCAGGTTGGTGGAAGAGCTCTCTCCAGCGGGAGAGTTGAAAGGGATATTGGGGGCACAGTTGGTGATAATAAAGGGACTTATATCGGTTCTCTGGCTGTGTTGCCTTTGTGTCACACCCCAGGTCATCACACTATGACTTACAAAACAACCATTCACCCTGTTGCACTGTATGGCACTGAATGCTGGGCAGCAACAACACGGACCGAAAGCTCTCTCCATGCCATGGAAATGCGAATGCTCTGTTGGATATTGGGCAGGGGTGAAATGCTACCGGTTTGGGGCAGTTCTCCCAAACCGGTAGCAAAAAAAAAATGCTTTAAAAAGTTTTTTTTAAAAAAGGTTCCAACAATCAGCTGTGACAATCAGCTGTGACAATCCGCTGTGACAATCAGCTGTGCTGCACGATCCTTGGAACATTTTTCTTTAAAACTTTTTAAAGCGTTTTTTTACTACCTATTCCCCGAACCGGTATTTTTGTGTAAAGTGTGATAGTTTTTGTTTTTGAGCTCTCTGTGACACTGTGAGGTTCCTGCTTGTTGCAGGGACCATTTTGTGTGAAGTCCAGCTGCTTTTGCATTGTGTGTGAGTCAGTTGTGCAGCTTTTGTGTTATTTTTGTGTAAAGCGTGATGGTTGCTTTTCCCGGCCACATGCCCACCAAAGCCACACCCACCCAGTCACATGCCCACCAAGCCACACCCATCCAATCACATGCCCACCAAGCCACGCCCACAGAACCGGTAGGGAAAAATTTTTGAATTTCACCACTGATATCGCGCATCTCCCACCTTGATCACATCACAAACAGCACCATTCGACAGCATTATGCTGTGGCACCAATTATAGAGAAGATGAGAGAAGGCCAGCTCCGCTGGTATGGACATGTCCTGAGAGCAGCGTCTTCCACCGTTGCCAAGACAGCCTACCAACTAGAAGTCAATGCCCAGCGACCTCGCAGGCGTTCAGAACAAGACACTATCGACAAAGATATGAAAGCTGCGGGCCTGCACCCTGGAGAAACATTCGACCCCACAAACTTGTGTTCAATGATCCAAAAAGCGGAGCTTGCACCTGCGGGAATATGCTAGGAAGAAGCAGAAGATATACAGTATATCTGTAATTGCAGGTTTCATATTTATTTATTTATTTATTTATTTTTGAATTTGTATACCGCCCTTCTCCCTGAGGACTCAGGGCGGTGAACAGCCAGATAAAAACATCAGATACAAATATTAAAACACATTTAAAAATATATATAAATTTGGCCCCATTAATTAAAACGATAAGCAAAACAAAACAATTAAAAAACCCTTAAAAAGAAATTAAGCCAGCCCGGCTTGTTGAAAAAAGAAAGTTTTAAGGGCACGGCGGAAGGCACTGAGGTCATGGATTCTCCTTATCTCAGGGGGCAACTGATTCCAGAGGGTAGGTGCCCCCACAGAGAAGGCCCTCCCCCTGGGGGTCACCAGCCTGCATTGTTTGGCTGATGGCACCCCGAAGAGGCACTCTCTGTGGGAGCGCACGGGTCGGTGGGAGGTCGTCAGTGGCAGTAGACGGTCTCGAAGATAGCTAGGCCCTATGCCATGGAGCGCTTTAAAGGTGATAACCAACACCTTGAAGCGCACCCGGAAGACCACCGGGAGCCAGTGCAGTTCACGCAGGAGCGGTGTTACATGGGAACGCCATGTTGCTCCCATCACTACCTGCGCTGCTGCGTTCTGGACCAGTTGGAGCCTCCAGTTGGAGCATCCCTTTCTTTTTCATCCCAACCAGCCTCTATAGCAGGAGTGTCAAACTCGATTTCATTGAGGGCCGCATCAGGGTTGTGTTTGACCTCGGGGAGGGGGATGGTGTGGGTGTGACCCAGGGGTGGGTTCTAATTTTTTTTACTACAGGTTCTGTGGGCGTGGCTTATTTTGTGGGTGTGGCTTGGAGGTCATGTGACTAGGTGGGCATGGCTAGCTGGTCAGAGTCATTTCTGGAAGGTCCTTGCACTTACGACCAGTCCTCGCACTTACGACCTGACTCATTTGTTTGCTTTTAACACTGATCAGCTGTAGGACGGCCCTTTGAAGCCCCGCGGCAAGAGTTTAAACAGGTTTTTCTCTCTAGTCATCAGCTGGGACTCAGGAGGCAGCAATAGATTGGAAGTGGGACCAAATAAAAGGTAAGAATTACGTGGGGGGGTGGGGGGGTGGGAGAGCGGGGGGGAGAACCGGTTCGGTGATGTCATATCGTCACCGCTACCGGCTCGGCCGAACCGGACTGAACCGGGAGGAACCCACCATTGCTGTGGAGGCCCGAGCGCTCTGCCAGTGAAAGCGGAGCTCGGGAGAGTCACATGCGGCCTGTCCGAGCTCCATTTTCGCTGGCAGAAGCATCACAGGCTCGTCCTTTGCTGTTTCCAGGGCAGCCCCACAGGTCAGATCTAAGTACCCCATGGATCAGATCCAGCCCCAGGGCCTTTAGTTTGACACCCCTGCTCTATAGCAAAGAAAAATCAGTCGGTGAAGTCCTTAGTGCTATCTGAGTTTAGTAGTTTGCTTGCAAACATTTCATTACCCAACTAGGTAACTTCATCAGTGCTAGCCAACGCAATCCTAAATTGCATTAACAGAGGGATGCAATCAAGATCAAGCGAGGTATTAATACCACTCTATAATGCCTTAGTAAGGCCACGCTTGGAATATTTGCATCCAGTTTTGGTCACCACACCATAAAAAAAGATGTCAAGACTCTATAAAAAGTGCAGAGAAGAGAAACCAAGATGATTAGAGGACTGGAGACTAAAACATACATGCTGCGAACCAGTAGTAAAAGCAAGTAGAGCCCACCCCTGGAAAGCCACTTAACAACCCTGTTACTATCTTACCGTATTTTTCAGAGTATAATACGCACCAGAGTATAAGATGCTCCTTAGTTTTTGGGGAGGAAAATAAGAAAAAAGCTGATTGGCAGATGGATCGACCTCCCGGAATACCCCCAATCAGCTGTTCCCAGAGGTGGATTTTAACAACAGGTTCCTTGGTTGTGAGCTCTGTGCCTTGCTTTTCTTTGCTTTTTTTTTCTGCTTCTGAAACTTCTGAAAAAACTTTTTTTCCTGCCTCCAAAAGCCTCTGAAACAGAGCTTCAGAAAAAAAAAGCCTCTGAAGCTCTGTTTGGGGGCTTTTTTCTGAAGCTCTGTTTGGAGGCTTTTTTTCTGAAGCTCTGTTTGGAGGCTTCTTTTCTGAAGCTTTGTTTGGGGGCTTCTTTTCTGAAGCTCTGTTTGGAGGCTTTTTTTCTGAAACTCTGTTTGGAGGCTTCTTTTCTGAAGCTCTGTTTGGAGGCTTCTTTTCTGAAGCTCTGTTTGGAGGCTTTTTTTCTGAAGCTCTGTTTGGAGGCTTCTTTTCTGAAGCTCTGTTTGGGGGCTTCTTTTCTGAAGCTCTGTTTGGAGGCTTCTTTTCTGAAGCTCTGTTTGGGGGCCTTTTTTCTGAAGCTCTGTTTGAGGGCTTTTTTCTGAAGCTCTGTTTGGAGGCTTCTTTTCTGAAGCTTTGTTTGGGGGCTTCTTTTCTGAAGCTCTGTTTGGGGGCTTCTTTTCTGAAGCTTCGTTCCTGATGCTTTTTTCAGCCTCTGAAACCTCTATTTGAGAATCTGGGCAGGGCTACATTCGGAGTATAAGAGACACCCAGATTTTCACCCTCTTTTTTTTTGGGGGGGGAATGTGTCTTATACGCTGAACAATACAGTAACCACCACCGTGAGTCACTTAACAACGGTGGGAGTAAAGATTGTAAAATGGGGCAAAAAAACACACTTAACAACTCTATTACTTAGCAACAGCAATTCTGGCCTCAATTGAGGATTACCTGAACTCATAAATTGAGGGTTACCTTGAGTGGTGCGGTGGCCTAGAGGTGGAACGCTCACCTCTCAATCAGGAGGCTGTGAGTTCGATCCTAGGTAGAGGCAGATATTTCTCTCTCTCCGGGCACAATGAGAATGTATCTGCTGAACAAAACTCCGCATTGGCAACGGGAAAGGCATCAGGCCAGTAAAACACTCTGTTAGCTCCATTCAGTTGTCCAGACTCCACCCTGCAAGGGATTATGGGGTTGTTAAGAGATGATGATGATAAATTGAGGATTACCTGTAGTCTTTTTTAAAGCAAAGCAAAGCTTGATCTTAGATGACAGATTGTTCTGAAACCAACAGCTGCAAGATACATAGAAGCTTCATTGTGTCACATATCATGTAATACAATATTATTTCTTTATATTACATTTACTGGCATTTATATTACATTTACTGGCATTACATATTGGCATTTATTATGGAAAGAAATTGAATTGTTGATTAGCATCTTGCACCTATAAGCGCATGAGAATTCTTCCCAATACTGTCTCACAAACAATTCCATTTTTTTTTACTACTAGCTATGATACAGTTAATCTTGCATATTCTTTTAAAAACGTGAGGTCGGAGGATAGCTCAGCTTCGCAAAGATTTTTTTCCCCTTTTCTCCCCGGATAAAACTAAATTATTAACGTCTAACAGTTAAGCAAAATTCCAACATTCAAGACACTGCCAGAAACATATTGGCATATAAAAAAAAAGGAGATGAAACACTGTTGCCATTTTAATAAATCATAGAGAAAAAATGTGATCAAAGCTTCTCAAGCCATTTAGAATGGGGACAATTATGCACAAATGAGTCTGACATTACATTGAGAATTTCCTCCCCCATATAAAAAAACTGAGAAGCAATGAACACCAAACCAAGGAAATAAAAATCAAAGAATCGTCATTTATTCTGTTGTATTTTTTTTTAATGGGAAAATATTTTTTGGGGAAAAAAAAAACTATCTACGGTGAACTATTTTTGTTCTGGTGGCTAAGGAAACAGGGTACAGTCAATCAATCAATTTATTATTTATTATTTATTAATTTATTAATTTTATTTCTATACCGCCCTTCTCCCGAAGGACTCAGGGCAGTATACAGCCTGATTAAAAGCACAAAGACAGACAAAATTTAAAAATAATTAAAATTATTAAATGATAGGCTCAATTTAAAATCCCAAATTTAAAATCCCATTTTTAAAAACCCAATTAAAATCTTTACCTTGATAGCCCAGCCTGGTGGAACAACAAGGTTTTGAGGGCACAGCGAAATACACGGAAATCAGAGATTTTACGAATTGATCGATCAATCAAAGATTCCATCTTTATTAACAGCTAAAAGGCCAGGAATAAGCATATAAAGAAAAAAAAATACAGAACTGAATTTAAATAGATAGGTAATAGACAGATAGATGGATGGATGGATGGATGGACAGATGGACGAATGTAGGGATGGATGGATGGGTGGTTGGTTGGTCGGATGGATGTATGGAGAGAGAGAGAAAGAGATAAATAGACAGATAGGTATATATGGTAAGTAGATAGGAAGGTAGGTAGGTAGGTAGATAAATAGATAGATAGATAGATAGATAGATAGATAGATAGATAGATAGATAGATAGATAGATAGATGATGGATGGAAAGAAAGAAAGAAAAGAAAAGAAAAGAAAAGAAAAGAAAAGAAAAGAAAAGAAAAGAAAAGAAAAGAAAAAAAGGTGGTCCTTATTTTTCTACTTGCATTTTTACATGCCTTCCAACTGCTAGGTTGGCAGAAGCTGGGACAAATAACGGGAGCTCACCCCATTACGCAGTGCTAGGGATTCGAACCACCAAACTGCTGACCTTTCTGATCGACAAGCTCAACGTCTTAGCCACTGAGCCACCGCGTCCCTTACATTAGGATAGGAACCACACAAATCTAGAGGGGAGGGGATCATTCCTGAGGGCAGGAGTTGCAATAGGTCACCCTCTTTTTCTCCCGAACACCATACATGTATGCGTTTGTGTCTTCAGTTTTATAAAATTCATTTGATGATTATGGCTGCCTATAAAATGAAAATGTGCAGGATATTTTGCAATGTCAGAAAAGAGCAAGAGTCACCCAGAGGAACCAATAAGACTTAATAAGAGCTGCTATGTTCCAGTTTTATTATTATTATTATCACCACCTTAACAAGTTTAGCCATGTTGGCATTAACCTTTTCCTTCCTTTCAGGGATGTAAAAGAAAACAAGACAATCTCTCTGGATTCTTAACGTTTAACAAATCTGGCCCCAAATTGAACTCTGATATTTGATGCCTCTATGTGTGTTATACCTGTATAACAAGTATATTAAAGCATATAAAAGGGCTAAAAAAATTTTTTTTAAAAAAACCTCATAAAGAGTGTAAGAGAGTGTAGAAAGTTAGCACCCACCCCTCTCCTAGAAGAATGAAATATTTTGAGAAATATTCAAAAGGGAAGAATATTCCTTCCACAGCCCTTGGGAGTTGGGCGGCATAGAAATATGATTAATTAAATTAAATTAAATTAAATTATATTTCCCTGAATGAGAAATGGAGAAACGTGTTTTCTTAGAGGGAGAAAGCAGCCCCCACCTTCCTTAATAGCCCACAGCAGATGCCAGCACTTAAGAGATAAAGAGATAGGTAGCTCTATTCATAGGCAAACATTCCCTGCAGCAAGTTCTGAACAAAGGTAGGATTAGCCCTCAGCCACAATAGGAATTGCCCAACGTCCCTTCATTGCATCAGCAGTCCAAACTTCAACCAAATCTGAGAGCCAGCTATGACCCCTACAACATCCAATAGAATACATGTTCTTGCACAGGAACAGGAAGCTCAAGTGCAAAGCCCAAGAGAAGATATAAATACCCCTCACTCTCAAGTCTATGTGGTCAGCTGCCCAGAATCACCCATGTGCTTCTGCTTTATCAATAAATGGACTCTCTTTCCAATCAGCCTCCAGCCTCCATTTTGTCTCCAGTGCCTCTCTCCCAGTTTGGAACTGAACCAAATGGATATTTCTTTCAACAAGAGCCAAGAGAATGACCTCCTGCCTTGTTCATACTTATCATCCAATTTCTAATAAATTCACCTGAAAATAGAGAATTCTTTGACAGCAAAATTAGGACGCTAAACATGCATTTCTGATGCATCACCACGGAGGGCAAAATTACTCAAATCTGTAATCTCCTGTCTAAATCCAAATAACCTCTAACAATAATTATAATGCCCAGTTGCGGGAAAGGAGCCTGTGGTTGCTCCTAAAAGAAATAAGAAAAGAGTTGTTCATTACTTAAAGCTACTTTTATTGTATTAAATTGTTTTTGTTGCGTTTGAAAATATTACGCATTCATAATTATTAATAGGGAGGGAGAAGATTGGTTCCATTAGCATTATGATGCAAATGTAGCTCATTTTCATGTCTCAATATGAATAGAAATGCCTTAATAGTATAATATTCTTGGTGGGTTTTTTTTTTTTCCTTTCTTTTTCTTTTTAAAGTGTGGTGAGGTTCTCCCTCAGAAAGATTAAATGGTAATGTGGCAGAAAGGAACAAAATGTGTAGACACACATTCACAACACATGAAAATAACTTCACAATATGTTGGTAACATTTATTGCTTGTAAAACTATGCTGGCTAGGGAAAGTGCATACAAGAATGTACAGCGCATACTGGAAAATGGCCCATCAACGGCGGCATTTTATTATTTATTTGTTTGTTGGTAAAGAAAAGAAGAGAAAAGGCTCTTAAATAATTCTGAGACCTGAACATGAAAAATTGAATGGAACCAGATTGGACAGTTTTGTCAAATCCTAGCAGTTAACCACTGAGTTGGGTAGCTTGTTGGAACAATCAAGATCAGGATGAAGGAAATTAAATCATCTTCTTTTAATGACCCCATAATCCTTTTTGGAGTGGAGTCTGGAGAACTAAATGGAGCTGAGTGTTTACTGGCCAGATGCCCTTCCTGTCACCGGGGCAGAGTTATATTCAGCAGATATATTCTCAATGTGCCCAGAGAGAGAAATATCTGCCTCTACTTAGGATCGAATTCACAGCCTCCTGATTGTGAGGTGAGAGCTCCACCTCTAGGCCACAGCACCACTCGATGAAGGAAATTAAAAAATAACTTTAAAATATTTTTTTTTCCCTAGAGATTTCCTTTCCAATTATGGTGGTGGTGGTGTTTTTTTTTTGCAGGATATGGTCTTACCATTGGTATGCTGACATACATCAGTTCAGCAAAATGTCTGTGGAAATTCTCAGTCATCCAGGTCATGGTGCTTTTTTTCAAAGGCAACTGGACTTTTTGTTTTTTTTTTCCTTGAAGAAGTTTTGCTTCTCATTCAAGAAGCTTCTCCAGTTCTGTCGGTTGACGAAGAGGCTTCTTGGGTGAGAAGTGAAATGTCTTCAAAGAAAAACAAAGTCCAGTTGCCTTTCGAAAGAGAAAAAATAAAAACACCTTTGGGACGGTTCAGCAGATGTTAATCTGATGCCACCATCTATTCAATGCCATGTTCATGACCACGTAGGGGGAAAACCATTTGCTCTTCATCTGTCATGATTTAGTAATTCCTAGCCTTTGAAAACATTGTCTCTCATACACATAAGGGTCATGCCCCTGTTGGAGTCTGTATCTTAGACAGAAGACGAACAGCTGAAAGAGAGCGGGAGAGTGGCTCCGTTGGCTGTGGAGGAAACTGGGGAAGGGCAAAGTCAGGCTGGGCAGAGCAGGGGAGAGTGCGTTCAGATGAAGACCAAGGCCCATTCCCTCCTCATCCTGGGGTGCACAGGGAAGAACGCAGAAGAGAGCAACATGGGTTGCATGGCTTATGAGAAAGGAAAAGGCCCTGATTCCCTTCACAAGGCACACCTGGGGATGGAGTTTAAAGGAGAGGCAGTTGGGAGGGGCGTTTGTCGGGAACAAACACTGAATTCATCTAGTGTTGAGAGTTGTGGTATGCATTCCTGGAATTCCCTCCTGACTGTTTGAATTAGTATCATGCTTCCGTGTGCTTATCTTGTCCTGCTGGAATTATTCCTCGCTTCTGGGACTCATTATCTTGCCCTGCTGGAGTGATAGATAGCAGTCATTCTGCTTACAGTATTTGGACTGGAGTATCTGCAGCCAGAAGCTGCTGCAGGTTTGTGAGAGAGTTTTTCTCCAGGCTGAAGAGTAAATGGGACGTTGGGAGCAAAGTTGATGCCAATAAAGGGATTCATACTAGTTCTCTGGCTGCACTGCCTTCGTGCCATGCCTTGGGTCATCACACATAAGATTTTCAGAGCACTAAGTACTTCTCTAGCTAATTTGTCATAGCTTTGTCCACTGTTCTGTGTCCCTCAAACTCTCATCCATCCATCCATCCATCCATCCATCATCCATCCATCCATCCATCCATCCTCTATCCATCCATCCATCCATCATCCATCCTTCCATCCATCCATCCATCATCCATCCATCCATCCATCCATCCATCTATCCATCATCCATCCATCCATCCATCCATCCATCATCTATCCATCCATCCATCATCTATCCATCCATCCATCATCCATCCTTCCTTCCATCCATCCATCCATCCATCCATCCTCTATCCATCCATCCATCCATCCATCCATCATCCATCCTTCCATCCATCCATCCATCCATCATCCATCCATCCATCCATCCATCCATCCATCTATCCATCATCCATCCATCCATCCATCCATCCATCCATCCATCCTCTATCCATCCATCCATCCATCCATCCATCCATCATCCATCCTTCCATCTATCCATCCATCCATCATCCATCCTTCCTTCCTTCCATCCATCCATCCATCCATCCATCCATCCATCCATCCATGTCTCTCAAACTGATTACCTATTTGATTACATGCATGCATTTTTAAACCCAGAAGGTTTTCTTTTAAATATTCTTACAAGGACGAGAAGGGAACTGGCTTTCATATTAAAATTATACAGCCGAGAAGTAAGCAGGTTTTCTGAAATATAATTGCCTATGATTTAGAAAGTTGCTGGGAAAGGTCAGGCATGAAACTGCTGAAGTAGGAACAGTGTAGAAATACATAAACAAATAATCAGAGAAAGAAACTTTTTAGCTTAGTAGCAAAGACGAGGGTGCAGGGAAAAAAAAACCATTTTTTTTTTTGAGAGGAGGGGTTGACTGCAAGATTGCCAAGGAGAATATTAGTGGTTTCGAAAATGAAGCAGAAAAAGACAATTCAGTTGGCCATTATTCTAATAATGTGGCAGGAGAAATACATTTCTTTAAAATAATCCAGCACTATATATAAGAGTTCTTTTCTTGAAACTGCTTTCACATTGGGTTAGGTTCCTGAAGTTTGTTCTCCAAGTTGCTTGCTCCTGCAGATTGTGTAGAATAGAATAGAGTAGAGTAGAGTAGAGTAGAGTAGAGTAGAGTAGAGTAGAGTAGAGTAGAGTAGAGTAGAGTAGAATAGAATTGAATTAGAATTAGAATTAGAATTAGAATTCTTTATTGGCCAAGTGTCATTGGACACACAAGGAATTTGTCTTTGGTGCATATGCTCTCAGTGTACATAAAAGAAAAGATATATTCATCAAGAATCATAAGGTACTAGAAACAGGTAACGACAATGACTTATTTTGGGCCAATGACAAAGCCAAGAAGGAGGCTTCATGTTAAGAGTCTACAGTTTGATCTGGATCAGTAGTGGGATTCAAATTTTTTTACTACTGGTTCTGTGGGAGTAGCTTGGTGGGTGTGGCATGACATGGCTTGATGGGCGTGGCTTGGTGGACGTGGCTGGGGAAGGATACTGTAAAATCTCCATCCCCTCCCCACTCCTGGGGGAAGGATACTGCAAAATCCCCATTCCCACTCCACTCCAGGGGAAGGATACTGTAAAATCTCCATTCCCTCCCCATTCCAAGGGAAGGATACTGTAAAATCTCCATTCCCACCCCACTCCAGGGGAAGGTTACTGCAAAATCCCCATTTCCTCCCGATCAGCTGCGACTCGGGAGGCAGAGAATAGATGGGGGTGGGGCCAGCAAGAGGTGGTATTTGCCAGTTCTCCAAACTACTCAAAATTTCCGCTACTGGTTCTCCAGAACTGGTCATAACCTGCTGAAACCCACCTCTGATCTGGACACGGAAGAAGAAGAAGTGATGTCAACTGTAGCTAGCTAAATCTGGGGTTTCTAACTGAATGGAATTTCACTCTCTCTGTTCAGAACAAGTGAATTTTCCATCTCTATTTGCTTGATGTAATTGCCAGGTTTCACTGGCCAGAGAAATCAGCTGATAACCATAGCTTTGGGCTTCATTCCATATGCAAGAACATTGTTATTTGTTGTTCAATTTTTTTAAACTCAATGGATAAATTGACTGATAAATTGTACAGGGAAGGAGAGCATCCAAGTGCTCAAATGAGATAGGTTGAACTATTTGTCACGACGTTTTCAAAAAGGGCTTTGAAATACCAGAATTGACAGGTACATTTTTTGGAATGCTGGACAATTAAAGTTGAAAAGTTTTGGCAGGGTTGCCGTGTTATCAAGAGACACGGGGAGGTCATTTTTCCACTAAGGCTAAATTACATACTTGATGGCCTATGTTTATTTTTTTGTTCAGGCTTACAAATTAAATTAGGCCATATGAAACATTAATTTTCCCTTGCCATATAAACCTGGAGGTATCCATCTGCCATTGTTTAAATAGAATATTGGTTACAAGTATTGGTAGAATCTGAAACAAAAAGAAAGAAAGAACATCTTTGGTAAAACATTCATCTTAATTACCGTATTTTTCAAAGTATAAGACGCACCGGAGTATAAGACACACTTTAGTTTTTGGGGAGGAAAATAAGAAAAAAGCTGAATGGCAGGTGGATCTGCCTCCCGGAATACCCCCAATCAGCTGTTCCCAGAGGTGAATTTTAGCAACAGGTTCCTTGGTTGTGAGTTCTGCACCTTGCTTTTTTTTTTTTTCTGCCTCTGAAATTTCTGAAACAGAGCTTTAGAAAAAAAGCCTCTGAATCTCTGTTTGGGGGCTTCTTTTCTGAATCTCTGTTTGGGGGCTTCTTTTCTGAAGCTCTGTTTGGGGGCCTTTTTTCTGAAGCTCTGTTTTGGGCTTTTTTTCTGAAGCTCTGTTTGGGGGCTTCTTTTCTGAAGCTCTGTTTGGAGGCTTCTTTTCTGAAGCTTCATTTCTGATGCTTTTTTCAGCCTCTGAAACCTCCGTTTGAGAAGCTGGATGGGGCTACATTCAGAGTATAAGTTGCACCCAGATTTTCACCCTCTTTTTTGGGGGAAAAAGATGTGTCTTATACTCTGAAAAATATGGTATATGTAGAGATTCTACCCCCAGTAGTGATAGTAACTAAAATGGGATGAAACATTAATTTATATGCCACCTTTCCACAAAGTCACCTGTGTTCAAAGATGCTAACTAAATATAGAAGGACACTTTGATTCCCACAATGGATGAATGGCTGCCAAAGTTGATGGAGTTAGCAAAGTTGGCTAAATTGATTGCTTTGTTTAAAGAAGTAACAGCCACAATTACTTTTCTTTCTACTTGGAAACCACTTCTGGACTTTGTGCCTGAGGTGGAAAAAAATGAAACTTTGATTTTGAGTCAAAAAGAGGGCTGTGAAAATATCTACAGACTCCTCACATCCTGGACATAAATTGTTTCAACTTCTACCCTCAAAATGATGCTATAGGGCACTGCACACCAGAACAACTAGACACAAGGACATTTCTTTCCCTCATGCCATCACTCTGCTAAACAACTAATTCCCACAACACTGTCAAACTATTTACTAAGTCTGCACTACTATTAATCTTCTCATTGTTCCTATCACCCATCTCCTTCCTACCTGTGTTTTCCCAAAAACAAGACCCTGTCTTATATTTTTTTGAACCCTGAAATAAGCGCTTGGCCTTATTGCCATGCGCTCAAAAGCCCGATTGGGCTTATTATCAGGAGATATCTTATTTTGGGGGAAACAGGATATTACCTATCTTTTCCCACTTATGACTATAACCATATTGCTTGTATTTTATGATTTATATTGTTTTTGTTTCCTAGTATGATTTGATTGCTTATTAGTAACCTATGATTATCACTAAGTGTTGTATTTTATGACTCTTGATGAATGTATTCTTTTTCTTTTTATGTACACAGAGAGCATATGCACCAAAGACGAATTCCTTTTGTGTCCAATCACACTTGGCCAATAAAGAATTCTATCTATCTATCTATCTATCTATCTATCTATCTATCTATCTATCTATCTAATCATCCATCCATCCATCTATCTATCTAGCTGTCTGTCTGTCTGTCTGTCTGTCTGTCAGTCCACCCAACCCTCCCACCTATCTATCTATCCATCCATCCATCCATCCATCCATCCATCCATCCATCTATCATCTATCTATCTATCTATCTATCTATCTATCTATCTATCTATCTATCTATCTATCTATCTTATTTCTATTATCTTCTCTTTAGGTGTAGTCTATATTAGATTTTACTTTTCTAATTAAAATTCTTAATAAAATTATATTAAAAATATTAATTTCTAGGGAAATGGCAGCTTCTCCTTGGCTGAAGCATCAAGAAATGGAATATTTGGGTTATTCCATTTTTATTTTGTCTCCTATTTATTCTGCAAGGCAAAGTGTGTGTCTGTCTGTGTGTTTTAATTCTCAGTGTCATTTTTGGACCTTTTTGAAACTTGTCAGCATAAAGACAAATTAACTTGTCCTTGCTTGAGGCTGCAACATATTTTCTAATGGCACACATCACTTAAGTTGGAAGGAAGTAAATGGTTCCCATTTTGTAATATGCTTCCAGATTTCACACCGTTTCTCCAACTCTCATTATTAGGTTAACCCTTAAATAATGGAATTAGTTTGGATTCCATTGAAATATAAATGTGATTTAGGACACTGTGCCCCATCAGGTTCTGCTCTGGAATGGGATAAATATATGGGTGAGAGACAGGATAAAGCATGGCTGTCAACTTGCAAAGCTTTCAAGTTGCCATGAGCAGGAGGGAGGGAGAACTGATAGAGCTGATTGATTTCCCTAACTGAAGTGCATTCCATACATTCTTCCTGACCACAATCAGAAGGAGGGTGTTGGATTTCACAGCCAGCCAAAGTGATTAATTGGAGAATGTGATTTATGACATGGCCAGAGAAGAGGGGAGAGACAGGGTCATAGGGGAACGTAAATCTACATGGGATTAATTCTAACTGCATCCGAATATTGCTGAAATGGTGCTCCTAATAAATGACTGTATTTCTTTTGAAGTTTGGCTCATGGCTCATGAATTAATTAGGGCATCTTTCGGAAACTTCACAAGGGCATTTGTTCAGCTAAATTTGAACAACTAACAAAATAAGGATCACCCAAAAATTCAGGTTCTACTTTAGCCTTTTATATTTTTGGAGCACAGTGCCTTAATTTAATGGCTTTAGGTTTGAATAGAATTCTTTCAGAATGAATTTTTAGCTCAGTGTAGAAGGAGGTTATACAGAGCCTGGGTTGGCAGAATCAAGAGAGGAGCCAGCCTGGACTTGTTACGTTCCCTCAAGTCCAACCCCTCCTGAATTCTGTTAACTCTTATCTAGAATCAGTTTAGTACTGATACAGTTTCTATATTTTACATACTACAATTACATGTATTCTGAGATTGATGAATATCTATTGTGATATTAATGTTTCAAGGGAACACAGAATATTGGCAGTAGGGTATCTTGATAATTATCTCTAGTAAGCACACAGGCAATGATTTAGGGAAATTAGGTCATAGAGAACACACAAAATTACAACTGATGCTTTGGGTGGCAACTAAAAAGTATAGCTTTTTTAGAAAGTGAAGTGCATAGTAGTAAAAGGACAGGCAGAGTTTGGAGGTGGAGTCAAGAGAGTAATCAGCCTGGAGTCATTACGTTCCCATAAGTGGTCTAAATCCAATCCCTTTTGAATTCCGTTAACTCGTGTCTATCATCAATTTAGTGTTGACTAGATTCTTGTTTATAGGTATCTCACTGTACATAAAAGCTATAAGTGATAAATCATGTGTCAGCACTTCAAGCTGCATTTACTCTAGTGCTGACATAGGAAGAAGAAGCAGAGGCATCTGGAAAGGGAAGTTTGACTTTTCACCTACTTATTTTCCCTGGAGATAATATACCCTAGGAGATGGGATGGGAGGGGGGAAATTCCTTTGAGCTGGAGCAGTAGATTAGGGGTAGAGTGATTTGGAAGATGGCCAATGAGTGCAGGGGAGTGGGGAACGGAAAGGGAGGGTTTTGGGTCTGGAAGTCAGTGTTGGCTGCAATTGGAGTCGGATTCAGAATGTCATGCTTAATAAATGGGAGTTTTACTTCAAAGACTTTGTTTGAAATGCAATTTATTTGAGACGACCTCGAAAGTTGACATCATGATCATAGCAGGGATGAAATGCTCCCGGTTCGGACCAGATCTCCCGATCTGGTAGCGATGGTGGCAGGTGGTTCGGAGAACCGGTAGCAAAATTCCCTCCCCCCCCACATGCCCAGTTGAGCCGTGCAATCATCAGAGGCTCTTTTTTTTAACTTTTAAAAGCATTTTTTCTACAACCTCTCTGGCTGAAAAAATGCTTTTAAAAGTAAAAAAAAGAAAGCCTCTGATGATCGCACGGCTCAGCTGGGATCGTCAGAGGCTTTTAAAAGCATTTTTTCTACAACCTCTTCGGCCGAAGAGGTTGTAGAAAAAATGCTTTTAAAAGTAAAAAAAAACAAAGTTGGCCATGCCCACCCAGTCACATTACCCCCCCACCAAGCCACCCCCACAGAACCGGTAGTAACAAATTTTACATTTCACCTGTCAGGTTTCGGTGTCGTCTCAAATAAATTGCATTTCCAAACAAATAGTCTTTGATGAAATCTTTCATTTATTAAGAACGACAATCTGTCCCCGACTCGTCGTAGCCAACACTGACTTCGTGACCCCAAACCTTCCCTTTCCGTTCCCCAATTCTCTGCGTCTCATTGGCCGTCTTCCAAATCACTCTCCCCATATCTACTACTTCAGCTCCCAGGAATGTCCCCCCTCCCATCCCATCTCCTAGGGGATATTGTCTTCAGGGAAAATAAGTAGGTGAAAAGTCAAGCGTCCTCTTGCCAGCTGCCCCCTCTTCTCCTCCTTATGTCAGCACTGGAACGAATGTAGTTTAGAGTGCTGACATCACCACTGGTCCAATACCTCTTGAATTCCATTAACTCTTGTCTATCATCAACTTAGTGTTGACTAGATTCTTGTGTATAGGCATCTCATTGTACATAAAAGCTATAAGTGATAAATCGTGATCATAGACATCATAAAAATACATTCATCATAAATCATAAAATTCAACACTTAGTGATAGTCATAGGATACTAAGTAAGCAATCAACATAAATCGTACTAGGAAACTAAATAAAACAATATAAATTGTAAAGATACAAGCAACAGAGTTATAGTCATAAGTAGAGAAGGAGATAGGTACTAGGAAGGATGAGAAGAATAATAGTAATGCAATCTTACTAAATAGTTTGTTGTGGAAATTTGATGTTTAGCAGAGTGATGGCATGGGGGAAAAAAACCTGTCCTTGTGTCTAGTTGTTCTGGTGTGCAGTGCCCTATAGTGTCGTTTTGAGGGTAGAAGTTGAAACAATTTATGTCCAGGATGTGAGGGGTCTGTAGATATTTTCACAGCCCTCTTTTTGACTCATGGAATATACAAGGTCCTCAATGGAAGGAAGGTTGGTAGCCATTGTTTTTTCTGCAGTTCTAATTATCCTCTGAAGTCTGGGTCTGTCTTGTTGGGTTGCAGAGCCAAACCAAACAGTTATGGAGGTGCAAATGACAGACTCAATAATTCCTCTGTAGAACTGGATCAGCAGCTAATATGAGGTGCACCCTTAGTTACAATGAAATAGTGAGAAAAAAGAAAACATTTGTTTGTCTTGCACAGGGTGCTTTTTGGAGATAGTCCTGTACGAAAGCAACATTTGGTTCCTCCTTATCAATCAGTTTTAATAAGAAAAAAATAATAATTTGTCACATTATTTTAACTACTTGTAGGCACTTGCAATGTGATCCACGTGTGAAGAGTTCAATTATGTACTTGCTTATTCATACCCACGTCACAGAAATCTTCACTGACTGGCAGTGAATTCAATGGCATTCAAGGGGCTGGATTTTGTCCTTTTGTGCCTATGTAGAGATTGCAGACTAATTCCTCGCTTGACTCTTTCCCCCTAGCTTGGCCAGTCTCTCTTTGACAACCATGGAAAGGATAGCACTTGTATTAAAATATGCATTTCTTTATTCTCCTCTCTTTTCTAGGCAAAATACACTCTCACAAACTTCATTGTGAACGTCGCCTAACTTCTTTTTAAGGGGCAATGAACAATGTATAACTTAAGTGGAGAGAAGAAGAATATAATTTTAAGACCTTATGTCAACCCCAGTAGGAAGTCTAGGTCAGGAAATCAATTCCCTAGGAAGGCTGAAATGACTTTTACTGAGAATGGCTATAACAACAGAATCTTGCACGGCTGATTATGTTATACTGCTTCCTCCTTATTGTTAGGTGAATTAGGGCTGTGTCCAGAGGTGAGTTTCATGTAATTTAACAACCAGTTCACCCAGAATCGAAAATGTGAGCGCTTATGCTGCATCAAAAAACACGGCAATTCGCATTGGGGTATATCAAAGTCAAATGCATATTAATGCATTGTATAATGCATTACTGGAAATAGATTCAGAAACAGAATTGGTTAAGGACTGTATGATAAAATGGGCACAAAATTTTCAGGAACCAGTGATGATAGAAACATAGGAAAAGATTTGGGTTAGAAATGTTAAATTTACGCAAGCACAAAACCTAAGAGAAAATTTTTATAAAATGTTTTATAGATGACATTTAGATCCTAAAAAATTATCATGTATGTACCCAAATTTGCAAGCTAAATGTTGGAGATGTGAATGTGATGATGCATCTTATTATCATATATGGTGGACTTGTAAGAAAATCAAAGCATTTTGGATAAAAATTTGATGGGTGATGCAGAACATCCTGAAAAAAAGGTTGAAATTTACTCCGCAATTGTTTTTATTGGGCATAACTACGGATTGTACAGCATTAGAGACTAAATTGATTTTAAATTTAATATCAGCAGCTAGACTGTTGGTAGCGCAATACTGGAAGAAGGACTTTTTGCCTACTATTGAAGAGTGGACATTGAAAGTAGCAAATCTAGTGGAAATGGCGAAAATTTCAGCGTATTTGAAGGACTATACACAAGAAAGATATATATCGGAATGGAGAAGATGGATTGATTATATTCAAAATAAGTATCAGACAAGAAAATATCAAATAGCTTATGAACGAATGTTAAATTTTAGAAGTATTACGTTATCTATAGTGGAGTTAAGGCTTCGGGGGGGGGGGGGGATTTGGTAGTTTAAGGGTAGTTAGGTTAATTTAGCTTATGACTGTTAATTGAAATACCCTGTATTTTGCTCTGGGAATCTGGGGGGGAAGGGGGGGAGGGGGGGGAGGGGGGGAAGGGTGGGTGGAGGGAGGGAAAAAGGGTGGGGGGAATACTGGGGAAAAATATTTTTTTTGTAAAACTTTTCAATAAAAAAAAAACCACGGCAATTCGCTCATGCACGCCATCCCTGCATGCATGTGGCATCAAAAAACACGGCAATTTGCTCACGCATGCCATCCGCGCATCTGTGCGGTGTCAAAAAACACAGCGATATTGGACGGGATTGCAACTGCCGGTTCGCCTGTTGAATCACACCCCTGGCCGTGTCACCTGAATCACTTCTGAATGACATCTTGTCATTAAGGTCTATAGACTTAAAACTGTTTAAGCCCCTTTTGTCTAAGAAATCATTCTTACATATTTCTTTCAAGGTCATCATTCTTATTCAACGCACCATATTATGTCCAGCAGTTCTATGCTACTATTTGTGATGTACGATATCTAATGCTTTCTAGTAAACATAGTCAATCTGTCATTTAATTTGAAAAAAAGAAGAAGAAGGTTGCAGTTGATTCTTCTTAAAAGCACCCAATAATTGTTTGAACTGCTTGAAAACAATTAAGCGCGACTATTTTTTTTTTTAAAAAAATAATCTGTCTATAATAGGAGAAATTCTTTTAATCACCTTAAAAGCAATTTATGAGAAGATGTCAGCTTGGCAAATATCATTTACAACACTTCAATACTTTCATTGTTCTTTTCATAAATTCCATCTGGTCTGTAATAATTATTCACTTTCGGTGCCAAAAGAGAAGCAAAACCATGTAGGAAAGCTCTTTATATCTCTAATAAAAAAAGAGGAAAGACTTTTGTTTATTCCAGAGGAAAACAACTCATTTTTTTTCCAGTGGATGCAATTGGATGGCAAACTTTAGGATTATCAGAAAGACTCCTTCCTTAGGCCATATGGTTGTTGAAGAAAATCTTTTCTAGCAATGAAAGAGAGCAATATGTGTTGAATTAAACATTCTGTTTTCTTCAGAAACTTTGCTTTTCTTGGATTTATCCATGGTTGGCCTACCGGAGGTTGAAAAGCTCAATAAATTGCATGCTGGCGGGTGTCACACATTGGTGGTTGTGACGCATATTTTGAGTGATGGAGCCGCAGCAGAGGGGTGAAAGAGCCACATGCAGCTCCAGAGCCTCAGGTGGCTGACCCCTGGAATATACAGTGGGTTGCAACAGCAAGCCAAGGTGGCTGATCTCAAATATCTTTTCCTGGTGGGATCCAAAAGTACGTGGATAGAAATCTACTAGAAACATTCCAGGGTTGTAGGCTGCCCTGGGAACAGAAAACATTTCCACAAGGTTACTACGAAAGTACACAGATGTTTTCTAAAGTCATCATAAATCAACCTTGACTGAAGGGCTCTTGACTTGATTTTCAAAGAAATCAACTTTCAATAAATAGTCAGTTTGACCAATGTTGCTCCATAGTTATTGCTAGGTGAGGAGAGAATAAATAACACCTGTTTTCTCACATGTAAATATGCTGTAGTTAAAGGCTACAAGCTGTGACCACATAATAGTTGTCATTGCAAAAAAGAACCAATGTGTTCAAATAAAGAGGCTTAATGGAATGCACTAAATAATACAATCCCAGTCTAAACCACATAATGTTTAGCCAAGTCACTATGCGTAACCAAGTGTTACTCAGCAACTTTTTACGTAAACTGAGCACTTGAAAAAGATAAATGTTCAAGATTGCCATAGTACCTTATCATAGGCAAGGCTGAGGAGAACAAAGTTGAATGAAGTTTAGCATGCTTGCTTAAGAATAAAAAGAACCTCATTATTGAGATCAAAGTATAGTTTGAAGGAATATAGATTTTAAGGATGACTAGTCACGGGAAAAAAATAGATGTCTAAAATAAATATAAGCTGAACACTCCCTTTTTGGTGTGCTTTCTAAAAGAGAATGCTTTGACATATGTCTCAATTCACCCAGTTGTCCTCTAGATTTCTTTTAACTTTCACTTTGTATGTGAGTTAATCTATATATATATAGAAGCCGAGAACACCAGCCTGAAGATGACGAATGAGACTTCGTCGAAACGTCGCCAAGACACTTCCAATTCTACGTGGGAGAAGACCCGAATAACCAAAGACCTACATATATATATATATATATATATATATATATATATATATATATATATATATATATATAAAAGCCAAATACCACTCACTCATCACGAAATCTCCAGAACCGTAAAGCCTACAAACTTGAAATTGGGCATGTATATTCCTCTTGGCTTCTAGGTGCTCGCTAAGAAAGGATTTTTTGAAATGATCATCAGATCATTAGTATTTCATATATAGTATTATTTTCGCATGCTCTGATGCTACGGAGTTAGATGTGCTACTCCCACTCCCTACCTGAAAAGAACTCTGTTCCAACTGCCAGTTGCCTTATATTAACACGCTCTGATGCTACTCCTTCACTAAACCAGGTGTGGGCGTGGCCAGCGCATGACTCATCTGGTCTGCAGGCTGGGACATTCTACTCCCCCTATCCCTCTGTTCCAACTGCCAGTTCCCTTATATTAATACGCTCTGATGCTACCGAGTTACACATTCTACATTAAGTTTCAGGCTTTAAGTGTCAATTTAAAGCGTCAATCACACCTGATAACATAGTTTTGTAGCGAAGCATGGGCATCTAGTGTGTATCTATATATATGTATATGTATGTATGTGTGTATGTATGTATGTATGTATGTATGTATGTATGTATGTATACACACCCACACACACATATGCATGAAAGTTCCAACCCAGCTCAATTGGTCTAAAATCGATCAAACAAATACACTGATTTCAAGAAAAGTAATGCTGCTGCCTGAAAATTTGTCATATTGTTATATATGGCATTGACTTTCTAGCAGGATATCCAAAACTGTGGATCAGAGAAAGAACATGTTAAATCGAGATAATCTTTTGTGAACTTTTTCAGACCTGTTCATGCTCCTTAATTTTGGTTTTGCTAATCACATTGATTTCTAAGGTCTGGGATAAAGCTGTAATGAAGTCTGAAGGACAATGAAGGGATTATCATATATTTTTGGTTTAGAACTGAGTTTCTTAGTCCCAACTGTAGTTTTACTGCCTATTTTTTTTTTTTAAATAGCATGGACATGTTGCATGCCTTCTTTTGAATTAAATGCAGAGTTAACTATTATCTCCACAATTTTGTTTATATCAAGTATTTGATTTATTATTCCTCTTATTGTGAAGTAATGAATCACCCCCATAGATCACAAACTGTCAAAGAAGCAGCTTGATTAATGTTAAATCTTGGGAACTTTGATTAAAATAATCATGTCATCAAACCATAATATATGATAACATCAGAGTTTATTCTAGGAAATCACCTTCCTTCGCTCAGCATCCGAGCCATCCCAAAACTGGTTGCAACACTTATGATAGATTAGACAAAGTTTTCATGATGTTAACAATATTATCTTTTTATTAGAATAGAATAGAATAGAATAGAATAGAATAGAATAGAATAGAATAGAATAGAATAGAATAGAATAGAATAATGGAATGAAGAATAGAATAGAATAATGGAATGAAGAATAGAATAGAATAGAATAGAATAGAATAGAATAGAGTAGAGTAGAGTAGAGTAGAGTAGAGTAGAGTAGAGTAGAGTAGAGTAGAATAGAATAGAATAGAATAGAATAGAATAGAATAGAATAGAATAGAAGTAACAGAGTTGGAAGGGACCTTGGAGGTCTTCTAGTCCAACCCCCTGCCTAGGCAGGAAACCCTACACCTCTTCAGACAAATGGTTATCCAACATCTTCTTAAAAATTTCCAGTGTTGGAGCATTCGCAAGTTCTTGTTCCACTTATTAATTGTTCTAACTGTCAGGAAATTTCTCCTTAGTTCTAAATTGCTTCTCTCCTTGATTAGTTTCCACCATTACTTCTACATTCTGGAGGATCTTGGAAATAAATAATTAAGGGGACCCCGTGTTCATTTTTTTTAGTCAGCAGGATAATTTCCTGAGACATGAATACAAAAGGTGCAAGTAAAAGTCAGAGGAGAAGAAGAGGCAGAGCCTGGATGAGGAGTTAAGAAAGGATTCCGCCTAGAATCGTTACATGTCCACAAATGCTCCTCATGAATTCTGTTAACTCTTATCCAGCACCAATTTAGTGCTGACTGTTAATTGACTAGATCAGAGGTGGGCTTCACATGCTCTAGCAACTATTTCGCCCAGCACCAGAAATGTGACCACGTGTGTGCCATCTGCACATGTGTGTGGCATCACAAAACACAGCAATATAGGATGGGATTGTGCTCGGGCAGGTGGGCAGGCCCACCTGCAGGTTGCCACTGTCGGTTCGCCTCAGGACTAGATTATTGTGAATAGTCATGATCGATAAATCTTCTGAACGGAAACTTAATGTGTGATCCTGATTCTTCACACCTGATAAAACATGTGTGGGACTTTGAAGAAAAATATAGTACAGGGAAGGAGTCTTCAATCCCTGGCTCACAGCCCACTGATGGGACTCGGCTGTTCAAAACTGGGTCGCGGATAAGACTGTATGATTAAGTGGGCACAAAATTTTGAAGAACCAGTGATGTTGGAAACATGGGAAAAAATTTGGGTTCAGAATGTTAAATTTACACAGTCGCAGAATTTGAGGGAAAATTTTTACAAAATGTTTTATAGATGGCATCTAGACCCTAAGAAATTGTCGTGTATGTACCCTAATGTTCAGCCAAAATGTTGGAGGTGTGATTGTACAGATGCTACATATTATCATATTTGGTGGACCTGCAAGAAAGTTAAGGCTTTTTGGATAAAAAATTGGTGGGTCATGCAGAATGTTTTGAAGAAAAAAATTCAATTTTCTCCACAATTGTTTCTATTGGGTATAGCTAAGGGTTTTACAGTGGACGAAACAAAGTTGATTTTGTATATGATTACAGCAGCGAGATTGTTGATAGGTAAATATTGGAAAAATGAAGCTTTGCCTACTGTTCAAGAATGGATTTTGAAGATGGCCAGTTTCGCTGAGATGGCGAAGATTTCAGCATATTTAAAAGACCGCTCACAAGAGACTTATGAATGTGAATGGAAAAAGTGGATAGATTATGTGCAGAACAAATATCAAACTAGGAAGTATCAAATAGCTTTTTATTGATAGTATTATATTATATTATATTAAGATAGAAATATTTGAACTATGTGAAGATGAAAAATGATATGGGGGTTGGGGGGGTTTAGAGCTCAAGGTTTTTTTATATAAAGGGGATAATGATGGGGTACATTCTATGGAAGTCCGGGGGGGAGGGGAGGGTTAGGGGGGGTTAGGGAGGGGGGGTTGGGGAGTTTGGGGTGGGTTAGGGGGGCGAAAATGGGGTGAAAATGTAATTGTAAAACTTTTATAATAATAAAAAAAAAAAAAACTGGGTCGCGGAAGAAAAGGGGAATCATGCATGTGTGAAGCTCCAGTCGTGCAAGTGGTGGGAAAGCATGCACATGGACACAAAGGGCCACTTGGGTGAGTGGAGGGAACTTGCGCTTGCACACAGAGCTCCATTTGCATGAGTGCCACTCAAAAATGAAGCTGTGCAGATGTGCGTGCACCTGCCACTCACACGTTTCCCCACCTGTGCTGGATTGGGCCACCAAGCTGGAAATGTTGGGGACCGCTGGTCTAGGGAATTGTTCTGTCCCCCCACCTCACATAGGCAGACACACGAGCAAAAGACGTCTACCAGTAATTTATTTTTACAAGCCGACCTGAATTCTTTGGCAGATCAAAGTTCTGGCAGCTACTTTCCGAATGCTCACGATATGCAGTTTCATCCGTCACAGAGCCTGCAGAGCAACTCCACCCACTTTTATCCCCTGTGGGGCATGGCTCAGTGACTCAGCAATCTCTGGCCCTTCCACACCTCTTCCTTTGCTCCGCACGCCTCTCCCTCTGACGCTGCCTGGGATCAATCCAAGATTGATCTCCATCACTCCCTATTAGTGGGTGCTCCGACATGCCTTCCTCCTGGCCTTCAGCTGGAACCTGAGGCGTTGCCAGAAAGGAGGGTCCTGGAGAGGGAGGCCTTGTCAGTTCCTCCCCATCACTTTCAGAGTCATCTTCCTCCGTGTGGACAGGCTCGGGAGCCGGAGTCACAACAGGAAAGCATCATAGATGTTCACCCTGAGACAGACAGCTGGGCAGAGACTCAAACTGTGGTAGACTCTTCCATTCGAAGCCTCTTCCCTCTTCTTTCCTGTTCACAGGAGCTGCTATTAAGGAAACGAGTATTCCTTAATGGGTCTACATCAGGGATGGGTTCTACTTACCTTTACTACCAGTTCGCAATGGGATCGCGCTTGCGCTCGCTTCGCTTGTGCGCGCGCCAAGCTTCTGCGCATGTGCAGGTTGCCTAGGACGACATCTGGGGTGGTGGGTGGAACCTCCCGCCAGTTTTACTACCGGTTCTTGCGAACCGGTCTGAACCGGGGGCAACCCACCACTGGTCTATATCTACATGGAGGGAAGTAAGCACTGGGGTACCACAAGATTCTGTCTTAGGCCCAGTACTCTTCAATATCTTCATAAATGACTTAGATGAGGGAATAGAAGGGGAACTTATGAAATATGCAGATGATACTAAGCTGGCAGGAATAGTCAACACCCTAGAAGATAGGCTCAAGATCCAGATGGATCTTGACGGACTTGAACACTGGGCCCTATCTAACAAAATTAAATTCAAGGTAGAGAAAAGTCTTACACTTAGGCAAGAAAAAACAAAAGTACACATATAAACTGGGTGAAACCAGGATTAATAGCAGTAACTGGTGAGAGGGATCTTGGAGTCTTAGTGGACAACCAGCTAAATATGAGCCAGCCGTGTGCAGCGGCAGCCAAAAAAAGCCAATGCAATCCTAAATTACATTGACAGAGGGATACAATCAAGATCAAGGGAGGTACTAATACCACTCTATAAAGCCTTAGAAATGCTTTATAGCATTACTTTATGCACACTTAGAATACTGCATCCAGTTTTGGTCACCACACTATTAAAAAGATGTTGAGACTCTAGAAAAAGTGCAGAGAACAGCAACCAGGATGATTAGGGGACTGGAGGCTAAAACATCTTACAGGAACTGGGCATGGCTAGTCTAGTGAAGAGAAGGACCAGGGGAGACATGACAGCAGTGTTCTAATATTTGAGGGTCTGCCACAGAGAGGAAGGGGTCAAACTATTTTCCAAGGCACCTGAAGGCCAGACAAGGAATAATGGATGGAAACTAACCAAGGAGAGATTCAACCTAGAAATAAGGAGAAATTTTCTGACAGTGAGAGCAATCAACCCATGGAACAGAAGTTGCCTTTGGAAGTTGTGGGAGCTTCATCACTGGAGGCTTTCAAGAAGAGATTGGACTGCCATTTGTCAGAAATGGTGTAGGATCTCCTGCTTGGGTGGGGGGTTGGACTAGATGACCTACAAGGCCCCTTCCAACTCTGTTAATCTGAAATAGAAAGAAACACTAAAGCCTTACCTTGCTCCGTCCCTCCCTTATTTTCTAAAACCATTCTTGTCTTCTTCTTTTTTCCAATAATAAAGAATAATAAATAATAAAATTCTTCTTTTTTCCAAATAAAGAATTTAATTCCGAAAATAATATGTACCAGGGTCCTTGGATCCCATCAAAATTAATTATATATATAATTAGTTTCCATGTACTGTCTAGAGCTCTATGTGTGAGGTTCATGTTGTGGTCCACCAGCAGCTTGCAGAGTGAGCAGCGTAGTCAGACAGTGAGGAGGCTGGGGAGGACCATGGCCAGTCCTGGAGTCTGGGAAAGGCCCAGACGAGGGCTCTGTGTTGGAGGCAGTGATGGGGCCAGGGCCCTCTGGGAGTGAGGCATGGGCTCCAGAGCCCCCAGAGTCACACAACAGAGAGGCAGAGGAACAGGAGGAGCCTGTTCCTAGTGCATGCATGCAAAGAGCTGCCAGAAGGCAAGAGCAGCTAAAGCAAAAAGGACAACTCGGGAGTAAGGCCAGGAGACGATTAGCCCCTCCCAGAAGGCTTAAAAGAGCAGCAAAGACTCTTGGGCTCTTTGTAGGAAAGCAACGTTGCTAAATTTGTTTTCCAGTCGGTGTCTCTTGTTTCTGAACTTCATGGGGCTTTGCCAAGAAAGGCCTTTGGCAAGGTACCAAAGAAAATAAAGGTTTGTGATAAACCGAAGGACTTTTTCTGAAGATCTTGTTTTGGAATTAATTTGGACTAAACTCGGAATGAAGTAATTCTCAGCTGTTCTAGTAAAATAGTTTTGTTTGAGACTAAATTGTGTCCTGTAATGACTAAGTGAGCCTAGGTCACAACAGTTCATAGGAGAAAGGACTATTTAATTCCCAGGAGTAAAATCAGATTGCGAAAATACTTGCAGGAAAACACACTGCTATTTTGCTGTAATGTATGGATCCGGATCCTTCCAGTGAGTTTTATTTTGAAGAGTTGATTATTAACTCTCAAAAAAGGAAGAGAGAGAAGAAGAGAGCGAGAGGAATGATTCATTCTTGTTTTAATCAGAGCTGGTTATTAAAGGGCAATGAGGCATAGTGTACCTTAATCTTCAGAAATCCATAAAGTAACAAGAGTTTGATTGGTATGGAAATATAAATAAAATAACTACCCAAGTCTGTTTTATCTGTCAAAGGTAGGGAAATATGACATTTGGATATGCCCAAAGCAGTATGTTTTCCCTAGAAATGTCATCTTTCCATTTCCATCAAAATCTTAGCGTACATATTGCCATGATCAATTTCCTGATGCATTATTCATTGTTCCTTATCTTACAATGGCATGGAATCTATCTCCATCTGATACTGTACTTAAACATTTGATTCCTTTAAAATAAAATTAAAAAAAAAAATCTTTCTTGAAGGAGAAGGAGAGGCAGGTCGACAATTAATAAATTGCTGCTTTTGCAGCTCAATTTTGATTTACAACTTTTTCTAGTGGCCATCTCCCAATCATGATTTAGCAATTAATCTCCCGATTATTAATTACTCTCATTGCAGCTAACCTTAATTAAAGTGTGTTCTGTGGGTTGTAGGTTGGAGTGGAAGAGAGAATATTCAGAGGCAGATGCCGGCAAGGAATTTCAATCAAGCTGAATAAAATAATCAGTTGAATGAGCTTGACTTATATAGTGATTCCCAGTTAGGACAATGATTTATAGAGAAGATATAATGGTAGATTGCCTTTTACAGACTGGTTGCAATCCAGGTGAAATCCTTTTGGTATTTCTACAAAGCAACTCTGTATTCAGAAGATGTCAGAAGTCAGAACTGCCATCATACGCTTGAGCTTCGCATTCTCTAGCTGTCAGTCTGCCATGGACTAGGGGTGAAATCCAGCAGGTTCTGACAGGTTCTGGAGAACCGGTAGCAGAAATTTTGAACAGTTCGGAGAACCGGTAGCGAAAATTTTGAGTAGTTCAGAGAACCGGCAAATACCACCTCTGGCTGGCTCCAGAGTGGGGTGGGAATGGAGATTTTGCAATATCCTTCCCCCAGGAGTGGGGAGGGAATGGGGATTTTGCAGTATCCTTCCCCTGCCACGCCCATCAAGCCATGCCCACCAAGCCACACCACGCCCACCAAACCATGCCCACAGAACCGGTAGTAAAAAAAAATGGATTTCACCACTGTCATGGACTATGGGAGGGAGGGAGCCAGTTAAGAGGGAGGAAGGCTAACTACTCATCGTACCTTACAGAGACAGCATCTCAGGGTCAGTGTTCTGACCCAGCAGAACCAAGAAACAGAACCCCTTGTCCTCCCAAAACCCCCCCTCTTTATTTAACTACTGTAAATTCATGGCATTCACACACAGAAAAGTCCAGGCAATAATCCTGCCAAGGGTTAATTGCAATAACAGACCTTATCAGTCCTTGGATAATTGCCAGGCTGAGAGCTTCCAGTCACAAAGTTGTAAATTAATTCCTGGCAAGAAGTCTCTGAGGCATGTTGTTCTGTCCCCGCACCCAACCAGCCAGCCGAGGGTTAAATAAACTCTTCAAACACTCAATCGTCAGTGATAAGGAACTTAGCAGCAACTCCGTGGCTGCCTGCCAAGAACTTTTTACTCCAATAACACAGACAAAAATACACACAGTTTGAATAGTCCAAGTTTGTAATGAAATCCACAGCAAATAGGCGTTGTGTCCAAAGGTGCAAAGTGACTCGCCAGAGATTAGCTTTGTCCATCACAGAGTCCGAATGGCCACCACACTCCCTTTTATAGCCTGTGGGGTGTGGTCCAGTGACTCAGCTTAATCTCTGGCACGCCTCCTTTTCTGCTGCGCATGCTTGTCTCTCCGATGCTGGCGTGGGTCCAACCACAATGTTTCTTCGTCACTATCCGACGGCTTGGAAACATCTAGCTCCTGGCCAATCTCTTCTCCTTCGGGAGACACCTGAGGCATTGCCAGAGAGGAGGGTCCTGGAGAGGGAGGCCTGGCCGTCTCCTCTCCTTCATGTTTGGAGCCTTCTTCCTCCGATAAGATAGGCTCAGAGGACGGAGCCACAACACATGTACCATCATAAGCAAATCTTCCAAAAGAAATACGAACGGTTTTCTCCTGCAACCACCACTCCACTTTTCCTTCTATTTATTCCCTAGCCAGGGGCCATTCAGCAACAATGTGTGCCTTTCTTCCCAAGTCGGCCCCAGTTCCTCAGTTGTTCTCCTCTCCTGACAGCTCTGTGCATACGCACATCTGGAATAGGCCTCAGCTGTTCTTCTTCCCCACTTATTTCTGACTCCGAAGGCAGCTGGGAAATGTTGGATGGCCCTGGCTCTATCTCTGCTTCTGATGCAGAGCATCCATCAGAGCCTTCCCCAGGCTCCAGAACTGGCCCAAGTTCCTCCCCAACCTCCTCATTGTCTGAGTCTGCCACCAGTTCCACTGGCAGCTGGCAAGTCACAACAGTCAGAGCACTGGGAATGGATTGCAAGGGCTCACCAACCAGCCGCCGTTGAACAGACAGTTCCCAAAACAATTTAATTTATTCAAATATGATTGGACAATAAGGAACCAGCAGGGGGAGGAACTAGAGAGGAACTAGGCGGGGAAAGTTTGGCACATGAACTTCAGCCCTCACTTTGCTAGATTGTAACCCACTTGGCTTCTAGTACAGTAAACCTTTTACACAGAATGGAGTTGAGGGTCTTTCTTCCTTAAGGAACCAAATTGGGGCAGGACTGACACTCCCATTGATTTCAACTGGACGTACTCTGCAGAAATAGATATGTTGGATCTTCTAAGTACCTCAGATGAAGACTGTTGGTTTTGAAACTTCATAAGGATGCATATATATATATATATATATATATATATATATGTATGTATAAAATACCAAATTTATATTTGCTGATAAAGAAATAAAGGGAGACTAGTATAGATCTATTTCAAGCTATTTAGCTCTCATCAGCTAGCCTTACTTGGATGAGAGCTAAATAGCTTGAAATAGATCTATACTAGACTCCCTTTATTTCTTTATCAGCAAATATAAATTTATATATATATATATATATAAGATATATATAAGATATATATAAGATATATATATATATCTCCTGTACAAAGACAATGACAAATCACTTTCATATTGTTGCGAAGAAAATTACATACACACAGAAAGAAAGACATTTCCAGGTTTGACTTTTCTATAAATTCTGGCTGGAAACTATTCTTTAAAATATGCAGTTTCCTACACAGACATTCACTTAGTCTGACACTGTAGGGGAAGCACTGATTAATATATGAATGAAAGTATTGGTCATTGGCAAATATACCTAAAAGTAATACATTTTTCAAGATTAATATATCTATTGCTCTGGAATTGGAATAAACAGATTAAGATGAATTGCTTAACACTGTTTAGTGCATTATTGAAAGGTCTAATATATTTCCCAAAACTCTATTATTCAAGACTCTATTCATCCTTAATCAAAATTCTATTAAATAGCCAGGATGTATTGTTCTTTTGTCAGTTTCACCGTAATTCACATAAAAGCAGCCCTATAGTTGTTAGCAGTGGTGAAATCCAATTTTTTTTTACTACCGGTTCTGTGGGCATGGCTTGGTGGGTGTGGTGTGGCTTGGTGGGCGTGGTGTGGCTTGGTGGGCATGGCTTGGTGGGCATGGCAGGGGAAGGATACTGCAAAATCTCCATTCCCACCCCATGTTGTGACCCAGGCCCAAATAGTTAGCATTAAATACAAACAGTTCGAAAACAAACAGACTTTATTAGAACAGCTGAGAATTAACTCATTCTCAGCGTAGTCCAAACTAAATTAAAGCAAATTCTTCAAAACACCATTCCTCAGTTTATCACCGACCTTGGGATAATTAGGCAAACTGCCAAAGGCTTTTCTTGGCAAAAGTTCAGAAGCAGAAGACGCTGACGAGAAATGAATACAGTGAAACAAGAAACAATTCTCTCAACGTTGTTTTCCGGCAAAGAGGCCAAGAGCCGTTGCTGGTTTTTTAAGCCTTATGGGAGGGGCCAATCATCTCTTGGCCTTACTCCTGAGTCGTCCTCTCTGCTTTATCTGCTCCTGCCTTCTGGCAACTCTTCTCATACGTGCACTAGGAACAAGTTCCTCCTGTTTCTCTGCCTCTCTACTGTCAGCATCTGGAGGCTCTGAAGTCCGCACATCACTCCCCAATGGCCCTGGTCCCATCTCTGCCTCCAACACAGAGCCCTCATCCGGGCCTTCCCCAGCCTCCAGGACTGGCCCATGTTCTTCCTCAGCCTCATTGCTGTCCGACTCTGCTGCCAGCTCTACAGGCTGCGGGTGGACCACAACACCCCACTCCAGGGGAAGCATATGGCAAAATCTCCATTCCCACCCTATTCTGGGGCCAGCCAGAGGTGATATTTGCTGGTTCTCTGAACTACTCAAACTTTCTGCTACCGGTTTTCCAGAACCTGTCAGAACCTGCTGGATTTTACCCCTGGTTGTTAGTCTTTATGGTATCTATGAGTTAAAATGTAATTGTTTTAAGCAGAATTTTCAAACTTTGACTGAATGATGGTTGGATCACATGGTCAGTTGGCTAGTCAAGTGAGACTTCAAGAAGCAACAATGGGCTTCCACTTTCAAAGACTGAATGTTCCTTTGAATGGATTGACTGGATTTTGAGTGGATTGAGTGGATTTTGATAATGTGGAAATTATCAAAATTTGCACATTATTCTGACTATGTGATGCAAGCTAGTGATGGAACACAGAAACAACTATGCTTAACCAGTATGAGTGAAGTAAAAAAAACCCCACAATTGATAGATCAATGGACAAATGGACAATGATCATCAAGAAGAATTATGGGTTATTCCCGGAAAAGTCCATTTGTCCATAGAATTAGCAATAGCACTTAGACTTATATACCACTTTGTTTAGAGTAAAATAGAATAACAGAGTTTGAAGGGACCTTGGAGGTCTTCTAGTCCAACCCCCTGCCTAGGCAGGAAACCCTACACTACTTCCGACAAATGGTTATCCAAAATCTTTTTTAAAACTTCCAGTGTTGGAGCATTCACAACTTCTGGAGGCAAATAGTTCTACTGATTAATTGTTCTCGCTGTCAGGAAATTTCTCTTTAGTTCTAAGTTGCTTCTCTCCTTGATTATTTTCCACCCATTGCTTCTTGTCCTGCCCTCAGGTGCTTTGGAGAATAGCTTGACTCCCTCTTCTTTGTGGCAGCCCCTGGAACACTGCTATCATGTCTCCACTACTACTTCTTGTCATTAAACTAGACATACCTAGTTCCAGCAACTATTCTTCAGATGCTTTAGCCTCCAGTCCCCTAATCATCTTTGTAGTGCTTAAGAGGCCTGCTCACATGATACATTCCAATTACGTTGCTTTATTGCTCATGCCTATACACAAGAATCTGATCAACGAATGGTCATCACTAAATTGGTGCAATAAAAGAGGTAAGAGAATTCAAGAGTGGATGGATGTAGACCATTTGTGGGAACGTAATGATTCCAGGCTGAATCCTCTCTTGACACTGCTCCCAGGCTTTGCCTATCCTACTGCAATACAAAGGGACACAGTGGCTCAGTGGCTAAGATGCTGAGCTTGTCAATCAGAAGGTCGGCAGTTCAGCGGTTCGAATCCCTAGTGTTAAGGATATTGTTGTGTTAACCAGCCATAGAGCACAGGGAAACGGTGTTGAGAGCAATGAATAAAATACATACAAACTGGTTTATCAAAGTTGTTACTTTGTAGTGAAAAACAATCTCATAGTTTTTAAACAATCCAAGTCTTTGCCAGTCAAATCAGTCCAGTGATACAAAAGTCTTCTTACCATACAAAACAGCAGTAGGTAATAAAAACAGCACATTCACGCTGGTAACAGATCACGATGGTAGCATATCCACTCATGATGATAGCATCTCCGCACACGATGGTAGCATATCATCACACGATGGTAGAATATCATCAATGACTACCTTTCAGCTCCCTTCTTAAATACAGTTACAACAGAGCTTATCCAATCAGGATACAATGACTCAGCATTACAATGACTCAGCAGTACCTCTTAAAGTCATATAATACATATTCATGTTAAAGTCATAGAACACATATATTGTCTATATATTGCCTGGACAACCTGTTAGGCATACACCATATCTAATACCTAGTGCCGCGTAACGGAGTGAGCTCCTGTTATTTGTCCCAGCTTCTGCCAAACTAGCAGTTCAAAAGCATATTTAAAATGCAAGTAGAAAAATAGGAACCACCTTTGCTGGGAAGGTAACAGCTCTGTGCGCCTTTGGCGTTGAGTCATACCGGCCACATGACCACAGAGATGTCTTCAGACAGCGCTGGCTCTTCGGCTTTGAAACAGAGATGATCACTACCCTTAGAGCCGGGAACGACTAGGACACATGTGCGGGGGAACCTTTACCTTTACTTGCTACAAGACATTTTACTTTCTAAGAGATTAATGCTTTTTTACTGCCACCCAAAGCATCAGTTGAATGCCTTGATATCTATGTACTTTTGTGTGTTCTCCATGACCTAATTGCCCTTCAAAATAAACCACTGCATGTGAGCTTACTAGATAAAATTATCAGGATACCCTACTGCCAATATCCAGTGTTCCCCCAAAACATTAACACCAGAACCAAAATTCATATGTCTCAGAATCGATGTACTTGCAGTATGTAAACGCTACGCAAATTTAGAATTTCTGTTTTATTTTTATTATTTAATTTCTAGGCTGTCCATCTCAGTTAGAGGTGATTCTAGGCTTAAAAGATACAACAGCATCAGGATACAAATGTTAAAACATTACAATAATATTAGCATCAAAATTAGCACTGAAATTGACAAAGATGGGAAGGGAGGAGGGGAGCAAGATGCACAAGGATGGAAGTGGAATCTTACGTTAAACACTTCTAGGTTGACATTCCTCCATTGGGACACCAGATTATTTGGCAAAGCCAGATTTTCAGGCTCTTCTGGAAAACAAAATGGGTGAGGGCAGATGCCACCTCATAGCAGAAAAGGCTCTTCTGTTGGACCTCACCAGCCAGATTTTTTTGACCAATGGGGTCTGTAATGTGTCTTTTCTGCTGATGAAAACTCAGGGGGCCAATCCTATTGGGATGAGAAGTTCCTCAGGTAAACTGAACTCATGCCATAAATGACTTTATGAAGGCAACACAGCCAGAGAACCGGTATGAATCCCTTTATTGGCACCAACTCTGCCCCCAACATCCCTTTTACGGCCTGGAAAAAACTCTCCCACAAACCTGCAGCAGCTTCTGACTGCAGATACTCCAGTCCAAATGCTGTAAGCAGAATAACTGTAATCAATCACTCCAGCAGGGCAAGATAATGAGTCCCAGATGGGAAGAATAATCCCAGCCAGACAAGATAGGCACACAGTAGTATGACAGTAACTCAAACAGTCAGGAGGGAATGTCAGGAATGCAGGCCACAACTCTCAACACCAGATTAATTCAGTGTTTGTTCCCGACAAACGCCCCTCCCAACTGTCTCTCCTTTAAACTCCATCCCCAGGTGTGCCTTGTGAAGGGAATCGGGACCCTTTCCTTTATCATAAGCCAAGCAACCCACGTTGCTCTCTTCTACACTCTTCCTTGTGTGCCCAAGGATGAGGAGGGGTGGGCCTTCGTCTTCATCTGAACCCTCTCTCCCTTGTTCTACCTCTCCCCTGCTCTGCCCAGCCTGACTTTGCTCTTCCCCAGTTTCCTCCACAACCAACGGAGCCACTCTCTCACTCTCTGTCAGCTGTTCAACTTCCGTCTCAGATTCAGACTCCAACGGGGCATGCCACTTTACAGGTAGTAACCCATACGTTGAAGAATGAATATCGTTTCATCATCTGGGAAATGGATTGTTTCACTGAGATGGTGTTTGAATGAATGGGAGAGTAGAACAAAGATGCCAAAGACCGGAAAATTGGCAGTCTTATGTCTCCTATAAGTGAATAAATTAGAGTGCAACAATTAATGGCTTTAAAGGTAAACAACCTACACCTTGAAGTACACCCATGGCTTCACATTGCCTCTCCCCTAGTTCTTGTAAGTCAGTTGGAAACCACTGTTCACATCTCAACTTCCACGTGGATAAAAATGTTTAATATAATTGTTTATAAAGTGGGAAAGTAGTAGGTGAGTCAAACCAACAATTGAAATAAATTGAAGACTCTCTTACTTGGAAATTTGGAAGACTTGAGACCTTCTAGCTAAACATCTCTATCCCTCCAGAGGCTCCTTAAAGATATGCCCATAGGGAGAATTGATGAAGCAATTTAGCTTGCCTACAGTAGTTCTCCCATTGAATCGTAAGTATTTGATAGGGGGACAAGGTCAAATTTTGCAAAATGGCAGGTGGAGGCTGTGAGTTCGATCCTAGGTAGAGGCTGATATTTCTCTGTCTGGGCACAATGAGATTATATCTGCTGAACAAAACTCCGTGTTGGCAACAGGAAAGGCATCCGGCCATTAAAACGCTCTGCGAGCTCCATTCAGTTGCCCAGACTCCAGCCTGCAAGGGATTATGGGGTCATTAAATGATGATTCAATGATTAAATGAAGATCCCGGATCTGCGCACTTTCCGCCGTGCCCTCAAAACATTCCTGTTTCAGCAGGCCGGCCTGGCCTAACTTTCCCTTTATATTGCTTTTGATTTTGTTTTAAACTGGGATGTCTTGAATTATCTAGGACCAGAGTGTTTAGTATATTTTAATTGGTTTTTTAACGTTTGTATTACATGTATTTTTATCTTTTGCTGTTCACCGCCCTGAGTCCCTCAGGAATAGGGCGGTATATAAATTTAATAAATAAATAAATAAATAAATAAATAAATAAATAAATAAATAAATAAATAAATAAATAAATAAATAAATGATTCAATGCATCTCCCAAAATCAAGACAGGCATATAGTTCTGAGCAGTTTCCTATAGACAGTTCACCCATAGACAGAAATCTTGCCAAGCTAAAGCAAACCATTAGCATCATTATGATGTACTCTGAGAACCTCTAAGGAGGAGCTATCTGGACTTTCTTCCTACCAGCCAAACTATCTAAACTTTGCTGTTTCTTGCTTCTCTGGAATGCAGCTCTTCCCACCTGGGGATCCAGATTTTTCATGTGAGCAGGAGAGGAAAACAATTGCACGTCTGAATTAGGAATGAAACAAAGGATCCTCTCACACAGCCAACATGCTTCTCTGCAACAGGTGACTGTCCCCTGAAAGTATCATAAAATAGGGAAGGAATACTCTGCATTTTAAACACAACTTCTCTTTCCTTTGCAATTTCTCATCCCTGCCATTTAATATTTGCCTTCTTCCTTTAGACTTTAGTGGGAGTGGGGAAGAAGAATGCTTAGGAGAATAAAGCACACCCCATTTTCAAACAGAAAGTTGGTCTCCATTGTTAAGTGAGAAAATTAAACCTCACTTTATTGAAATGATGCTCCTGCACTTGCCCGCATATAAGCATCAAAAATACTCCTATTGAGTCGTGAGATTTAATTTAATACAGTACCATCTCATAGTAAAATTACACTCTTTTGCCCTCCCTTCTATTAATGAAGGAAATAAATGTTGAACTATTGAATAGTTTTTTTTAAATGACATACAATGGCTATTGTATTGGATGGATAGATAGATGATAGGTAGATAGCTAGATAGACAGACAGACAGAATTATTTTCTATCTATCTATCTATCTATCTATCTATCTATCTATCTATCTATCTATCTCTATCTATCTATCTATCTATCTATCTATCTATCTATCTATCCATCCATCCATCCATCCATCCATCCATCCATCTATCTAATCTATCCTCTCATTCTCTCTATGGTCTATCTTCTCTCTCTCTCTATGATCTATCATTACCTACCATCCATCCATCCATCCATCCATCCATCCATCCATCCATCCAGTTAGCTAGCTAGCTAATCTATCTTCTCTCTATATATATATGGTCTATCATTACTTTCCATCCATCTATCTATCTATCTATCTATCTATCTATCTATCTATCTATCTATCTATATATCTATCCATCCAGTTAGCTAGCTAGCTAGCTAGCTAATCTATCTTCTCTCTATATATATGGTCTATCATTACTTTCCATCTATCTATCTATCTATCTATCTATCTATCTATCTATCTATCTATCCATCCATCCATCCATCCATCCATCCATCCATCCATCCATCAATCCATCCATTCTATCCTCTCTTTCTCTCTATGGTCTACCATCCATCCATCCATCCATCCATCCATCCATCCATCCATCCATCCATCCATCCATCCATCATCTACTGTACTTTTCGGAGTATAAGATGCACTTCCCCCCCACCCAAAAGAGGGTGGAAATGTTAGTGCATCTTATACACCAAATACAGCCATTTTTGGCCTTCTGTGCATCCCGTTTTTACAAAATATGGCCCCGTTTTTCACAAAAACAGGGTGTGCAGAGGCTTTGGGAGGCCTGCAGAGTGCTCCTGGGGACTGGGGAGGGCAAAAAATTTTTTTCTATGTATCTATCATCTCTATAGAATTGCATATTTATACTACTAAATATACCATATTTGGGGGAAAAAAATGGCTAATGGTCTTTTGTTCAGATTTTTGAAAATCTATTCCCTGATTTTGTGTTGGCTATTCCAGTTGACTACTAAAAATGTGCTTTCCAAAAGCTTGCAGGATTACTGTTTATAATCCAGTCTGTCCCTCCTCCCTTTTTTTTCTTCCCCAAAATAGAAATGCTATTGTTTCAAATCACGTTTGGATTGCTGTTTTGCATATAAATTGCAATCAGGCTGTCAGGTATTGTCAAATGTTCAAAAGTTATCTTAACTTGCAGTCGGCATATGGAATTCTCTGCAACAGGAGGTCAAAGACAAGCAGAGATCTGAGTTTTAAGAGAATTGGAGATTTTGTGCTTCAAGTCATGTCTCTGGATATGAATGCTAATATAGGGATAAATACATTTCACGCTTCTGAGCATAAATACACCACCGGGAAGGCCTAAGTATTTAATCCCCCTCATTCAAGATAGCAGTTTATTGTACCAACTTTAATCAAAGTGTCCAAAAGAGATAGCTGACTATGCAACTCGACACACTAATAAATTCTTGGTCTGTGCAACCTGACATGCCAAAACTAGGATGCATATTTTCCTTGGATCAAAAGCTATTAGGGCTGATGTGCTTCCCTTCACTGCTTTATTAACCCATAATCACAGACCTGTGGTCATAGTAACCGCAACAGTTTTTCAAACTGTTTGGAACACCCCTCTTTTTAGAAATGGACCATTCTGGTTGTGAATAGCTTTTGTTTTCCTGCCAATAAGAGTGTATGCAGCATTGCACTTACGTAAGTTATTTGGTGTTTTCTGTAGCGGCGTTCAAATTTGAATTGTGGTCATTTTGACCGCAGATCTTTCTTTTAAAAAAAAAAATTAATAACACAAAATTAAAAAAAAAACATTGGACATAGATATGACATCTCTGGTTTCAAACATCTTCTGTCACTTTACAATAATATTAGTACTCATATAAACATATAATTCTTAAGCTTTGTTCATTATTTAAACATAATATGATATTAATACTTTTCCCCTTATTTCTGTATATTTATTCATCTCTTAAACATACATTTATCTATAATAACATCTATATTTTTGTTCTAACACTGTACATTTGTCTTGGCTAGCCTCTTGTTATCGATCCAATCATAAAATTGTTCCTAGATTTTGTAGTACTCAGTTTCGCTTTTATCCTTGAGTTCCAAAGTGAGTCTGTCCATTTCTGCGCAGTTAAAGATTTTCAGTAATGTTTCTTCAGTTTGAATATCTTTCTCTTTCCATTTTTGAGCGAAGGCTATTTGTGCCTCTGTGAATATATGCAGTAATAGATAATAATAAATTTATAACTTTCTTATTGACCGCAGATCTTTATATTTTATAATGTTGGGCCACGTTTTCCACCAAAAAGAGTGTGATTTGGTGACTCAAACTTCGAAGAAAACTGTTCTAACATGGTATGAAGAAGCAGAGAGTGATCTGAGTAAAGTGGAATCAGATTGCTACGAAAAGTTTGTAATGGACAATGAGGAACTCACAGCCGCTGCCGATTCTGACATCAGCGATGATGAAACTCCCAATGAAATGGATGACCAGGTACAATCTACATCGTGCAATCATTTATATGTCAAGAACAAATTCAAATGGTCTTCTGCACCTTTTGGAAGCAATAGATCCAGAACCACTAGTCACAATATTGTACTGCAATTACCTGGACTACGGCCAGCAGCTAGAGAGGTCATTATGATCTCATGTCTGTAATAGCGTAGCCGAAATAGTACGTCTGTGGTTAAGGGTTAAAGAGGATTTCTGAGCCAGACCATTTCCTTTTCAAATCGGTTGATTGATTGATTCATTTATTCATTCATTCATTCATTCATTCATTCATTCATTCATTCATTCATTGTGTGCTATCAGGTCAGTGCTGACTTTTAGCATTGGCATCCTTCAGTCTCAAGAGGCTGTGCTTTCGTGCTCTGGAAAGAGGTCCTAAAACAGCATCTAGTGTGACTAAAAAGGCCGATTCGAGAGTGGCAATCTCTTCCACACTGAGGGCAGATACATTCAGTCCCCTGCCCAGCCCCCAGATTTCACTGGTTCCGGAACTGCCTCTTTGCCTCAGCCTGCCGAACAAGTGTCTCTTCGAATGGGAGAAGGCCATGCTGCGTCTTTAGCCTCCAAGCTGAACGATCGGAGGTCAAGGTTTCCCAGTTGTTAATGTCCATTCCCAGGGCCTTTAGGTCCTTCTTGCAGATAACCTTATATCGCAGCTGTGGTCTCCCTCTGAGGCGCTTTCCCTGCACTAATTCTCCATACAGGAGATCTTTCGGAATCCGACCATGATTTTAAGCACCATGAAAGGGTGTCTGCGATGGGAGTGTTAAAAAAGTCAGGATTGCAATTGTGTTTTGAACAAATGAAACCCAACTTGTAGGTATGCAAGTCATGTAGAAGAGGGGTAAAGGTTCAGTTTTGCAGATGACACCAAGCTAGCAGGAATAGCCAACACTCTGGAAGATAGGCTTAACATACAGAAGGATCTTGACAGATTTGAACATTGGGCCCTATCCAACAAATGAAATTCAATGGTGAAAAAAAGTAAGGTTCTACATTTAGGCAAGAAAAACAAAATGCACAGATACAGTATATGTGGTACCTTGCTCAATAGTAGTACCTGTGAGAGGGATCTTGGAGTCCTAGTGGACAATCACTTAAAGATGAGCCAGCCATGTGCTGCAGCTGCCAAAAAAGCCAACACAGTTTCAGGCTGCATAAACAGAGGGATAGAATCAAGATCACGTGAAGTGTTAATACCACTTTATAATGCCTTGGTAAGGCCACACTTGGAATATTGCATCCAGTTTTGGTTGCAATGATGTAAAAAAGATGTTGAGACTCTAGAAAGAGTGCAGAGAAGAGCAACAAATTGGGGACTGGAGGCTAAAACATATAAAGAACATTTGCTGGAATTGGATATGTCTAATTTAATGAAAAGAAGGACTAGGGGAGACATGATAGAAGTCTTCCAATATCTCAGGGGCTGCCACAAAGAAGAGGGAGTCAAGCTATTCTCCAAAGCACCTGAGGGTAGGACAAGAAGCAATGGGTGGAAACTAATCAAGGAGAGAAGCAACTTAGAACTAAGGAGAAATTTCCTGACAGTGAGAACAATTAATCAATGGAATAACTTGCCTCCAGAAGTTGTGAATGCTCTAACACTGGAGATTTTTAAGAAGAGGTTGGATAACCATTTGTCTGAAGTGGTGTAGGGTTTCCTGCCTAAGCAGGGGGTTGGAGTAGAAGACCTCCAAGGTCCCTTCCAACTCTGTTATTCTAATTACATCTTGGCTGCTTTGATCCCTTCCCAGTTGTGACTGTGAATGAAACATGGCAAATAGAATTACTCATATAGCTAAAGGAGACATGGAAGATGTTGCTCTGGAAATCTGAAGCTAGATGAATGCAACTTTTGAGTACCATTTTCACAGCCATAGACCTCCCTCTAAACCTGGTTACTGAAAGCAGATAGTACATTTCCTGCCATTTGAGATGGGAGATAATGCACTCTGCCATTAAAACAAGACATCCTCTTAAAAAAAAAATTCTACCCACAAAGCACAGTTTCTCTCACAGGTGTGATATTGGACCATCCTCTTGTGGCTCTCAGCCACATAAAAAAATTTAATTGTTCCCCTTGCACCCACACACACAAAATGTGCCTTCTGCTCTTTAACCTGGTGTGGTCCAGATGTGTTACGCTTACAACTCCCAGGAGCCACAGCTAGAAATGACAATCTGAAGGTGGAAAAAGGAATTGGAGGAGGCTGTGCATCGAAGAAGTGCTGAGGATAATAAAATCCCAAGCTATATTTTTTTTTCCCCACTTTTCTCAGCAAATTCAGCATAATATCCTGTGATGCAACCAATGTAAAGGGGAAATTGACACTCAAATCGTAATTGGGATGTGATAATGAAGTGTCAACATGCTTCGGGAAATAAAATATTGATATCAATTGTAGCCATCCAGGAAGCAAGAGGCTAACGGTACTGCATCTTTCTGCGGGGGAAAAAAAGAGTAATAAACCATGTCAAGGTGATATTATTGCATTTTATCTTCCATCCCATCATCTTTTCTAAAGAAAATAATCTAGTCTTCTGAATCACGGGTAGTTGTCCTCTCACCCCATTTAAGGGCTGCGAATACACCTACATCTCCAAAAATTGAGCAGTTTGCTTGAAGGAAAAAATGAAACAGTCTAAACTATTTGCTCCTGTTCAAACTCTCCATGAAGTTGTGGTCTCAGTGTGATTCTTTTGGAGCTCTGGATGTGTTGCAAATAACCCCCACCCCACCCCCCCACCCCCCCGCCTCAAAAAATAAGGCATACTGTTTATGCACAACATTGGAAAGCAGAGAAAATTCCTTTGGAAGGAGAAGTAATTTTTTAAAAAAAATAGATTGTGCAGAAATGAATAGATTGACTTTGATGATTAAAGAAAGAGAAGATTCAGAATACTTTAAGATATGGAATCAATTCTCTTATTGGTTAGAAAAGAGATACAAATAAGTAAATTAATAGTTATGTATAAAAATGCTATAATTAGAATATTTTGTTAGCGATGAATTGTTGTAAGAACGAAGACAAAAGAAATAACAAAAAAAAAAAAAAAAGAACGATTGGAGACAACACCGAGGTGTTACATGGAAGGAATTACTAATGTATTAAATGTTTGTTTAAAAAATATTTTTTTAAAAAAATAAAAAAAATAAGGCATACTATTATGGGACACACAGAGAGAGAGAGAGAGTATTGGACACAGTGACTGATGGGTCTACCCTCCATCAAAGTCACTTCAATACAGGGGTGGCCCACTGGGGGTTCGCATGGGTTCGGGAGAACCTCTAGCTAAGATTCTGTGCAGTTCAGAGAACCCCCAAATCCCACTCCTGGCTGGCTCTGCCCACCCCACTCTCCCCCTCCCAGGAGTCCTCACACGGCCCGTTTTGGATGCAGGTAAGTGTAGGGCACATGCGGAGGCTCGGGGAGGGTGAAAAATGGACCTATCGGAAGTTTGGGAAGGCTAAAAACGGGGCCGTTTCTGGCCTCCTGGAGGCTCGAGAAAAGCCTCCGGAGCCCGGGGAGGGCAAAAATTCCCCTCACCATGGTTCAGGAGGCCAAAAAGGCCATGCCCACCATGGCCACGCCCACCCAGCAACCAGGCAGAGAACCCCTTGCTAAAACTTTTGAAGCCCACCCCTGGTTAAATAGTATGTGGAAATGACCTTGAAAGACAGGAGGAAAAAAAAAATCCAGATTCAATAACTACAGTACCTTGCAGAAGAGATCTCAGCCCACGGCATAAAAAGGGGAGTGGGAAACTGTTTAGAAGAAATCCACCCTAGTTTGCTGGAAAGTAAAAAGAAAGTAATAGAGAAGGGTTTTCAGATTGGCAAGATGCCACACAGAGGTGGGATTCAGCCGGTTCTAACTGGTTCTGCAGAACCGGTAGTGGAAATTTTGAGTAGTTCAGAGAACCAGCAAATACCACCTCTGACTGGCCCCACCCCCATCTATTGGCTGCCTCCCAAGTCCCAGCTGATTGAGTCCTAGCTGATCAGCTGAATCTTCTTTTGTTGCCCAGCACATGGAGCTGGAAAGCAGGTTAGTGGGTGGAAATGGAGATTTTACAGTATTCTTCCCCTGTCATGCCCACCAAGCCATGCCCACCAAGCCAAGCCACACTCAGCAAGCTACACCCACAGAACCGGTAGTAAAAAAAATTTTTGAATCCCACCACTGATGCCACACTTTGATATAGTCTACACAAGAAGCACCAGCCATGAGTGCTTCTAACACGACCTCCATTGTAAGGTTGCAGTAACAAAACTTTGCAAGTTTGCAAGCATTTTTTCCACCTCCTTTACTTTGACTTTGCAGAAAACTAGGGTCATTCTCCCAAGGTCATTCTCACACACCATACCTTTGGCAATCTGACTCCCAAGTCTTGGGAGATGATGGGGAACTTGTATTAGTAAGTTAACCACTGTCTCTCTTAGGCAGGGCGAGGAGCCACACAGTGTGCTATGTCAGGGGGGTGAGATGAGGAGTGACTGAGCAGGGTGGGGCAGGGTGATAGGGTGGGCGTGACCAGCAACAAGTGGGTGGGTGGGTGCAAGAGGCGAGCAGACGAGTGGAGGAAGGGCCAGCCAGAGGTGGTATTTGCTGGTTCTCCAAACTACTCAAAATTTCCACTACCAGTTCACCTGAACTTGTCCGAACCGGCTGAATACCACCTCTGGCTAGAAAATATGGATGGAAAAAGGAGAAAAGCAACCTGGAATTAAGGAGAAATTTCTGACAGTGAGAGCAATGGATCAGTGGAACAGGGGAACAGTGATGCTCCATCACTGGAGGCTTTTAAGAAGAGATTGGACAATCAGTTGTCTGGAATGGCATCAGGTCTCCTGCTCGAGTAAGTGGTTGGACTAGAACAGTGATGGTGAACCTATGGCACGTGTGCCACAGGTGGCACACAGAGCCATTTCTGTGGGCACGCGAGCCGTTGCACTAGGTCAGCTCTACTGTGCATGTGCATGTGCCTCCCGCCAGCCAGCTAATTTTCGGGTCTCTCTCCCAGGAGTCTCCATGCAGCCCATTTTGGATGCCAGTAAGTATGGGGCTTGCATGGAGGCTCCGGGAAGGCAAAAAACAGGCCTACCAGAAGTCCGGAAACAGGCCGTTTCCGGCCTCCGGAGGCTTCAGGGAGGCCCAAAATGGGGCGTGGAGGGGTAGCATATTTATGCACAGAGGGTGGGGGATTGTGGGGGGGTCATGCGCACCTGCACAGGGGGGCGGGGCAGTGTGGGGGTTGCGCATGCATGCACAGGGTCAGGGCGTGCATGGGGGCATTACATTATGGGTGTGGGCATGCGCATGTGTGTGATAGCACGCGCACATGTGTTTTTGGCACCCAAGGAAAAAACGGTTAGCCATCACTGGACTAGAAGATCTCCAAAGTCCCTTCCAATTCTGTTATTCTGTGTTTTCCACCCTTTATTTCTTTACCATCCAGCAGAGAGGTGGGTTTCACATAATTTTACCACCGGTTTGCCGCATGCCAAAAATGTGAGCATGCACGAACTGGACCGAACCGGTCGAATCAATCCGAACTGACTGAATACCACCACTGATCCAACACATCATCCCATGTGGAACCATCGCTAAATTGCAGAGAATGAATGGAAACGTTGAAAGCTGTCCTCTGGTTTGTGACCCTTCACACTAAAAACCGCAGTTCCAATTGACCTCCAAGTTTGTGCAGCTATCACACTCTTGTCACAAAATGAAGCCAAAGCAGAGCTGGCCAAAAAAGAAAGAAAAAAAGGCATCAGAATTGGCTCTGTTAGGTATTGCAAGAAGGCTGACCGACAACTTTGCTTGAAAAGGGAGCAGAACCTTTCAAGAAAATGAGGTGTTCCATTATCGCTTTTGCACAGCACTAGGGAGAAACTGATGTTAACAAGACATGAGGTTGACCTTTGCAAAGAGATATGGTTTAAACTGTTGGATGTGAAGAATCAGGACCGTATGTTAAGTTCCAGTTAAGAAGATTTGTTGCTTAAGCCTCTGCGCAAGAATTTAGTCAACTAATGGTCAGTGCTAAATTGGAGCTAGATAAGAGTGAGCAGAATTGAAGGTGGGGCTGGACTTAGCAATAGCACTTAGACTTATGCACTATTTTATAGAGGTTTACAGAGACAGCACATTGCCTCCAACAATCTGGCTCCTGATTTTACCCACCTCGGAACTCACCTGAGTCAACCTTGAGCCTGGTGAGCTTTGAACTGCCAAATTGCAAGCAGCCAGCAGTCTGCAGAAATAGCCTACTGCACTCTAACCACTGTGTCATGGTACGCCAGCAGCCTGCAGAGTGAGCAGTGGAGTCAGACAGCGATGAGGCTGAGGAAGAACATGGATCAGTCCTGGAGGCTAGGGAAGGCCCGGATGAGGGCTCTGTGTCAGAGGCAGAGATGGGGCCAGGGCCACCGGGGAGTGAGGTGCGGACTTTGGAGCCTCCAGAGGCTGACGGTAGAGAGGCAGAGGAACAGGAGGAGCCTGTTCCTAGTGCATGTATGAGAAGAGCTGCCAGAAGGCAGGAGCAGCTAAAGCAAAAAGGACAACTCAGGAGTAAGGCCAAGAGATGATTGGCCGCTCCCATAAGGCTTAAAAGACCAGCAACGGCTCTTGGTCTTTTTGTCGGAAAACAACATTGATAAACTTGGTTCTTATCTTGCTCAGCGTCCTCTGCTTCTAAACTTTTGCAAAGAGAAGCCTTTGGCAGTTTGCCTAATTATACCAAGGTTGGTGATAAGACTTTATGAAGACTTTGTTTGATTTAGTTTGGACTACGCTGAGAATGAGTTAATTCTCAGCTGTTCTAATAAAGTCTGTTTGTTTTCAAACTGTTTGCGTTTAATACTACCTACCTGGGCCTGGGTCACAACACACTGCATCATCATGGCTCATAAACTTAGAGCTTGTGGACCAGTGGTGGGTTGCCCCCAGTTCAGACTGGTTCGCAAGAACATGTAGTAAAACCAGCGGGAAGCTCCGCCCACTGCCCTGGATGTCATCATAGGTGATCTGTGCATGCGCAAAAGCTTGGTGTACCTGCGATCCCATTGCGAACCGGTAGTAAGTAGAACCCAACCCTGTTGTGGACACATAATGATTCTAGGCTGAGTCCTCTCTTGCCTCCACCTTCAGATTCTGCGTCTTCCTCTCTTGCATAAATACTGCTGAAGGGTAGGTATTGGGATGGCAATGACAAATTTAGCCAAAAAAAAAAAAAAAAACGGAAGGAAAAGAAAACAAAAATGGCATTCTGTCAACTCCAGTTTCCAATCAAGGCTATCAATAGCTTTATAATCCTGCCAGGAGGGAAAGCTACTAAATTGTACCAAATATATTGTGGGAAGCCACTACCCTCGTCCTAGAAGAATGAAACATTTGGAGGAATATTTTTTTTAAAAAAGGCAGAATATTATATTTCCCTAAATGAGAAATGGAGAAACGTGTTTTTTTAGAGGCAGGAAGCAGACTCAGTCTTTCTCAATAGTCCCAGCAGATATTTTGTGCCCATTAAGAAAGATTAGGGCAGCCTATTCAGAAACCAGTCCCCAGTCTCCCTGCCCACAAGCAGAAACAGAGGAGGTCAACTTTTAGAAATGCAGATTTGGTAATCCATTCAAGACAGGATAGTTTGAAACTCCTTGGCAGAACGGTAGGATTGGAAGCAGCCCAGAGCAATTGAAACTTCAACCAAATTAGCTCAGAGAAGCACCTAGGACTGTGATGGTGAACCTATGGCACGCGTGCCACAGATGGCACACAGAGCCATTTCTGTGGGCACACGAGCCGTTGCCCTAGATCAATTCCACTGCGCATGTGCACATGTCTCCCGCCAGCCAGCTAATTTTCGGGTCTCTCTCCCAGGAGTCTCCATGCAGCCCGTTTTGGATGCCGGTAAATACAGGGCTCGCATAGAGGCTCTGGGAAGGCAAAAAACATGCCTACCAAAAATCCTTTTTTTTCTTTTAAATGCCTCTGATGATCTAAGCTGAGTTGCCTGATCGTCAGAGGCATTTAAAAGAAAAAAAAAGCCTCTCCCGATCAGGCAACTCAGCTGGGATCGTGAGAGCCTTTTGAAAGCATTTTTTTTACAACCTCTTCGCTGAAAAATGGTTTTAAAAGTAAAAAAAAAAAATTGGCCACGCCCACCCAGTCACATTACCCCCCCACCCACCAAGCCATGCCCACAGAATTTTAGATTTCACCACTGCCCAAATCCCACTCCTGGCTGGCCCCGCCCACCCCAGCCCTCCCCTCCCAGGACTCCCCACGCAGCCTGTTCAGCTTAATGTCAGGTGTGCTTCCTTCAAAGTCCAGGAAAGAATAAGCCAAACTCCATTATTTATAGAGTAATGTACTTTTACTAGAAAATGAAGTGAACGCAAGCAAGGAAAAGCTGAAACTAAATCAATAGGCGCGAAAATTGCATATAGAAAGCATCCCCTCCCACTGTCCATCGTCAATCATCCAATCCGAAGGTCTTCCAGAGGTCAGGTGGAAGCACGTCTGGCATCGTCATCAATCAGGAACATGATGACGGTTGACCCGATAGCCACTTCAGAGATTCGGTTTCGTTTCTTCAAAAATCCTCCAGCACGCTTCCCCTCCACCCAGGCTCCCTAACTCTCCCCCTCCCGTTTCTTATGGCAGCCAAAGCAGTAAAGGTGGAGGCTGACAGCAGGTAAGAACAGGGTGTGTATGGAGGCTCAGGGAGGGCAAAAAATGGGCCTACCGGAAGTTCGGGAGGGCTGGAAATGGGCCTCTGGAGCCTGGGGAGGCCGTTTTCGCCCTCCTGGAGGCTCGAGGAAAGGCTCTGGAGCCCAGGGAGGGTAAAATCCCCCCCCTACCGTGGTGCAGGAGGCCAACTAGGCCACGCCCAACATGGCCACGCCCACTAGCAACTGAAGGAAAACCCCTTGCTAAAATTTTTGAAGCCCATCCCTGGTCTCCTTCCTTTAGGCAGAGAGTCAGGATTTTAGAAGCTACTAATGTCGAAATTTTCAAACCGGAGCAGGTTCACGCAGGAATAATTAAACACTGGTTAGCTTGCAATCGGGTTAAAGAATAAAGTAATAAGCTAAAATGAAAGGACACCGCAAGAAATAACATTCTCAGTGGGCTATAATGAGCTTCCCCAGCATCTTTAGTGTAATTTAATTCAGAAATGTGTTTTCTACACATTACTTAAGTGCCAACCGCATTAAAATCTGTTTTAGTGCCAAGCTTACAGGACTGAACTTGGAACGTGCTAATTCCCCACTGAGAAATTTTGTTAGCCTTCTCAAAATTCAGTGATCATTCCTACAAAATAGCTCAGATTTATTTATCGAAAAGGACCTTCACATCCAACTCAGATTTCCCTTCCTGCCCTTCCAGTTGCGAAGATAGTTTCCACCAAGGGTGAAAAGCTAATCAGTAGCCTGAATACAGGCCCCAAAACCAATTGGTGTGTGTGTGTGTGTGTGTGTGTGTGTGTGTGAATTTTACGAACGCATTTTGGCAAAGAGAAATGTGGCTTCCTGCCATTTTTGTCATCAGCTCCTTAAAACAGTCGAGTCTTTTGTTTACGCTTAATGCAACAATCAATAAATCCCAAGCTTAGACTCCTATGTCTCGAAAGTTGAAAGCCCACATATTTTATTATTATTATTCATTATTTATATCCCACATTCGTTATTTTTTACCAATAATTTAAGGCAGCAAACCTACCGAGCACACCTTCCTCTTCCCCACAAGCACCACCCTGTGAGGTAGGTTCGGATGAGAGAGAGAGAGAGAGAGAGAGAGAGGGAGGGAGGGAGGGAGGGAGGGAGGGAGATAGATAGATGGAGAGAGAGCGATAGATAGATAGATAGATAGATAGATAGATAGATAGATAGATATGATAAATACGATAGATGATAGATAGACGATAGATAGAAGATAGATAGATAGATAGATAGATAGATAGATAGATAGATAGATAGATAGATAATAGATAGATAGATACATTCATACATACATACATAGATACGATTGATAGATGATAGATAATAGATATAGATATAGATGATAGATAAACAGATGATAAATAGATAGATAGATACGATAAATACGATAGATGATAGATAGATGATTGATAGACAATAGATAGATAGATGATAGATAGATAGATGGATGGATGGATGGATGGATGGATGGATGGATGGAGAGAGGGGGGCTTCAAAATTTTTAGCAAGGGGTTCTCTGGCAGGTTGCTGGGTGGGTGAGGCTATGGTGGGCATGGCCTAGTCAGCCTCCTGCACGACGGTGGGGGGGCATTTTTGCCCCCCCCCGGGGGGGCTGCAGAGGCTTTGTTCTAGCCTCCGGGAGGGCGAAAACAGCCTCCCCAGGCTCCAGAGGCCCTCTGGAGTTCCAGCCTTCCTGAACTTCCAGTAGGCCCATTTTTTGCCCTCCCTAAGCCTCCGTGCATGCCCTGCATTTACCTGCATCCAAAATGTGGGGACTCCTGGGAGGGGAGGGGAGGGGAGTGGTGGGCGGGGCCAGCCAGGAGTAGGATTTGGGGGTTCTTATCAAAGAAAAACTTACTATTAAGTTTTGCAGTCAGAAGAGTTTACACTTGTTGCTCTTTTCACCTCATTAAGGAGGGGAAAAAAAAGAGATGTTGAGTGCCGCAGGAGGTTTATTGAGGTGCCCGTCCAATTTTCCTTAGCAAAATCACTTTTTGTTTGTTTGGTTGATTGTTTGAGTAGAGATTGGCCATGATTCCCATTTCCCTTCTTTGCTCAAAACACTGCAGGTATTTAAGATGGGATTGGACTTTTGTAGAATGAAGGGACCAAACAACATTCCTGGGTCAGCCGGAGACAGTTTTATTGCGCAAGGTTCAGAGCCAGATTTGTACCTGAAGCTTTGAACAAGGAAAGAGCTGTGATACCTCTGTTTTTATACATTTCTAAGACAAAGGACTCAGTGAGATCATGCATTTTCCATATATGGTCACATACATCTGATTTTTCCTATATGGTTACATACATTTGATAATATGTTCATCTAATTACTAAACCATTACTTTTAGTTTATAAAATTATCTTAGCTACACAACTTTTTCTTAAGTGCTTGTAGTTGTTAATGGGAGATTTACTGCTGTCCTTGGGTAAGTTTATTGGATTAAGTAACTCTTTGTAACATATATATCCTTGTGTCCTTCACAGTGAGGTCACTCAGATGTTTTCCATATGGCTGTCCTTCCGTGACATCTAGGTCTCATCAGAAGGTACATTACCACTTAATGGGGTTTAGCTGATTTTTAATATAATCTCCAAGCAAGCACTTTTCTATCTTATAATAATGTGAATAGAGAGGGTCCTTTAGAGATCATGTAGCTGACTCTGTATGATTCCTTCTTTTATCCACATTAGGACAACCATTTGTCAGAAATGGCATAAGGTTTCCTGCCTAAGCAGGGGGTTGGACTAGAAGACCTCCAAGGTCCTGAAGGGAAACAATAATAAGGATATAATAAATAATACTAGAATATGATATACTGCTATACTAGATTCTGTAACCATTAGGTTCCAGTAATACATATATGCCTTTATGTTTGTATCTCCTGTAACAAACATATTCTGTTATTAGGCCTTTGTAATGTATCTGGTATTTGTCAAACATATGTCCCTGCCATATGACCTGAACCCATATCAATCTTCTTCCTGTTTTTCTTGTGCCATCTAAGAGCATGGTACGTATCTCCAAGGGATAATTTACACCTCAGCCCTAATTTATGCATTTGATCTGTATAAGCTCGTTCCTTGCGGAACCAAGGGGCCAAATGGCCAATTGAGAAAAACAAAGGAATGCTCAAGGACGAGATAAGACTAATTGGGAAGTTTCTATTCCTTTGCAGGGCAACAAGGAATACTTGAACCTAAACTAGGAGGCCAGAATTGGGTACTAAACTGATGTCTCTGAGGGTATAAAAGGACGCCATACCTTCCACAAGGTGTGGCTATCTCCTCGCATGTATTGTATCTGTATGTTCTGGATATAATTCCACCCAGTATTTTGTTTTTGGCCATAAATAAAATCTGCTTTTTTTGCAAGCCTCGTTGTTGTGGCTCCGTTACCTGAGCCTGTGTCATCGGCAGGAGAGGACTCCGAGAATGAAGGAGAGGAGTTGGCAAGGCCTCCCTCTCCAAGACCCTCCTCTCTGGCAATGCCTTTGGTGTCTGCCGAAGGGCAAGAGATAGGGCCGGGGCAAGCACAGCCACGCAGCCACAGGTGGACAGTGATGAGGGTGGACAGTCTTGGCTGGATCCTTGGCAGCGTCTCAGAGATAAGTGCGCGCAACAGAAGAAAAGGCGTGCCAGAGATTAGGCTGAGTCACTGGACCTCACCCCACAGGGTATAAAAGGGGGTGAGGTGGCCATTCAGACTCTGTGACGGACAAAACTAACTACTATCGAGTCACATTGCATCTTTGGAAACAACATTATCGGCCTTGGATTTATTTTACGAAATGGACAATTCTTGACTGTGTGTATTTTGTTTATTGAGTAAAAGTTCTTGGCAAGCAGCTATTGGGTTGCTGCCAAGCGTCTTATTGGAAGAATTGGTTGTCTGCCAGTTTATTTAACCCCCAGCTCTTTGTGTGTGTGTGTGTGGGACAGGGACAGAACACTCGTCTTGAGTCTCTCTCTTTGGCATTCTGGTGACTCAGGTATATTTTGGGACCTTACAGTCCCTTCCCACTCTGTTAATTTGGCATTTATTTCTGTTATAAGATCGTAGACGCAGATAGAAATTTGTACAGTAATACACAAACCAATAACTGGAAAGAAGTGGAACAACTTGCCTCCAGAAGTTGTGAATGCTCCAACACCAGTGGTGGGTTTCAAAATTTTTTTACTACCGGTTCCATGGGTGTGGCTTGGTGGGTGTGGAATGGCTTGGTGGGAATGGCAAAGGAAGGATACTGTAAAATCTCCATTCCCACAGCGCTCCAGGGGAAGGATACTATAAATTCTCCGTTCCCACCCAACTCCAGGGGAAGGATACTATAAATTCTCCATTCCCACCCAACTCCAGGGGAAGGATACTGCAAAATCCCCATTTCCTCCCGATCAGCTGGGACTCGGGAGGGAGAGAATAGATAGGGGTGGGGCCAATCAGAGGTGGTATTTACCGGTTCTCTGAACTACTCAAAATTTCTGCTACCGGTTCTCCAGAACTGGTCAGAACCTGCTGAAACCCATCTCTGCCCAACACTGGAAGTTTTTAAGAAGGGATTGGACAACGATTTGTCTGAAATGGTATAGGGTTTCTTGCCTGGGCAGGGGGTTGGACTAGAAGACCTCCAAGGTCCCTTCCAACTCTGTTATTCTATTATTCTCTAACTTTAGAAGAGAGCAACACCCCCTCCCCTTCCCCAGTTCCTTGATCTGGTCTGGTTCAATTCACCTTGAAGGAATGGAGAGAAGATTTCCTAGTGTAGATATATAAACATGGATTTCCTATGTGATATTTTAAGAACATCTTAAGTTACTTAATAAGTCCGTGTCTCTTATTTTAGAATAACATGTTGCTGCTACATAATGATCTTGACCTTTTTATATAATGATTCTCCTACACTGTACCAAACATAGCTCTAGACCTTTTACTCTCCTTGTAAAACAAGTCAGTAACGATTCACAAATTAAGTCCTTGTGCTAAAATTATACCTTTAGTAAGTTTAATGAACATAGAATACCTTGGAAAAGCTAAACATTAGTATGGATTTCAAATGCCTATGTAATTATACCTATATACCCGTATTTCCCTAAGAAATAAGACTGGGTCTTATTTTCTTTGGGGCCCCAAAATAAGTACTAGGGCTTATTTTCAGGGGGTGTCTCATTTTTTCCCCCATGCACAGGAGGCCTACTTTTGTTTGCTTATGGCAGAGCAGGACTCCGTGTGGCCGCCGGCCCACTTCTGGTTACTCACAGCCGCAACGGAGCAGGAGGCTGAGTGACATGCCAGTGCCACAGCCATGAGGTGAGGCAGGGGGGTGGAGCTGCCCCACGTACCCTACACTGGCTTACCTCAGGGGAGGGGTGAAATCCAATTTTTTTTACTACCGGTTCTGTGGGCGTGGCTTGGTGGGCCTGGTGTGGCTTGGTGGGTGTGGCTTGGTGGGCATGGCAAGGGAAGGATACTGCAAAATCCCATTCCCTCCCCACTCCTGGGGGAAGGATACTGCAAAATCCCCATTCCTTCCCCACTCCTGGAGGAAGGATACTGCAAAATCCCCATTCTCTCCCCACTCCTGGGGGAAGGACAGTGCAAAATCCCCATTCCCTCCCCACTCCCGGGGGAAGGATATTGCAAAATCTCCATTCCCCACCCCACTCTGGGGCCAGCCAGAGGTGGTATTTGCCGGCTCTCTGAATTACTCAAAATTTCCGCTGCCGGTTCTCCGAACTGCTCAAAATTTCTGCTGCCGGTTCTCCAGAACCTGTCTGAACCTGCTGGATTTCACCCCTGCTTTGAACTATTAAACTGATGAGTGATTGTTTTTGCAAAAAAAAAAAATGAGGATGATCATTTGCAAGATATATTGCAGTATCGTAGTAACCCTGCTAACAAAGGAGAAATTACCGCGATCAAACACACCTACGCAAAAGGATGCTTTAGTAGCGAGGTAGGTGGCCCAATGTCACTCGTTTAATTAAGATGAAATGTTGGCTGCAATGACATTTTGGTGACAAAATAAATTCCCTCGCAGTCATGTGAACTCAGGCAATTCATCTCAGAGTTCATTAGAAGCGTGTCACTGCTAATCTTTGTTCAACATGCTTTCGTACAAAGGAAACTTCTAGAATCAGTGGGCATCAGATCATTTTAAAGACCAGGCAACAAATGAGACAGAGCAACATTTGTGCTTTAATTAAAGGAATCAATCCCAAGAATCCATTATAAAATATTCATTTATGAACAAGCGAATGATGTAGACATTCGGTTGGATAAGTTGTTGTGGTTGGTAGGTTTTTTTTTTTTTTTTTTTGGACAAACTTTCTTCTCAAAAAACAATTATTATTTGTAATGATATCAACATTGTTATTTGCGAAAGGAAACAATTTGGAATGGCAACGTTCACATCAACTTTGATTAAGGATGGTTGAAAGATATGGTGCATTGATATAATTAAAATCACAAATCTTCCTAGATAGTTCTATATATAGAACATTCTCTTTCTGGAGTGCACTGGCATTTTGAAGTTGGTAGGTCTGACCCGGTTGTACAACTTTTGCACAAAAGAAAGAGCCTGTAGTACAGTGGACTAAAGCACTGTTATTAACATCTGCTGCTTGCAATTACTGCAAGTTCAAATCTCACCAGGCTCAAGGTTGACTCAGCCTTCCATCCTTTCAAAGGTAGGTGAAATGAGGACCCAGATTGTGGGGGCAATAAGCCGACTTTGTATAAATATACAAAAGTATGAAGGCTATTGCTTAATGCATTGTAAGCCGCCCTGAGTCTCCGGAGAAGGGCGGCATATAAATTACAAAAAAAAAAAAGGGGGGGGGGGGGACATGGAATTCTTATTCAATAAGTCATTTGTCTGAAATAGTATAGGCAGGGGTGGGCTCCTGGGGGTTCGGCAGGGTTTGGGCGATCCTCTAGTCAAGGATCACCGGGATTCAGCTAACCTCCAAATGCCACCTCTGGTTGGCCACGCCCACCCTACCCTGCCCCTCCCAGGAGTCTTCACGTGGCCCGTTCATCATTCCAGGTAAGTGCAGGGGCCACCCGGAGGGTCTGGGAGGGCAAAAATTGGGCCTACCAGAAACAGGCCTGTTTCCGGCCTCCGGAGAGCCTCAGGACCCCAGGAGAAGCTGTTTTCGCCCTCCTGGAGGCTCAAAGAAAGCTTCTAGAGCCTGGGGAGAGCAAAAAACAGGCCTCCTGAAAGTTCCAGAAGTCCAAAAACAGGCCTGTTTCCAACCTCTGGAGGGCTTTCAGACTCAGGGGAAAGCTATTTTCGCCCTCCCAGTGACTCGAGAAAAGCCTCCGGAGCCTGGGGAGGGCAAAAAAAATACCCTCCATGCTGTGGTGCAGGCGGCCGAATAGGCCATGCGCACCATGGCCATGCCCACCCAGAAATGGGGCAGCAAACCCATTGCTAAAGGATCTGAAGCCCATCCCTGGGTATAGGGTCTTCTGCTCGAACAAGGGGTTGGACTAGAAGATACCCAAGGTCCCTTCCAACTCTATTATTCTATGTTCTAACTCCAAACCGGGGCTTGATCTATCAACTGTGAAATTGTTTTCCCTAAAAAAACCTGTCAGGTTGTAAAGAGTGAATAGCTGTAAGCTGATGGGAAGCTGTAAGCGGAGGCAGCTGGAAGCTGATGCAATAGAATGAGGCAGCAGACTTACTGCCACTTTAAGAAACTGGGTCAGAAACTGCCTATATAAGGGAAGCCATTAGAGGGCGTTTCCCCTTCTCCTCAAGCCTTCTCCTCGTGCATTGTACTTCTTGTTCTCTTGTTGTGTGTATCATTGCTCTTCGTTGTATCAGTAGCTGTAAAGGTATTTAACCATGCATAAATTTGTAAATATTTCACTGTAGATAAAACCACTGTTAGTTATACTAGAAGGCTCTGTGTTCTGTGTGCTGTGTTTTGCTCCTGGGTTTATCTCATAATACTAGTTACGCTGCCTAAACTCTGACAAAGACTTTACACAGGCTGTACTAACCAGCCTCCTTTGGAGCAGAAGTAGGAGCAAATGGTTCTCCTTGGTCTACAGCCATGGTTCTTATTGATGCTATATGTGTTTTCCATGATAGTATTTGTTCTGTCCTCACTTTAGTCTGCGTGCAGCTCAACATGCAGCTAAACCCACCTATCCTCCAATAAAACAGACTGTGTGCATAGATCTGGATGCTTTATTGAAAGAACAGGATAGGGTGAAACTGGGGAAAACAGGGATACATACAATGAGAACCAAATACAAGATAGGCAGTATTGAGTTACTGCTGAACATAACAATTAATAAATACCAGCAATTTAAATCTCAGCAGCGATGCTCTTTGTATGGGATGTGGATCTGTCCTTGGATAACCATGTGCCACAGATTAAGATGGATTCTTCTTTTGCTTCTGCCTTCTCCAAATGCTAAAGAAAATGGAGTCTGGCTTCCCAGCATGCCCTTGTTTTGAGAATGTGGGCTGATTGGTCAGCTTCAAACAATATATTTGGTATTTGTCTCCCCAGCCACTAGATGGGGCTAGAGAGTCACAACAGTAAATAAAGTTTATATGTTGGGGGCATATTTGTCCCTCCAGCCATTAGATGGGGCTAGAGAGCCACAACAATATATGAAAGTTATATGCTGTGGCATGATAGTGTTTCAGTAAACTGGATATCCAAATATTTTTGGATAAAATACAAATACAAGAGCCTTGGTAGTACAGTGGTTTAATGCACCCTGTTATTAACACAGCTGCCTGCAATTTCTGCAGGTTCGAATCTTACCAGGCTCAAGGTTGACTCAGCCTTCCATCCTTTCTAAGGTAGGTTAAATGAGGACCCAGTTTGTGGGGGCAATAAGCTGACTTTGTATAAATATACAAAAGTATGAAGGCTATTGCTTAACGCATTGTAAGCCGCCCTGAGTCTCCAGAGAAGGGCGGCATATAAATCAAATTTAAAAAAAAAATATCTGTGTTTGTGTGGTCTTTTAGCAAATATTATTACCTTGGTTTTGGAGTAAGTGCCAAATTCTGTCAGGATTCTTCTCATTTGAATACATGTTGTGCACCTGATGTCTACTTATAGTAATATAAGGATGTTTCTGCTTCCAATCGATGGGACGCAAAAGAAAGAATGATTGAGCTCCTTTACAAAGTTGTTTATATAAAAATTAAAGAGAAAGGGAGCCGGTATACGACCCTAATGAATGCCTTTTATTTTTTTTAATCTGCTTTGTTAGGGTTCAGCTGCACTTTGGACTACCATTACTATTACTCTTCCTCATTTCCCAGAATCGCTGTCAGTCGGGCGGCATATAAATTTAAATCATCATTATAACAACCTATCTGAATTTCTATCTCAGTCTCTAGCTACTGTAAAGTCTGTAAAGTCTCCTTTAAATCAGCATCAGTCACTGAATGGAGATGAGTGTTTACTGGCTGGATGCCCTTCCCTGTCGCCAATGAGGAGTTTTGTTCGGCAGATATATTCTCATTGTGCCCAGAGAGAGAAATATCTGCCTCTACCTAGGATCAAACTCACAGCCTCCTGGTTGTGAGGCGAGAGCTCCACCTCTAGGCCACTGCACCACTCAGTAAAGTCTCCTTTAAATAATGCTGTTGACTTCACTGACCTTTGATATCAGTCCTCATGCCCAATAGTAAATACTGAGTATCGGCTCTCCTAAAGGATGCTCATTGTTAATCAGTTCAACAGTAGAACAATAGATTTCTTGTGGGGTGTTTTTGTAGTTAGTATACAGTCGTTTAAAAAGCCAGTGAGAATAGTTTTAGGTCAATTGTATAAAAGCTTGGGTAAAGCTACTATTTTATTTCATGGAGTGTGTTATTATATGCGTAATTTTATTTTATTATATTTAATCATGGTTTGGGTATCATTTCGTTCTCAAGAAGCAAAGGTGAGAAAACCCATTTTCATTGATTTATTTTGACCTAAGCTAAGCCAGACTGCTAATAGACATAATCGTAACAAAGAAAATAGACCACGCAAGATCACAGCCCCATAATTGAAAATACATAAACTTTAACTGAAACATTTGGCTGATACCGTTACTCCTTACAGCCAACAATTGACTGTGTCGGCAAGAAATATTACGTCTAGGGAATTCTCTGCTTATGTTGTTATCACACAAAGTGTAACCACTGTTGTAGAATAGAAAATTATAGGATGAGAGAGTGGGGGGTGAGGATAGGTAGGATTGATAGAAAAGAAAAGGTGGATAGATTAGAGATGATAGACAGACAGACATAGGATGGACAGGTAGATTGATAGCGTGGATAGATAGAATGGATGGAAAGCATGGATAGATAGATAGATAGATAGATAGATAGATAGATAGATAGATAGATAATAGATAGATAGATAGATATACATCCAGTACATAGATAGATGGCTAGAGATAGATAGATAGATAGATAGATAGATAGATAGATAGATAGATAGATAGATAGATAGATAGATAGATATACATCCAGTACAAAGATAGATGGCTAGAGATAGATAGATAGATAGATAGATAGATAGATAGATAGATAGATAGACATCCAGTACAAAGATAGATGGCTAGAGATAGATAGATGATAGATAGATAGATAGATAGATAGATAGATAGATAGATAGATAGATAGATAGATAGATAGATAGATGATAGATTTTAAGCTGGAATTTTAACCAGAATTTTAAACATTTTAACCAACTTATTTACAATGACGCAGGAAAACACCCGAGATTTTAATTTTTTGCATAGATAGATAGATAGATAGATAGATAGATAGATAGATAGATAGATAGATATAGAAAGAAAGAAAGAAAGAAAGAAAGAAAGAAAGAAAGAAAGAAAGAAAGAAAAAGAAAGAAAGAAAGATGGATGATAGATGATAGATAGATGATAGATATATAGATGGAAAAAGGAAGAAAACAAAAGTCCATAATGTAGAACCGGAGATATTAAAATTGACTTTAAATTTTCATTCCCCTCTGTTTTTCGTCTCACCTTGAAAATTAACTGTGGCACTTTGCATAGAATCAAATGGCCATTGGGTCCAACCTCCTCCCACTCCATGTCACCATCCATCTCAAAGTATATTTCACAGATAGCTGCCTTCTATTGAAGAAACTCAGTGAATAGGAGCTCACCTCTCATTGTAATTTGTTCCACTGTTGAATTGCCTCTGACTGATAGGAACCACTCCCCCGTTTAATAAATCCAATAATGTGTGACTTGCTTTCTGGAATGATAGGAAAGAAAAGGTAAGGTAAGGTAAGGGAGGGGAGGGGAGAGGAGAGGAGGATAGGGTATTGTAGGGTGAGTTAGAGTTAGGGGTGGGATGAGTTGAGTTGAGATGAGATGAGATAAACAAGACAAGGCAAGATAAGATAACCTTTATTGTCATTTTTTTCTGTGAACAGATTGACACCCATTAAAAATGAAATTCTCATGTTCATTCTCATTCATATCTATCTATCTGTCTGTCTGTCTGTCTGTCTGTCTGTCTGTCTGTCTGTCTATCTATCTATCTATCTATCTATCTATCTATCTATCTATCTATCTATCTATCTCTATTGTCTATCTGTCTGTCTATCTATCTATCTATCTATCTATCTATCTATCTATCTATCTATCTATCTATCTATCTATCTATCTATCTATCCTCTATCTTTATCTTTATCTATCTATTCTGTCTCTTTCTGTCTGTTTGTCTGCCTCTCTCTCTCTCTCTCTCTCTCTCATCTGTCTATCTATCATCTATCTATCATCTATCTATCGATCGATCTCTATCTTTATCTCCCTCTCTCTCTCTCGTCTGTCTGTCTGTCTGTCTATCTATCATCTATCATCTATCTATCTATCTATCTATCTCCATCTATCTATCTCTATCTTTATCTTTATCTTTCTCTCTCTCTCTCTCTCTCTCTCTCTCTCTCTCTCTCTCTCTCTTTATCTCTATCTATTGTCTGTCTCTGTCTCTGTCTCTGTCTCTGTCTCTGTCTCTCTCTCTCTCTCTCTTCTCTTCTCTTCTCTTCTCTTCTCTTCTCTTCTCTTCTCTTCTCTTCTCTTCTCTTCTCTTCTCTTCTCTTCTCTTCTAGAGGCCAGCATCCTCAGATTCTTCAACACTTGTTCAAAGTTATTTAATGTTAATTTGCGTTCTTGATTGCTCTGCTGTGAATCTGGTCTGGTACATTTTAAGGGTGCAGAACTTTTCACAATGCAATCAGGCCATGCAGAATTAAAGAGGACTTTAATTCCCTAATTCTTAATGCTGATGCAGTATAAAATGGCCATCGGTTTTAATTTTGTTTCTGCATCGCACCCTTGACTCATGTATTCACTTTATAGCAAATAATTACAATTCCAAGGCTGTTTTTTTTTTTTTCCTCCAGAAGTGCTATGATCAAGCTGGACCTTCTATAGTCTAATCTGATTTCTGTTTTCTAACTAAAGAACTGTATAATAAACTCTGTGCAAGTTTATTCTATTGCTTTCAAACTCGTGAAGAATATTGTGAATTGTCTTTCTCCATTCTATGGTATTCAAAGATTCATCTTTTTCTCCCCATTTATTTGTTTGTTTTCTGGTCAAATCAATACCCCCTTCATCTCCTTTTTAAATGGAATCTTTGATTTGTGCTTTATTCCTAAAAAAGCGGGCAAATTTATTTTCAATAGAAAGGTGTTTACGGCCACCAGCCTACTTCTTGGTGAAAGCATTTTGCAATTACAGCTGACAAATTGGCACCCCAATTCTAGCTAAGGATATAAACACAGTTGCACTGGATCAGATTAAAATCCAATCTAGCCCAATATGCTGCTGCTGTGTTGTCACTAGCCAAGTGCCGATGGGACACTCAACAATTAGATTCTGAGCAGAATGCAGTCTTACCATTCACTTTGCCAGGAATTCTCTGTTGTGGCCCCGCCCTCTGAGCCTATCTCATCGGAGGAAGAAGGCTCCGAACATGAGGGAGAGGAGTCAGCCAGGCCTCCCTCTCCAGGCCCCTCCCCTCTGGCACTGCCTCAGGTGCCGGCCGAGGAAGGGGAGATTGGCCAGGAGCCAGGTGTCTCTGATGAGGGCGAGGAAGGAGAGCCGTCGTTCCTGGATGCACGCCAACGAAGGCGTGATAAACGGCTGCAGCAGTTAAGGAGGCGTGCTAGGGATTATAGCTGAGTCACTGGACCACACCCCAGAGACTATATAAGAGAGGGTGGTGGCTGGTAAAACTCTGTGACGAACAAAAACTAACTCTGGCTAGTCACTTGAACAACGTCTGGAGCTGCCGAAGGGATATTGTTTTGCTGGACTATTTGCAATGCGTATGTAATTTTATGTTATCTGTTGCAGTAAAGCTCTTGGCAGACGGTGTTTATATTGTTGCCAAGTTTGAAATAACGACCTGTGTCCGTGCCAAGTACTTTCTTAACCCTCGGCTGGCTGTGTTTGTGTGTGTGTGTAGATGGGGACAGATCATTCTCCACTAGAATAGAATAGAATAGAATAGAATAGAATAGAATAGAATAGAATAGAATTCTTTATTGGCCAATTGTGAGATACAAAAGGAATTTGTGTTTGGTGCATATGCTCTCAGTGTACACAAAAGAAAAGATACATTCATCAAGAATCATATGATACAACACTTAATGAGAGTCACAGGGAAACAGTCAATATAAATCTTAAGGATACCAGCAACAAGGTTACAGTGATGCAATCCTAAGTGGGAGGAGATGGGTGATGGGAACGATGAGAAGATTAATAGTAATGCAGACTTAGTTGAAACAGTTTATGTCCAGGATGCGAGGGGTCTGTAGATATTTTCACAGCCCTCTTTTTGACTTGTGCAATATACAGGTCCTCAATGGAAGACAGGTTGGTAATAATTGTTTTTTCTGCAATTCTAATTAGCCCCTGAAGTCTGTGTCTGTCTTTTTGGGTTGCAGAACCAAATCAGACAGTTTTGGAGGTGCAGATGAAAGACTCCATAATTTCTCTGTAGAACTGGATCAGCAGCTTTTTGGGCAGTTTGAGCTTTCTGAGCTGGCACAGAAAGAACATTCTTTGTTGGGCTTTTTTGATGACGTTTCTGATGTCGGGTGTCCATTTTAGGTCGTGAGATATGGTAGAACCTAGAAATTTGATGATCTCTACTGTTGATACCGTTTTGTCTAGTATTTGTCTAGTATCAACATAATAATTTTAAATTGGGGTATTTTAAATTTGTGGGGTTTTAAATTGAGCCAAATTTATTTAATTATTTTAAATTTTTAATTGATGTTTTGTCTTGTGTTTTTAAATAGGCTGTACACCGCCCTGAATCCTTCGGGAGAAGGGCGGTATAGAAATAAAATTATTATTATTATTATTATTATTATTATTATTATTATTATTATTATTATTATTATTATTATTATTATTGTTGTTATTATTGTTATTATTATTACTATTATTATTATTATTATTATTATTATTATTATTATTATTATTATTATTATTATTATTAGAGGTGGAAGTATGGGAGGGTTTCTCCTAAAGTCCACCATCATTTCTACGGTTTTGAGTGTGTTCAGTTCCAGATTGTTCTAGTCGCACCACGAGGCTAGTTGTTCAACCTTCCGTCTGTATGCGGATTCATCATTGTCTCAAATGAGACCTATCACTGTTTTGTCATCTGTTGTGTCATCTAAGAGTAGAGCTCTGGACAAATTGCCTTTCCATATTTTTTTTTTGTTGAGGGGTCCTTGGTTGTTTTCTTGGAGACGTTTCATCACCAAACTTGGTAACGTCATCAGAAAGGAGGGGTGTTTGCTCTTGGTTTATATATAATATAACCCCTCTCCCTAGGTGCACTGATGACATTACCAAGTTTGATAATCAGACCACCAAGCTCAAAGAACACCAAGGACACCATCCTACTTGCTTAGTATGAGGCTCAAAATTCCTTGCTTTTTTCAGTCAACAGATGAAAATTGGTAGAAAGAAGATTTCCCTGCCTGGCACATATTATGAATTTCAACAATTTTATTATTGCTTGCTTTCCTCCGGCAAACAAGGCCATCGTTCTATTTTTGCTATTAAACCTGCCTTATTTTCCTTATGATATCAACATCCATCCATTTGAACATTCAAGCCCAGAGCTACTGAGGAGTAATCTTCACTCCTGTTTTGTTTTATTTTCATTTTATCACTTGGAATTGAGGGTGTTGACATTTTCTCCCCAGATTCTCTTTGCTTTGATTGTTGACCCAGCTTTAAAAAAGAATTTAAAAATGGGTCTCTCCATCTAGAGGGTGTCTCAGCAAAGTGTGCTGTCAACTCGCAAAGCATCCCTGGCCTGCTCTCGAGTTGCCATGGGCAAGGGGGATAGGAAACCGATGAAGCAACATGGCAGCCAAAAACAGAAGTACATTCCAGACATATCTCTCTCAAGGCTGTCTCCCAGGGTTACCCACAACGGCCAGAGGGGAGTGATCTCTACAGCCCGTGAAATTGCTCCGTTGGCAAATGTGATTGATGACATGCCCTGGGGAGAGGGGGGAAACAGGGTCATGATTGGGGCATAAATTAGGTGGGGTCAGAGTTGGCTTCACCTAGAACATGCCGACATGACGCTCCTAATAAATAACTGGATTTCTTTGGAAGCTTGGCTCGAGGCTCATGATTTAATTAGGGCATCCGTCAGAATCCTCACATGTGCCTTTTCATTTTGGACAACTGATATGCTGATCTGTCTATGGTGGCCGTGCTTCTTGTTTATTTTGCAAGATCTCCAGAAAAGCACAAAGAGAGCAAGCCGCCTTTTTAAAATCCAGCCTTTTCTGATTTTGAGTCTTGAAAGAGCTGCAGTACTCAGGAGGTATTATGGATGGTGCTTAGTTATAATGAGGACCAAGGTAACTCTAAGCTGTTTCCACTGCATTTGACATTTCTAGCATATCAATTGGGGGAAGAAGGAAAAGAAGGAAAAAAAAGACTGCCTTTAGCCAATACATCCAGCTCTCCAAAAGTTAATCCTCAAAGTTCAAAGTATGACCTTGGTTCTAATCACAAGTGGCTGGAGTGGAGTTAGAGCTTCAAGTCACATGCCCTTAAGATCCCCCGTATTAAATCAATGGTATTTAAATTACACAGCTTTGGCTGAACTCTATTTTTTTTTTTTTAAAAAAAAAGGATGTACTTAAAAAGAAAAAGAGGGGGAGGGAGGAAAAAAATCCCCTTTACGAGGACAACCATGACCTGGATGAGTGAGATTCTCTGTAGACATTTAGCTATGCACTTTGGGATGAATGTCAGAGGTGGGTTGCTACCAGTTCGCCCTGGTTCGTGTGAACTGGTAGCGGCGGCGGCGGGAGGCTCCGCCCACCCAGCCAGACATCATCAAAAATGCTCTGCGCATACACAGAACCTTCTGTGCATGCACAGAACCACTGTGCACGCACAAAGCAAACGTGAGATCCCGCGTGCTCCCAGTAGCGAACTGGTAGCACCGGGAATTGAAATTCACTAGTGAGGAAAGCCCTTCGAATGGTGCGGGAATATGAACGGATTTCTGGAAAAATTGCAGGTTTCAGGAACCATTTGCGATTCAGTTTGAGATGCAGACAACACAGACAACAACAGTCTGTGCCTGTCTTCAACAGGGAAGGGACCAGGGGTGAAATCTAAAAATTGTTGCTACCGGTTCTGTGGGCGTGGCTTAATTAGTGGGCAGGGCTTGGTGGTAAGGTGACTGGGTGGGCATGGCTTGTTGGTCAGGTGGGCGTGGCCAAGTCAATGTCACTTCTTTGCCCTTTTTTAACCTACAAAACACAACACAACACAACTGGCTCACCCACAATGTAAAAGCAGCTGTGCTACACCCAAAATGGCCCCTGCAACAAGCAGGAAACCCACAGAGCCACAAAAAGCCCAAAAAACCAGCTTTCACACTTTACACACACAAAATTCCACATACAGCTTTGTGAGATTTTGTGTGTTTGTGTAGTTAGAGTGAAACACTACAGAAACACACTAAATCTCAAAAAGCTGCACAAATATTATTTTATTTTATTTTATTTTTATTTTTATATAAAAGCAGCTCAATTTAAAACTTCCTAAACCTTAAATGGCTAGGTCTAAAAAAAGAACAACTTAAAAAAAACCCAATTAACTATTTTTTTTAAAACTCCCAAAGGGGAAAAAAACTTACCCAATAGAACAGGGGTCTCCAACCTTGGCAACTTTAAGACTTGTGGACTTCAACTCCCAGAATTCTGGGAGGCAGGAAGGCAGGCAGGCAGATAGAGCTGCTCACCGATGAGCTTGATTGCAGGCAGTTGCTTGCTGATGCAATGGATTGCAGGGATTACAGCAAGGCGTTGCAACCAGCAGCTAAGGTAAGCAAGCTGGAGGGGGGGTGGATTTTTGCTACTGGTTAGCAGGCAACTCAGCTGGGATCATCAGAGCTTGGATCATCAGAGCCATTTAAAAGAAAAAAACTTTTATGTTCAGCTGGGCATGGGAGGCAGGGGCAGGGATTTTTGCTAGTAGTTCTCCGAACTACCCACCGCCATCGCTACTTACTCGCCCGAGCCGGTCTGAACCGGGAGCATTTCACCCTTGGAAGGGACAAAGGGCAGAAAAACATCCTGCAGACAATACCAGGGCTGTCTTAATGTATGGGCCTGATGGGCGCTTGCTTGTGGGCCCCATGAGCATACTAATGGGGCCCCATATTAATCTGTGTATCTTAACCCTTTAATGCACTCAGGGGTGGGTTCTAATTTTTTTTACTACCGGTTCTGTGGGCATGGCTTATTTTGTGGGTGTGGCTTGGAGGTCATGTGCCTAGGTGGGCGTGGCTAGCTGGTCAGAGTCATTTCTGGAAGGTCCTCACACTTACGACCAGTCCTCGCACTTACGACCCGACTCATTTGTTTGCTTTTAACACTGATCAGCTGTAGGGCGGCCCTTGGAAGCCCCGCGGCAAGAGTTTAAACAGTTTTTTCCCCTCTAGTCATCCGCTGGGACTCAGGAGGCAGCAATAGATTGGGGGTGGGACCAAATAAAAGATAAGAATAACGTGGGGGGGTGGGAGGGGTGGGTGGGGAGAACTGGTTTGGTGATATCATATCGTCACCGCTACTGGCTCGGCCGAACCGGACCAAACTGGGAGGAACCCACCACTGAATGCACCTTGTATCATATAAATACAGCAACATATTGATTGCACTTTACTGCGTTTTTTAAATTAATACTGACATGCAAATATATGTTTCATTTTCTTGACCATTTACATTTTTATTCCTGTGAGTAGTTGCCGTAGGGGCCCTGGTACACTGCTTTGCCCGGAGGCCCATAATGCTGTTAAGACAGCCCTGGAAAGCACAGCTCCCACAACCTCGTCCAAGGTTCGGCAACCTGTGGCTCTGGAGCCGCATGTGGCTCTTTCACCCCTCTGCTGTGGCTCCCTGTCGCTCAAAATATGTGTCAGAACTGCCAATGTGTGACACCAGCCGGTACGCAATTTATTGAGCTTTTCGACCCCCAATAGGCCAACCACGGATAAGTCCAAGAAAAGAAAAGTTTCAGAAGAAAACAGAATGTTTAATTCAACTACATATGCTAGTTTTGTGGTCGCTCAAGAAATAGTCAGGCACGGGAAAGGTTTTGTGGCTCCCGGTGTTTTCTTTTCTGTGGGAAACTGGTCCAAATGGCTCTTTGAGTGTTTAAGGTTGCAGACCCCTGACCTAGTCCTTTCAGCAGTTCCAAGAAGGCTCCACATCCATTTGCACTACTCAGGTGACCCTGAGGACACAGACAAACCTCCAAGTGGCCTCAACGACTCTCTAAAAGGATGCAAATGACCAACTTTTCTGCAAGGAGTATAAATCCTTCCATTTCCCCACCATCCAGTCAGAACTGAAGAAGCTGTCAGCGTCTCAGCACTGACATAGAAAAGGGAGGATGAAGCCTGAACTTTTGCCTGCTAAATCCCTTTGAAGATTCGGTCTCCTCGAAGATGAGGAGGGGGGAAACATTCCTGTGAACTGACGGGAAAAGGAATCAGGAGAGTGACTTGGAAGATAGACAATGAGAAGCAGAGAATTGGGGATCGGAAAGGGAGGGATTGGGGGGCAAAGGTCAGTATTGACCTCAAAGAGCCAGGATCCGGTTGCTGTGCTCGAATAAAGAGAAAATTTCCTTAAAGATTGGCAGTTTGGAAGTTCATTTATTTTGAGATAGCATCGAAACCTGACAGAAGCTTCTTGGATGAGAAGCGAAACGTCTTCAAAACAAAAACAAGGAAGTCCAAGTTGCCTCTTGAAAATTTTGGGCTCCGTTGTGGTCATATGTCGAGGACTACCTGCACATAAATATCAACAGAAAATATTTTAGGATAACTGCTTGGAATTAATCAACTACTAACCAATGCAATTAACCAGTGGAACAGAAGTTGCCTCCAGAAGTTGTGGGTGCTCCATCAGTGGAGACTTTCAAGAAGAGACTGGACAGCCATTTGAAGTAGTATAGGGTCTCCCTGCTCAAGCAGGGGATAGGACTAGAAGACCTCTGTGTCCCTTCCAACTCCTATTATTCTATGTTCTACTGTATGTTCAATTCATTCCCTAGGGCCGTGATGGTGAACCTATGGCATGCATGCCCAAAGTGGCATGCAGAACCATGTCGCTTGGCATGTGCAGCATTGCCTGTTCCTCTTCTGGGTTTCTGGCATGCATGCACACATGACGATCACATGGTCTTTTTGTATGTGGCAGTGCTGGAAACTAGAAGATCTTCTAGGTAGTCTTCCATTTTCCTGCGTGAGCAAGCTTGCCGGCCAGCTGATCGTCGTATGCACATGTGCGCCAGAAACCTGGAAGAGTAGCTGGCTGAAACTGGAAGTTCAGTAGCTGAAACCGGAAGTTCATTTTCGGGGGAGCGCATGCACCCTGGGCAGCTCCTCTTCCTCACGTGGTGCCGAAAATGTTCACCATCACTGCCCTAAGGTCTGTACTTAGTAGATCATACCGGGCTGCTGGTCAAACCAATTCCTAAAGTTGTTTCCTTTGTAATTCATTAAGTACTGCTTTTCACCTTGAATTGAAACGCTGGTTCCTTACTCATCTCATTTTCAACAACTGTTGAAACAGGCAAAGTGTCAACTCGCAAAGCGTCTCTGGCCTGCTCGCGAGTTGCCATAGGCAAGGGGGATTGGAAAATGGCGAAGCAGCACAGCAGCCAAAACCAAAAGCACATTCCAGACATATCTCTCTCAAGGCTGTCTCCCAGGGACACCTACAGCAGCTGGAGGGGAGTGATCTCTACAATCCACAAAATTGCTGTATTGGTGAATGTGACTGATGACACACCCTGGGGGGAGGGGGAAAACAAGGTCAAGTTTGGGTCATAAATTATGTGGGGTCTTAGGAATGTGCCAACATGAAGCTCCTAATAAATAACTGGATTTCTTTTGAAGCTTGGCTCGAGGCTCATGATTTCATTAGGGCATCCGTCGGAACCCTGACACAAAGTTCTAATCCCACATTAGAACCAAAGCTGATTAGGTGACCTTGGACCAGTCACTTTCTCCCAGCTCTAGGAACAAAGCAAGGGAAAACCACTTCCCGAGAAACCTTCCTGAGAAAACTGCAGGAAATTACCCAGGCAGTCTCTGAGAAGTTTGGCACGACCGAACTGAAGGAACAATAAAACAGGTGAAGGCAACTGTCATTTCAGCTACTCAACTCCATTCTTGAAAAAAATCAAAGAGCCCTTTTTTTTTCATTCTCTCTGGGCAGACTTGGTGCATGGCACCTGTGCTTGCCACTCACTTACAAAGTAAGTACAATTTCTGGGTTGATTCCGTTCTTCACGCAGGTGGGTTAAGAGGGCGCTTAGTTTCTTTGTTGATGCACCTTTTTTGATCTAGCCTACAATTAGGACTTTCATTGAAATGTCGTCTTTTCACTGATCAGGTTGCCAAAGCAATATAGGAGGCGGTATTATGTGGCTTAGAGATCAACTCACTTTTGACTGAATGACAGTCAAAAGAAAATGACAGCGGGTGAAATGTGAGAGTTTGGCCAGGAAATTCCTCCTTGTAGCTCTTCCCTCCTCAGTTCTGCATTAGGCTTTTAAGAGCCTTTAGATTAGAATTTTTCATTGTAACGATATCCCAAATTACATGGATTTCTTCAGGCCCAAATCTGGATTTCTGCAGAAATCCATGTAAACAGGAAGCCGTTTCATGAATCTCTTCATTTCCATCTGATATTGAAACTCAGATCTTGTTACCTGATGAAGTGTTGTAGAGTTGAGGATTGGGATCATGGGGAGCAGGATCGTAAACAGATTCTAGTTAGGGGATCAGGGGCAACACATGCCAAGCAAAGGTATAACTTCAGTTATGGTGTCAAAGCTGCTTTGTTGAACTTTTTGACTTCTTCTGTGAAGCCCTTGTACTGAATGATGACAACCTTCTGGTCAGAGAGATGGGTGAAGCTGAATTGGATGGCTCTGCCTATAAGGAACTAGGAACCAAATTTTCCTTCCTTCCTTCCTTCCTTCCTTCCTTCCTTCCTTCCTTCCTTCCTTCCTTCCTTCCTTCCTTCCTTTCTTTCTTTCTTTCTTTCTTTCTTTCTTTTCTTTTGAAGCTGCTGCTAATAGTTCTTGTTATCCTTTCTTCCATCCCAAAGCAGGAAATATTAGTTTTGAGTTGTTGCAGAAAACATGAGCAGAGATTGCATTTCCTGAAGATGGTTGATGCCAACATAATATAGGACTGCATATTGTAGGTGTACAGTAGTGGCCAAAATTGTGGAAACCTTTAGGAAAAAGTGTATTTTCTAAAAGTAGCTAATAACACCACTTTTTTTTTTTTTGGAGTGGTACCATAAAATTATGTATCAATGGAAAGAGAATTTAATCAAGAATGTCATGCAATAACTTTTATGAAGGATTTACTATTAGAATAGCAGTTACAGTATAAAGAAGAAAAGTGAAACACGTAGAAAAAACGAGATGTACAAAAATGATCACCATAGAAAAAACGAGATATGCAAAAATGATCCCCATGTTAGTGAATACTTAGTTGGGTAACCTTTAGCATGAATGATGGCCTTACAACGTCTTCCCACGGAGTCAACCAAGTCTTTTAGTTCTGCAGCTGTTATAATGTGAAACCAAGATTGAAGGATTGCTTCTATTAACTGGGTTTTATTGCTGGGTCACTTCTGACTAACAAGTTTCTTTCATCAGCTCCATAGATTTTCAATTGGGTTAAGGTCTGGGCTATTCCCAGGCCTCAGCAATGGAATAGGATTATCTTGAAATGCCAAATAAAAAAAATAAAAAAAAAGTGGTGTTATTAGCCATCAAACCTCAAAAATACTTTTCCCAAAAGGTTTCCACAATTTTGATCACTGCTGTAGAAAAGAATATCTGTAGCTCAGGATTAAAATGTGGACTTTTAAGACCTCCAAGCAGGGGTGAAATGCTTCCGGTTCGGACCCGATCCGGTAGCGATGGTGGCGGGTGGTTCGGAGAACCAGTAGCAAAAATCCCTGTGCCCCCCCCCCCCACATGCCCAGTTGAACTGCACGATCATCAGAGGTTTTTTTTTTTAACTTTTAAAAGCATTTTTTCTACCACCTCTTTCAGCGAAAAAATGCTTTTAAAAGTAAAAAAAAAAAAAGCCTCTGATGATCGCGCAGCTCAGCTGGGATCATCAGAGGCTTTTCAAAGCATTTTTTTTTCTGCAACCTCTTGGCCGAAGAGGTGGTAAAAAAAATGCTTTGAAAAGTCTCTGACGATCCCAGCCGAGTTGCCTGATCGGCAGAGGCTTTTCAAAGCATTAGAAAAAATGCTTTGAAAAGTTTTTTTTTTTTTTAAAAATAAAGTTGGCCACACCCACCCAGTCACATTAACCCCCCACCACCAAGCCACACCCACAGAACCGGTAGTAACAAATTTTACATTTCACCCCTGCCTCCAAGGTCCCTTCCAACTCGCTTATTCTCTTATTCTTTTATTGGGGCATATATCCATTTTCATCAAATCTAGGCTTATATGTTTCTACTGAGCCATTTGCTTTACATGACTTTACATATCCACTTATACATATCCAGGTTTTTCTTATTAACTGGAAGAGATCTAAGACTCAGCTATGATGATTAAACATAGATTTCGTTTCTTTTTACATCTCTTCGCTTTTCAGCTTCACATTTGGATTTGCGTGTGCTACCTTTTATATAAGCTGTTATATCGTTTTCAATAAGGCCGATTCACATGGGAATTTTATTTGCTGAATACCTTAATTCGCCGTTTTTGTCAGGTGACTCTCATTTCTGAATCTCTTTTATATCTGTGTCGAATTTGGCTCGGTATTTTGTTCTTATTGTGCTTCTATTGTTGACAGAGGTCCAGACCTCTTCTCCAAAAATCATAAAGATGCTTGTTGCTGTTTTATCACGCTTGGAGATTCAACATACTAAATCATTCACCTAATCAAATAGAATTGCGCTTGTTTTATTCTTTTCTAAAATTAGAATGCCAAGCAAATATCCTGTTGTGATATGGATCGTGTTAGTCCACTCATCATTGCCATCACAGAATTAAATCTAGGATTATTTCAGGGTTCCAATATCTCAGGGGCTGCCACAAAGAAGAGGGAGTCAAGCTATTCTCCAAAGCACGTGAGGGCAGGACAAGAAGCAATGGGTGGAAACTCATCAAGGAGAGAAGCAATTTAGAACTAAGGAGAAATTTCCTGACAGTTAGAACAATTAATCCGTGGAACAACTTGCCTCCAGAAGTTGTAAATGCTCCAACACTTTTAAAGAAGATATTGGATAACCATTTGTCTGAAGTGGTGTCAGGTTTCCTGCTTAAGCAGGGGGGTGGACTAGAAGACCTCCAAGGTCCCTTCCAACTCTGTTATTCTGAGTTTTTCCCCCTATTTTCTTGCTTTTGGTATAGGCACACATATACAAACATACATATAGAAAGAGAATGCTTCTTGCTTATGTAAGCAGAGCTGGGGGTGGAGTTAAGGGCATCATTAGCTTAGAGCAGGGGTCTGCAACCTTAAACACTCAAAGAGCCATTTGGACCCGTTTCCCACAGAAAAGAAAACACCAGGAGCCACAAAACGCTTCCCATGCCTGATTATTTCTTGAGTGGCTACAAAACTAGCTTATGTAGTTGAATTAAACATTGTGTTTTCTTCTGAAACTTTTCTTTTCTTGGATTTATCCATGGTTGGCCTACCGGGGGTTGAAAAGCTCAATAAATCATATGCCGGCAGGTGTCACACATTGGCGGTTGTGATGCATATTTTGAGTGACAGGGAGCAGGAGCAGAGGGGTGAAAGAGCCACATGCGGCTCCAGAGCCGCAGGTTGCTGACCCCTGGCTTAGAGACATTACATTCCAACAAAGGATTGAAGTTCAATGCCTCTTGAATTAGGTTTATGTCAGGTGCAAAGAATGAAAGTGTTGTGGCTCCATTGCCTGAGCCTGGGCTATCGACAGACGCAGACTCTGAGAGTGAGGAAGAGGAGTTGGCAAGGCCTCCCTCTCCAGGACCCTCCTCTCTGGCAATGCCTCCGGAGGACACCGAAGGCCAAAAGATGGGCTCAGAGCCAAGCACGTCCCCGCAGCCACAGGTGGACAGCGACGAAGGAGATAAGTGCTGGCTGGACCCTCGCCAGAGGCGCAGGGAGAAGCGTGCACAGCAGAGGGGAAGGCATGCCAGAGATTAGCTGAGTCACTGGACCATACCCCACAGGGTATAAATGTGGGTGTGGTGGCTGGTTCAGTTTGTGACGAGCAAAAACTAGAAATAATCCATGATGTCTGCGTTACTGGACTTTGCCTGCTTTATCGGACTGCCTTTGGATTAATCTTTGTATTGTTGAAAACTCTGCCTGTTTTATCGGAATGCTGGCAGTCTAATCTTTGTTTTGTGTGAGTAAAGTCTGAATTGGCAGCTAGCCACTGGGTTGCTGCCAGCTTTATCTTCAAAGAGTTTTGTTGTGTGGCTTATTAACTCCGGGCCGTCTGTGGGGGTGCGTGAGTGGAACGGGGACAGAACACAAAGCCATAGGTTATAAGCTGCATTTCAGAAAGATTTATGCCGATATACAAGAATTTAGTCAACTAAAGTTCAGTACTAAAATGGCCCCACATAAGAGTCAACTGACTTTAAGAGCCTTGGTGGCACAGCAGACTAAAGTGCTGTTAAGTAGCACCAGCTGCCTGCAATTACTGCAAGTTCAAATCTCACCAGGCTCAAGGTTGACTCAGCCTTCCATCCTTCCGAGGTAGGTAAAATGAGGACCCGGATTGTGGGGGCAATAAGCTGACTTTGTATAAAAAAAGAACACCTCTTAGGGGGCCCCGAAAGCCCTACTAAGCAGGTATATACAAAAGTATGATGGCTATTGCTTAACGCATTGTAAGCCGCCCTGAGTCTCCGGAGAAGAGCGGCATATAAATCGAACCAATAAATAAATAAATAAATAAATAAATAAATAAATAAATAAATAAATAAATAAAAGGGGTTAGACATGGAGCTTTGTGGCTACATAATGTCTCTAAGCTGATGACAGACTTAACGCCGTCTCTCAGCTCTTCCTGTTCTTCTTCTACAGTTCTTAACCCAGTTCAAAGCTTTGATTCTGAACTAGCATCGACTAACATGTTCATCTATGAAGTGAATTGACTCTAAAATGAAATTGGAATATCAGATTGAATTATTATGCTGAACTGGAAACATTTGAATTGATTCAGTGGGTTGGAAAATTTATGCGATGTTCTGAATGATTCTGGAATAGCAAATTGGATTGAATTGAAATTTCAGTCTGGTTTTATTTTTTTGGGTTGTTATTGTTGTTTGGTTTTTAAGGCTACATTCACCACCCCAGAGCAGGGGTGAAATGCTCCCGGTTTGAACTGGATCACCCAATCCGGTAGCGATGACGGCGGGTGGTTCAGAGAACCGATAGCAAAAATCCCTGTGCCCCTCCCCATGCCCAGCTGAGCCATGCAATCATCAGAGGCTTTTTTTTAACTTTTAAAAGCATTTTTCTACAACCTCTTCAGCCAAAAAAAATGCTTTTAAAAGTAAAAAAAAAAAAGCCTCTGATGACCGTGCGGCTCAGCTGGGATTGTCAGAGGCTTTTAAAAGCATTTTTCTACAACCTCTTCGGCTGATGAGGTTATAGAAAAAATTGCTTTTAAAAGCCTCTGACGATCCCAGCTGAGTTGCCTGATCTTCAGCTGAAGATCTTCAGCTGAAGAATCTCTAGAAAAAAATGCTTTTAAAAGCCTCTGATGACCGTGCGGCTCAGCTGGGATCGTCAGAGGCTTTTAAAAGCATTTTTTTTCTACAGCCTCTTCGGCTGAAGAGATTATAGAAAAAAAATGCTTTTCAAAGCCTCCGATGATCAGGCAACTCAGCTGCGATCATCAGAGGCTTTTAAAAGCATTTTTTTCTACAGCCTCTTTGGCTGAAGAGGTTGTAGAAAAAATGCTTTTAAAAGTAAAAAAAAAAAAAAAAAAGTTGGCCACGCCCATCCAGTCACATTAATCCCTCCCACCAAGCCACGCCCACAGAACCGGTAGTAACAAATTTTACATTTCACCACTGCCCCAGAGTCACAATTGTGAGAAGGGCTACTATAGAAATTGACGAAATAAATAAGCAAGTCTGAATTAAATCAATAATTCAAATCAGACTGAAGTCAGGCTGCATGTCCATATTGTTTCCCTTATTTTTCCAGGCAGGATGGTGCAAGTTGAACAAGTATTAATATTAATTGCGTTTTTAATGTAATTAGTTTAAAAAACGAAAGTCAAGGGATCTGGGCCAAAGAGAGCAAACATCACAACTTATTGTGCTATGATGACAGTTTGTCTAGTGTCCCTTTGTACTTTCTGAAAACTTCATGCATATTCTAACACTTCGGTCCATTATTATTAATAAAACATCATCTGAGTTTTCAAGGTGAAAGGAAGGTACAGAGACAATAATTTGGGAAGAAAACGCTCTTTCTCTATTAAGACAAAAATTGAAATTGCACAGTGAATGACTTCATGTAATAACACTATCTCAGCTTGTCATCCCCACATTGAAGCCATTCTAGTATGGATCTCTCGACTGGCTTTTCCAGATTCTTCACCAACGGGGTGCTTAGAATCACTCACAGATCACCTGCCAAAGGAATCTACTTCTTCTTTTTTTGTCTTTATCCTTAAAAGGAGAATATAATTTAATGGCAAGCTTGTTAATTTCTAGGCCTCCATAGCAGTGGTCAAATTCAATTTTTTTTACTATCGGTTCTGTGGGCATGGTTTGGTGGGCATGGTGTGGCTTGGTGGATGTGGCTTGATGGGCGTGGCAGGGGAAGGATACTGCAAAATCTCCATTGCCACCCAACGCCAGGGGAAGAATACCGCAAAATCTTCATTCAAAACCCACTTCAGGGGAAGGATACTGCAAAATCCCCATTCCCTCCCCACTCCTGGGGGAAGGATACTGCAAAATCTCCATTTCCACCCCACTCCAGGAGAAGGATACTGCAAAATCTCCATTTCCACCCCACTCCAGGGGAAGAATACCGCAAAATCTTCATTCAAAACCCACTTCAGGGGAAGGATACTGCAAACTCCCCATTCCCTCCCCACTCCTGGGGGAAGGATACTGCAAAATCTCCATTTCCACCCCACTCCAGGGGAAGGATACTGCAAAATCTCCATTCCAACCCCACTCCTGGGGGAAGCATACTGCAAAATCCCCATTCCCTCCACATGCTGGGACCAGCCAGAGGCAGTGTTTGCCGTTTCCACTACCGGTTCGCCAGAACCTGTCAGAATCTGCTGGATTTCACCCCTGCTCCATAGCCAATGTAACAACCAATCTTATCTATTTTTGTTTTTTGGTTAGAATACAGAACATACAATCATAGGGCTGGAAGGGACCTGGGAAGTCTTCTAGTCCAACACCTTACTCAAGGTAGAAGATCTTATAGCATTCCGGCAAAATGGTTGTCCTGTTTTTTAGTATGCAGTCTAGCTTTGTTATGGTTTTCCTCCCCAGGAGCAAGCATCTTTTAATTTCTTGGCTGCAGTCCCCATCTGCGGTGATCTTGGAGCCCAGGAAAATAAAATCTGTCACTACCTCCATTTCTTTCCCATCTATTTGCCAGGAATTGAGAGGGCTGGGAGCCATGATCTTAGTTTTCTTAATGTTGAGTTTCAAGCCAACATTTCCATTCTCCTTCTTCACCCGCATCAAGAGGCTCTTTAGTTCCTCTTCACTTTCTGCCATTGGAGTGGCATCATCTGCATATCTGAGGTTGTTGATATTTCTCGTGGCAATCTTAATTCCAACTTTTGATTCATCTAGCCCCGCCTTTCTCATGATGTACTCTGCATATAAGTTAAATAGGCAGGGCGACAGTATGCAACCTTTGCCAGACTCCTTTCCCAATTTTGAACCAATCAGTGGTTCTGTGTCCAGTTCTCACTGTTGCTTTTTGACCCACATATAGGTTTCTCAAGAGACAAATAAGATGGTCTGGTACTCCCACCTCTTTAAGTTACAACTAGTGCAGTAAAAATCTGTACTTTTCCTTTCTTTAATTAGAAGTCACTTCAACATTGTGGTCTTGATCCTGTCTGCAAAGTGTTCTGGAAAGCTGTCTGGAAAGTTTAATTGTATGAACATCTTTTCTAGATATTTTTAAGTCTACAAGGACAACTTGCCATGCAGGAAAAAAAGCACATTTTTCAATCCTGGAAATAGAAATTAATTTAGGTAGAACAATCTTTCACAAGAATCATACCTCCAGCTCTTGAATCAGATAAATTTCTTTCTTTCTTTCTTTCTTTCTTTCTTTCTTTCTTTCTTTCTTTCTTTCTTTCTTTCTTTCTTTCTTTCTTTCTTTCTTTCTTTTTCCTCCCTCCCTCCTTTCCTTCCTTCCTTCCTTTTTTCTTCCTTCCTTCCTTCCTTCCTTCCTTCCTTCCTTCCTTCCTTCCTTCCTTCCTTCCTTCCTTCCTTCCTTCCTTCTCTTTCTTTCTTTCTTTCTTTCTTTCTTTCTTTCTTTCTTTCTTTCTTTCTTTCTTTCTTTTTCCTCCCTCCCTCCCTCCTTTCCTTCCTTCCTTCCTTGCTTCCTTCCTTTTTTCTTCCTCCCTCCCTCCCTCCCTCCCTCCCTCCCTTCCCTTCCTTCCTTCCTTCCTTCCTTCCTTCCTTCCTTCCTTCCTTCCTTCCTTCCTTTCTTTCTTTCTTTCTTTCTTTGCTTGATTCAGAGCTATTCTGTTTCCCAAAGCACCTTTGAACATACGCAAGTTTTACAAGCAAACGTTTGTATCCTCCATGGAATTTGCCGAATAATTCTTGATCCAAATACTTAAAGCGAGGGAAGATTCGTCTCTTCCTTTCTACCTTATAGCTCAGTATCCTAGAAGGGACCTGCGTGGCTTATAATTTAATATGTTCTATAACTTGGCAGTCAAATTCAATAAGGTCCTATTTTCATCAGAGAGATTTCTAAACATCAGTAAGTCAAGATGAAAAAAAAAAGGGGGGGAGCTAGATGTAGGAAGAGGACGGAAGGAGAGAGCAAAGAGAATATATACTGTGTTTCTCCGAAAATAAAACCTATCCCCAAAATAAGACCTAGCATGTTTTCTGCACGTGTGCCCAATATACCCACCCCCAAAATAAGCCCTACTTAAGCACCTGTGCAGCTGGCTGCCCACCCATTCCATTTGGTTGCTCGCAGTGCTGCTGACACAAGGTGAGGTGAGGCAAGGCGGTTGGAGCTGCCCCCTTGCCTCATCTCACACATCGTCTTACCTCAGGGCCCCTGCAACCAGGCCATCCATGCCCCAACAACCGCCTCATGGTGGCAGCACCAGCAATCGTGTGCAGTAGTAGCCCACATGGCTGCCAGCCCACCTCTTCTTCCGGCACTGGCACAGCATGGGAGCAAGAGGCCGAGCGATGAATCAGTGCCCCATCCGCAAGGCACGGCAGTTGTCAGGGCATGGATGGCCTGGCTACATCACTCAGCCTCCTGTGGTACCACACCAGTGCCAGAAGAAGAAGTGGGCTTCCACTGCGAGGCGAGGTAGTTGTAGATAGCCTGGCTGCTGGCGCCCTGAGGTAAGCCAGCGCTGGGTGTTTGGGGCAATTCCACCACCCATCCACCCTGCCGCCTGGGGGTAGAGGCACTCAAAAGAAATATGACATCCCACCAAAATAAGCCCTAGTGCTTATTTCAGTAACCAAAAGAGATAAGACCGAGTCTTATTTTCGGGAAACGTGTGTGTGTGTGTGTGTGTGTGTGTGTGTGTGTGTGTGTGTGTGTGGATATTTCTGTCTCTGGGCACACTGAGAATATATCTGCTGAACAAAACTCCTCATTGGCAACAGGAAGGGCATCCGGCCATTGAAACACTCTGCATTTAACGTTGAATTCTGTGGCAGAGAGAATGCTAACTTTTCTCCCTCCATTCACAACAGAGCTGCTGCTCCCTTTATGGTTCCCTCCTGGCCCCCTCTCTCCTGGGGACTACCTTAAAGGGACAGGCTGCAGCAGCTCCATTCTGAATGGAGGGAGAAAAGTTAGCATTCTCTCTGCTGCATTTAACGTTGAATTCTGCGGAATATCGAGCGGCCAGAAGAGGTGAGCGGTGACCGGCAGGGCATGGGTGGCGCCAAGGAGGGGTAATTACTACCAGTTCGGCGAACCAATGCCAATAATCCCTATCGGTTCGCCCGAACCGGGCTGAACCAGTTGGATTTCACCCCTTAAACAGACCTCTGTGTGGTCTATTTAAAAAGTGTAGACAACAATGCTTCAGGAACAGTGGGAAGTGAGCCTTGGTAGTACAGGGGTTTAAGGCACCCTGTTATTAAGCTTATTAAGACCAGCTGCCTGCAATTACTGCAGGGTTCGAATCTCGCCAAGGCTCAAGGTTGACTCAGCCTTCCATCCTTTCTAAGGTAGGTGAAATGAGGACCCAGTTTGTGGGGGCAATAAGCTGACTTTGTATAAATATACAAAAGGATGAAGGCTATTGCTGAGCACATTGTAAGCCGCCCTGAGTCTTCGGAGAAGGGCGGCATATAAATCAAATTAAAAAAAAAAAAAAAAGATTATCCCCCAAATCTCTTCCTGCATCTGATTATTAATAAAGAACCAGCTGTTCCCAGAGGATATCACTGCATATAGTAATCAATTCTGCTGAAACCTCCAGCAGAATTAACAAGAATATAGCTTGCTTAACTCCTGACATAAATCACTTACCTACCAAAATGCCAAAATTGTTGCAGTCCCAAGCCTGAAATCAGATTTATATTGAAGTTTTAATTTAATTTTTTTTAAAATATAATTTTTGCATTTAAGGTTTCCTCTGGCTTCGTGACTTGGTTTTCTTTTCCCGGCCACTACACCCTTCGAGAGAAAACAGCCACCACAAAAAAAATACGTTTCTGCTATCAGCTATTGAGGACTACATGCTGACAGCAGCAAGAATGTTTTATGCACTTAAAAAATGGAAAGAGACGCTCATTCGCACAAGGGAAGAATGGCTGGAAAAACTGACGGAGCTAGCCGAGGTGGTGAAATGAACTGTTCAATACATCCAATTTCATTTCCATTTGAAAGCTGCTTCTACGTTTTGTGCTTGCAAACAAAACACAACACAACACAATTCTGACTTTGTGATCTGCGGATTAGATAAGTTTGCTGCTATACAAATGGCTAGGTTACTGTGATAGCTAACCTTTTGGCCGTTGCGTGCCAAAAGCGGGAGGAGCGTGGGGGGAGTGGTGATGTGCGTGTGTGCCCACACCCACAATTCAATGCACCGCACCCCCTTGTGCATGCATGTGTGACCCCTCCATGTTCCCCCTGCTTTTGTCACACGATGGCATGGTGGCCCTGCTAGGCCCATTTTTTTGCCCTCCCCAGGCTCCAGAGGTTTTCCAGGAGCCTGGGGAGGACAAAAACAGCCTTCCCCAACCCCCCTGGAGATCTCCAGAGGCCGGAAATGGCCCATTTGCCAATTACTGGTGGTGTTCTGTCCCCATCCCACACGCACACACACCAACAGACGTCCAAGAGTTAAAAACCAAACCAGCTGACAAAATCCTTATCCTTATGATAACAGAACTTGGCAGCAACTTAGTGGCTGCCTGCCAAGAGTTTATTATTCACAAAGGGAAGAGATAACGTCTCTCCACTTCTGGTACATCAAAGTAAAATGTTCAATAATTACAGAGTAACTTAAGTCCAAATATAATCCAGCAAAGTCTATAGCAAAGGTTCGGCAATGCAGAATGGCGTGGAAGCTTTCAGCTTTGTTCGTCACAGAGTCTGAATGGCCATCTCACCCCCTTTTATACCCTGTGGGGTGTGGTCCAGTGACTCAGCTTAATCTCTGGCATGCCTTTTCTTCTGTTGCACGCGCTTATCTCTGCGACGCTGCCGAGGATCCAGCCAAGACTCATTACCCTCATCACTGTCCATCTGTGGCTACGTGGACGTGCTTGGCCCCGGCCCTATCTTTTGCCCTTCGGTGGACACCGAAGGCATTGCCAAAGAGGAGGGTCCTGGAGAGGGAGGCCTTGCCAACTCCTCTCCTTCACTCTCGGAGTCCTCTCCTGACACAGGCTCAGGTAACGGAGCCACAACAGGTGAGCCCGCAAGGCCCGAAAATCATTTGGCCTGTGCAGTTGAGCTAGGGCAATGCTTGTGTGCCCACCAATATGGCTCTGAGTGCCACTTGTGGCACGCATGTCATAGGTTCGCCATCATACAGCTAGGACATTCTGAGCATGCAAAAAAAAAAAGAGAGAGAGAGAGAGAGAGAGAGAGAGAGAGAGAGAGAGAGAGAGAGAGAGAGAGAGGGGCTGTAATCTTATTACTTTTATTCTACTTCACTGAAAGGAAACATAAATTACTGGGTCTGCCCCCCCACCCCCACCCCAACTTCTCATTCAACTTTCACCCTTCCTGTTGTTGTTTTTTATTTTCACTTGTACTTTATACTTGGATCAATTTAATGAATTAAGAGCCCTGGTGGTGCAGCAGACTAAAGCACTGTTATTAACATCAACTGCCTGCAATTACTGCGAGTTCAAATCTCACCAGGCTCAAGGTTGATTCAGCCTTCCATCCTTTCTAAGGTAGGTAAAATGAGGACCCAGATTGTGGGGGCAATAAGCTGACTTTGTATAAATATACAAAAAGTATGAAGGCTATTGCTTAACGCATTGTAAGCCGTCCTGAGTCTCCGGAGAAGGCGGCATATAAATCAATTTTTTTAAAAAATGAATTATTAATATAAAACAATTATTAATATAAAAATCATATAATATTTTTTAAAGCTATTGATAACTTTGGATGCATCTAAAAAAATGGATTGTTCACCATAAAAAAATGCAACGTTTTGTAAGTTACTCAGTGCTCTTTGCTACTCATTTGAGAATTTTATCAATCAAGGCTTAATTCTAAGTATGTTTGCAATTTTATCTATTCCCTCTATCCATCTATCTACCATCTGTCTGTCTGTCTATCACCATTGTTTTAATTACACAAATGTTGTCAAAAATGGAATGACATCATTCATAAAGAACTTTTAGTCTTGTGAGATTGAATCATAGTGAACTGATCATCATTGATATGTCTGTTGCTAGGGAAACTCATCTGTTTGTTCTGCGGGTCAATACATTCTTAACAATCCATATTGTTCTTCTTCTAGATCCCCATTAATTCGTCTGTCTCAGCTAGATGGCCACATCTGGCTCCTCTTGTGTGGGCTTAGAAGAGGAGTTGGGTGTGGTTACTATTTGGATGTGCTTGGGATGGTTTAGTATGCAGGGTGGGAGACCAATGGGGCAATAGGTTAGGATGGAAAGTTGAAAAATATTCCCCCTTGAAGAACGGGGAATAGAATAGAATAGAATAGAATAGAATAGAATAGAATAGAATAGGACAGGACAATGAGTGGAGTGGAGTGGAGTGGAGTGGAGTGGAGTGGAGTGGAGTGGAGCGGAATGGAATGGAATAGAATAGAATAGAATAGAATAGAATAGAATAGAATAGAATAGAATAGAATAGAATAGAATAGAATAGGACAATGAGTGGAGTGGAGTGAAGTGGAATGGAACGGAACAGAACAGAACAGAACAGAACAGAACAGAACAGAACAGAACAGAACAGAACAGAACAGAACAGAACAGAACAGAATAGAATAGAATAGAATAGAATAGAATAGAATTTTTTATTGGCTAAGTGTGATTGGACACACAAAGGAATTTGTCTTTGGTGCATACGCTCTCAGTGTACATAAAAGAAAAGATACGTTCATCAAGAATCATAAGGTACAACACTTAGTGATAGTCATAGGGTACAAATAAGCAATCAAATCATATTAGGGAACTGTCAATAGAAATCATAAGGATACAAGCAACAAAGTTACAGTCATACAGTCATAAGTGAGAGGAGATGGGTGATGGGAACAGTGAGAAGATTAATAATAGTGCAGACTTAGTAATTAGTTTGACAGTGTTGAGGGAATTATTTGTTTAGCAGAGCGATGGCGTTCAGGAATAAAACTGTTCTTGTGTCTAGTTGTTCTGGTGTGCAGTGCTCTATAGCGTCTTTTTGAGGGTAGGAGTTGAAACAGTTTACGTCCAGGATGTGAGGGATCTGTAGATATTTTCACAGCCCTCTTTTTGACTCGTGCAGTAGACAGGTCCTCAATGGAAGGCAGGTTGGTAGCCATTGTTTTTTCTGCCGTTCTAATTATCGTCTGAAGTCTGTGTCTGTCTTGTTGGGTTGCAGAACCAAACCAGACAGTTATAGAGGTGCAGATGACAGACTTAATAATTCCTCTGTAGAATTGGATCAGCAGCTCCTTGGGCAGTTTGAGCTTCCTGAGTTGGCACAGAAAACATTCTTTGTTGTGCTTTTTTGATGATGTTTTTGATGTTAAGCGTCCATTTTAGATCTTGCAATGTGGTAGAACCTAGAAATTTGAAGGTCTCTACTGTTGATACTGTGTTGTCTAGTATTGTAAGAGGTGGAAGCATGGAAGGGTTTCTCCTAATGTCTACCACCATTTCTATGGTTTTGAGTATGTTCAGTTCCAGATTGTTCTGGTTGCACCACAAGGCAAGTTGTTCAACCTCCCGTCTGTATGCAAATTCATCATTGTCTTGAATGAGACTTATCATTGTTGTGTCATCAAATTAATTAGATGACACAAAACAAATTAATTCCATATTGTTGCCAAGAAAATGATGATGAAGTCCACTGTAGTCAAGCTTGACTAGTAGGTGTCTGTTGTTCCTTCCAGGCATCTTTCTTGCCAAGATGATGCCATTTCCCAATAACCTTACAACAAACACAAGTTTTACTTCCCATCACTCCATGTGGGATCCTTTTCCTTCTGGAATTTCTCACATCGTCTCTGAAGTCTTCAAAAATTTTTAAAAACATTGGTTGAAGTTCAAGCTGATGTCTGAGCCCACTAATCTTCTGTGAGCTGCTAATCCCTTGAATCAATTCCTTGTCCTTCTTGTGCTGAAGAGAACTTCACTCTATACTTTTATACCCACTAAAGAGACCTATTGACTCAATATTGATGAAAAGAAGGACTAGGGGTGACATGATACCACTGTTCCAATATCTCAGGGGCTGCCACAAAGAAGAGGGAGGACAATTAATCGGTGGAACAACTTGTCTCCAGAAGTTGTAAATGCTCCAACACTGGAAGTTTTTAAGAAGAGACTGGATAAGTAATTATCTGAAATGGTATAGGGTTTGCTGCCTAAGCAGGGGATTGGATTAGAAGACCTCCAAGGTCCCTTCCAACTCAGTTATCCTATCCTATCCTATCCTATCCTATCCTATCCTATCCTATCCTATCCTATCCTATCCTATCCTATCCTATCCTATCCTACCCTACCCTACCCTACCCTACCCTACCCTACCCTACCTTACCTATTAGGATAGGATAGGATAGGATAGGATAGGATAGGATAGGATAGGATAGGATAGGATAGGATAGGATAGGATAAGGTAGGGGTAGGGTAGGGTAGGGTAGGGTAGGGTAGGGTAGGGTAGGGTAGGGATCCTACCCGACCCTACCCTACCCTACCCTATCTTATTAGGATAGGATAGGATAGGATAGGATAGGATAGGATAGGAGCCTACCCTACCCTACCCTACCCTACCCTACTGTATCCTATCCTATCCTATCCTATCCTATCCTATCCTATCCTATCCTATCCTATCCTATCCTATCCTATCCTATCCTATCCCATTCTATTCCTTTCTATTCCATTCCATTCCATTCTATTCCTATCTGCCCATATGTACCATTTCTAGCCACAAATTCCAGAATAATTTACTCATTGATATGTTCAGCTTTCAATCTCAATCCATGAATTTTCAGGCCAATACGTGGCACCTAATGGTCAGAAATGGACTGTATTCAAAGCATTGTTAAAGTCTCTGGCAACAATTTTCCTAATCAACTCTCATTGAACTATTAATTAAGTTTCGGAATTTGTTGACCATTTTTGAGATTGGCCAATATTGGCTAGGTGCTACCACCTGTCTGGGCATTTAGAAGTAAGTGGAAACAAAACATGGAAGTTGAGTATTATTGTTTCCATATTTTTACAACTCCAGCTTAGATTATTAACCACATTGGAGTCACTTTAACAAGCCAGAACTGACTCACTGAAACAAACATTGGTGGAAACCAATTAGAACATCTGCTAATGTTCCCCTCCTTTTTTTTTTTTTTTTTGACATATAAATCAATAGATCATTATTTCCTGCATTATATTTTCTGGTACTTTATCCAAAGTGGTTTTCAGAATATCTAAAGGAGTAATCATCTTTTGGGAAATGATACGAGGAACAGATTTTAACTGTTCTAGTGAGAATAGCAATTTGGCAACATCCTGCTTGCTTCGCCATTTGTCATTAGACAAAAAGAAGAAAAAAAATCATCCAAGGGTTATGAAAAGAACCTTCTGCAAGGTTAAAGATTTCAATTAACAATCTGAGAACGTTACTAGGGAATGAATTATAGCTAAATGTTGGATGAACATTAACAGTTGTGCTTTTATATGCCATGATGCATGGCATGGTAGACAAGGAAAGATAATTCTTCATATGTCATTGCCCCTGCCAGACACACAATAGCTCATTTGGCATTAAATTGTTTATCTTAATGGCATAAAAGCTTTATATTGCTGTATAAATATTGACTTTCAGGGAAAAGGCTGAGAAATACTGAAAGGGGAGAAAATAACATATTGTTGGGTTTGTTTGTTTGTTTGTTTTTGCGCTGTCAAATGGAGGATTGATGTTAACTGAGGATTCAAAATATAGCTCCTTTCTTTCTTTTTTTTTTTACAGAGAATATCAGTTAAGGAGAAATAATAACAGTAATATAGACAAAGTCTTTAGAATTCAAATAAACCAGAACATGCCGTATAACAATCCAGATTTAACAATGGTTGAGGAGGAGGAGGAGGAGGAGGAGCAGGAGGAGGAGGAGGAGGAGGAAGAGGAGGAGACGGAGAAGATGACAATTATAACTGAGATCATAACATGCACTGTATCATGAAGAACCTGTTCTGCCCCAGCTATGGACCCCAAAGAACGCAGCATACACAAAGTCCGTTCAAACTTTAGTTTACTGAATAAACCAGTCTTTTACAACAACGGCTGTTAATTAATTGCATTAACAGCCGCCAAGAATTCAAAGAATAATAACTGAAAGCTTACTATGGTTGGCAGAATGCCCAGAAGCAATTTGCAGGAAGCTGATAAGATAAGCAAGACAAGACACGAAGGTAGGTGAATAAAGTTGTTCCCTGCAAATTGCTTCAGTCGGCGTTCCTCCTTAAATAGGCTAAGGGAGTGGCCAATTGGCCCCAAGTCTTACTCTCAAGGAGACCTCCTCCTGAGGAGCCACTTCTGTCTTTTGGCAACTCTGCGCGCCCATACATTGAAAAGAGGCTCCTCCTCTTCATCCTCTTCACTTAAGGGAGCCTCTGGAGGTTCTGAAGGCCCTGGCTGAATCCCCACCTCTGGCACCACATCTTCTCCAGCCTCCTCACTGTCCGACTCGAGTGCCAGCTGCACCGGCTGCTGGCGCAGCACCACACCAGCCTCCTTGCTGTCTGAATCAGCTACTAGCTGCACAGGCCACGTAAAGGCCACAACAAAACCTCAACATAAATCAGTCTAGATGAACATGTACTCTAATCTCTCTGCTCCATTTTTGATGATGACGTCTTATAATCCGGTGCATTTTATACTCCGAAAAGTACGGTAATCGCAAGGACTCTAGTTAGTGTTGCTATCAATGCACAAAAAATATTTTAAAAGTACCTTTATAAAACCCCGGAATTAAAAATAGAAAATGCCCATTCAGGACTATAGGAGTTCAATATTTGCAAAAACAATCCAATTTTGGAATATTAGCAAGGTAAGGATTGTATTTCTGCAGGTTTTTTTTCCTCTACTTGGGTTGTCAATGACTGTATATCTATTATTTTAATACCATTCTTCCTTGGGTTTTAATTAGCATTATAGAGTCTACATATGTATAGTAGCCTGCATATAAGTCTAGTATACCCCTCATGGAGTCTACTGGAAAACATCTACATATTTAGGTTTCATTTTGTAAGCATTATATTTCTCTTGGCTTGCACGAGGCTGTTGTGACCCAGGCCCACGTAGTTAATATTAAAAGCAAAACAGTTCCAAAAACAAACAGATTTTATTAAAACAGCTGAGAATTAACTCATTCTCAGCTTATTCCAAATTAAACGAAAGCAAAGTCCTCAAAACACCATTCTTCAGTTTATCTCTGACCTTGGGATCATTAGGCAAACTGCCAAAGGCTTTTCTTGGCAACAGTTCAGGAACAGAAGACGCTGACAAGAAAGAAATACTTCCAAACACGAAGCAAATCTCTCAACGGTTGTTTTCCGGCAAAGAGCCCAAGAGCCATTGCTGGTTTTTTAAGCCTTATGGGAGGGGCCAATCATCTCTTGGCCCTACTCCAGAGTCGTCCTCTCTGCTTTAGCTGCTCCTGCCTTCTGGCAGCTCTTCTCATACGTGCACTAGGGACAGGCTCCTCCTGTTCCTCTGCCTCTCTACTGTCAGCCTCTGGAGGCTCCGGAGTCCGCACATCACTCCCCGATGGCCCTGGCCCCATCTCTGCCTCTGACACAGAGCCCTCATCTGGGCCTTCCTCAGCCTCCAGGACTGGCCCATGTTCTTCCTCAGCCTCATCACTGTCCGACTCCACTGCCAGCTCCACAGGCTGCTGGCGGACTACAACAGAGGCTTCCTTCCATTGCAAAGATAGACTTCCAATTAAAACCTACCGAACGGGAACTCAGCAGCTGATTCCCAAGACTGTTATTCTTCATGGATTTTATCTCCGACTCCATGCACCCCAGAGGCTATGCAATGAGTAGTTATGAAGGGCATCTTCTGTCCAGTGTGCCAACTGTTTTCACTGATTTCACCTTTGTTTTAACTAAAACGCCTCTACGAATACTGTGATTTATTGAAACAACTGTCAATCCTGATTTTATTATGTCTTGCTTTTAATTTTTGGATAAATAGTTAATTCAGTTTGTTTGTTTGTTTTTTTTGAAATGCAACCATTTTTGGTAGTTATTAGCCGCAAACCAAAACTCAAATAAACTAACAAATTAACTGGGCAGGCCAAATGAAGCTACTTCTATGGGGAAAACTTTGATGATATGTACCCAGTTAATTATATATACTTATAATAATTTATATGTTAGATTTTATGAATTTGGGTCAGTGACTACTGTAATCTTAACAATGGAATAATGAAATTTTTTTTTGGTCTTTTAATGATCCCGTAATCCCTTGCATTGGGGTGGAGTCGGGGGAGCTGAGTGTTTACTGGCCAGATGCCCTTCCAATGCGGAGTTTGCAGCAGATATATTACCATTGTGCTCAGAGAGAGAAATATCTGCCTCTACCTAGGACTGAACTCACAGCCTCCTGATTGTCAGACAAGAGCTCCACCTCTAGGCCACTGTACCACTTAACAATGGGATAATGATGATCTTCAAATGTTATTTTTTCCAGCTGTACGCTAGCTTAGTGACAGATTTATGAATGATAGTTGATTTGCAGCTTGTAGCTATTTCAATGAACTTTATTTCTAATTCTCTTTTGAAGTCAGTTTGCTGACCTGATCCAAGTTGTAAGGCTAATGCAACGTTTAATTTCTCATTTAACTAAATAAACACGATTAGTCATCAGCTGGGGGGGAATAAAACCTAGAGAATTGTGAATTTTCTGCACAGGGTCTTGCAGTAAATAAATTCTAATAAATAAGCATCAAAAAACACGCCCGTTTTTTAGGTACTGCTGACTAACTCTAATGTATAGAATTAGAAGTCTGTCCATTTCAGATATAGAAGGTACTACAGGTAGGGTTGCCAGGTCTGCTTCCAAAAAATAGCGGACAAGTGGGGGGGGGGGGGTTTAAGTAGTAAAAAAATTAAAAAAATACAATTAAATTTTATATTTTCTTACAAACATTTTAACACACCATTTTAGGTCAGTCGACACAAGCTAGAATACATTTTAAAAATGTGAACTGTACATAATTTTATAATATATTTTTATTTTAATCTCATCATTAATTTTTTCGGAGAATCGAGTTCAATGGATATTCGATCTTTGTCTCATTTTAACTTATGAAAAAAAAGACAAAACGCGATTCTCCTATCCTTATTCTCTTAGACTGTACAGCTTTAGATTATGTACCATTTCATCATAAAGCTTTTGAATAAAAAAAATGTCCACTCTTTTGTGAAAAAAAATAGTGGACATAATGTGAAAAAAGTGGACTGTCCACTCAAATAGTGAACACCTGGCAACCCTAACTACAGGTAATCCTCAATTTACAACAGCTCATTTAATGACTGTTCAGAGCAGTGGTGGAATTCATATTTTTTTTGCTACCAGTTCTGTGGGTGTGGCTTCGTGGGCGTGGCTTAGTGGGCATGGCAGGGGAAGGATACTGCAAAATCTCCATTCCCACCCCACTCCAGGGGAAGGATACTGCAAAATCCCCATTCCCTCCCCACTCCTGGGGGAAAGATACTGCAAAATCTCCATTCGGACCCCACTCCTGGGAGAAGGATACTGAAAAATCTCCATTCCCTCCCCACTCCTGGGAGAAGGATACTGAAAAATCTCCATTCCCACTGCACTCCAGGGGAAGGATATTGCAAAATCTTCATTCCCTCCCCATTCCTGGGAGAAGGATACTGCAAAATCTCCATTCCCACCCCACTCTGCAGCCAGCCAGAGGTGGTATTTGCCAGTCCTCCGAACTGCTCAAAATTTCCACTACCGGTTCTCCAGAACCTGTCAGAACCTGCTGAATAGCACCCTGGTTCAAAGTTACAACAGGATTGAAAAAAAGTGACTTATGACCGTTGCTCACACTTATGGCCATTGCAGCATCCCCATGGTCACATGATCAAAATTCAGATGCTTGGCAACTGATTCATATTTATGACGGTTGCAGTATCTTGGGATCATGTGACCCCCCTTCTGTGACCTTCTGACAAGCAAAAGCAATGAGGAATGCAGATTCACTTAACAACCATGTCACTAATTTAACAACTTCAGGGATTCACTTAACAACTGTGGCAAGAAAAGTCCTAAAATGGGGGAAAACTCCCTTAACAAATGCTTCCCTTAACAACATCCATGTTGGGCTCAATTGTCGTCATAAGTCGAGGCCTACCTGTAATGACAATGCTTTAGAATAAATAGTTAATGACAATATTCCTTGCATGGAGAAACAGGTGTTGTAAGCAACTTCACAATGCACAATTTAGTACACTTCTGGAAGACCAAATATTCTTTTTTGCAAAACTTTTTTATTATTATTATTATTATTTTTCTCAACACACAAATTACATCTTTTTTGAACAGAGCCCTGATCCGGTCATCAATTTATACAATTTTTTTATCATCTTTAACAAGATTTTATATATTCTATTTTGCCATAATACTTATTTCTTAATCTTAAATCATCTGTCTCAACTAATACCATCTTTAAAAGATTTACTCAAATTTACTTAATCAAAATCATTACCCTTCTATTACCTTAAATCTCAATTCAATTAATAACTCATGATACATTTCACAATTCTTAGCCTAAATCCTCACTATTAACAATACTTAATCTTAAATCACCTATCTCCCCTATTACCATCTTATAAAAAGTTTACTCTTATTTATTTAATCAAAACAATTACTCTTCTATTAACCCACCTTAAATCTCAATTCAATTAATAACTCATAATACATTTCACAATTCTTAGCCTAAATCCTCACTATTAACAATCCTTAATCTTAAATCACCTATCTCCCCTATTACCATCTTATAAAAAGTTTACTCTTAATTATTTAATCAAAACAATTACTCTTCTATTAACCCACCTTAAATCTCAATTCAGTTAATAACTCATAATACATTTCACAATTCTTAGCCTAAATCCTCACTATTAACAATACTTAATCTTAAATCACCTATCTCCCCATTACCATTTTATAAAAAGTTTACTCTTATTTATTTAATCAAAACAATTACCCTTCTATTAACCCACCTTAAATCTCAATTCAATTAATAACTCATAATACATTTCACAATTCTTAGCCTAAATCCTCATTATTAACAATACTTAATCTTAAATCACCTATCTCCCCTATTACCATCTTATAAAAAGTTTACTCTTATTTATTTAATCAAAACAATTACCCTTCTATTAACCCACTTTAAATCTCAATTTAAAGATTTAAATTGAGTTGGAAGACCAAATATTGATAAGCAATGACAATCTTCAGAATATCAATATGATACTTTCACTGTATTTGGGAATCAGAAAAAAAAAAAAACAATTTTATTTCTCTCATTTTTCATTCTCCAACTGTTGTGGGTGTAGTGGTGGAAGTTGTGGTTGTGGTTTTTAAGTAAAAACAGGCCATAAGAGTAAGCATTGTATTGTATCGATTGAAAATTCACTGCGATTATTTCAAATTGTATCATTATAAATTGTTGTTTCTGAATTTGTTCCCCATTGTTTAGGCGTAGATGTTCGGACGAATGACGTTAAGAGGAAATCAGAGTTATCATCAGTCACCAGAATTAAAACAAGAACAAAAACGCTTGTTGGACGGTTAGTAAATTGGTTAGTAAATTGCACAGAAGCAAGCAAATGAGGAATAAATGTCTAGTAGCATCTTACAGATGTTTGATGCGGTGTCTGGAATCAAGCCAATTAGAAAAATGACAGTCACACATATGCCGAGATGGGCTGCTGGAGCAAAATCATTCTGTGTAATTACGGAAATGTAATAAATACGGGTGAGATTGTTAAATCAGTACTTGTTGATTTGCAAATTACATGATCCTAATGCCACATACATATAGAGCAATAGATTTAATATGTGCAAAGATGAGACAATTATTGGGTGATTATTACTTCTTCCACGATGTTATTTCCCTCCCTCCCTCCCCCCCTTTGATTCAGTTAATATGTGCAAAATTGGGACAATTATTGGGTGATTATTACTTCTTCCAAGGTATTATTTCCTTCCTTCCTTCCTTCCTTCCTTCCTTCCTTCCTTCCTTCCTTCCTTCCTTCCTTCCTTCCTTCCTTCCTCTTAGTCTTGATTCAGTTAATATGTGCAAACTTGAGACAATTATTGGGTGATTATTACTTCTTCCAAGGTATTATTTCCTTCCTTCCTTCCTTCCTTCCTTCCTTCCTTCCTTCCTTCCTTCCTTCCTTCCTTCCTTCCTTCCTTCCTTCCTTCCTTTCTCTTAGTCTTGATTCAGTTAATATGTGCAAAATTGGGACAATTATTGGGTGAGTATTACTTCTTCCAAGATATTATTTCCTACCTTCCTTCCTTCCTTCCTTCCTTCCTTCCTTCCTTCCTTCCTTCCTTCCTCCCTCCCTCCCTCCCTCCCTCCCTCCCTCCCTCCCTTCCTCTTAGTCTTGATTCAGTTAATATGTGCAAAACTGGGACAATTATTGGGTAAATATTACTTCTTCCAAAATATTATTTCCTTCCTTCCTTCCTTCCTTCCTTCCTTCCTTCCTTCCTTCCTTCCTTCCTTCCTTCCTTCCTTCCTTCCTTCCTTCCTTCCTCTTAGTCTTCATTCCTGATCACTGCATGGCCAACTCCATGTAATGTTTACTTTGCAACATTTGGGGAAAAAAGTACTTTACGCAACCTTCTGCTTCAGGCTGTAAAAAACTAGCTTCAGGCCTAAATCCAGACTGAAATTCCCAGTCTTCTGGTTTCTATCCCAATGCACGAAACTGGTTTCCAGATAAGACATGCCATAACATCTACTCCACTTTAATGCAGTACGTACAACGATCCAGGAATCATAATTCAGATTTAATTTCATTCATGCTTGTTTTTGTCACATTCGTTCTGTACACAACCTTATTGTACGCAACCATCTGCAATCTGTGTGCAAATGTCTTGGGAAGTCTTGGGATTTGGAGTCAAAGATGGCATCACAAAACAGGGAGATTATTGAGTTTAATAGACTCTGTACAAACAAATTAGTGTGTGGGAGAGTATAATGTATCTTTGAGATGTTATTGACTCCTGATGACTGCCTGGATTAAGTCCATGCAGTTGTTTTAATTCACTTAAAAAGTTCACAGGGAAATTAGAAGGGGAACTTACTAAATTTGTGGATGATACTAAAATGGCAGGAATAGCTAACACTCTGGATGATAGGCTCAAGATCCAAATGGATCTTGACAGACTTGAACACTGGGCCCTATCTAACAAAATGGAATTCAATGTATAGAAAAGTAAAGTCTTACACTTAGGCAAGAAAAACCCAAAGTACGCATATAGACTGGTTGAAACCAGGCTTAATAGCATTAACTGTCAGAGGGATCTTGGAGTTTTAGTGGACAACCAGTTAAATATGAGCCAACAGTGTGCAGCGGCAGCCAAAAAAGCCAATGCAATCCTAAATTGCATTAACAGAAGGATACAGTCAAGATCAAGCGAGGTACAAATTCCACTCTACAAAGCCTTAGTAAGACCGCACATAGAATACTGCATCCAGTTTTGGTCACCACACTATAAAAAAGATGTTGAGACTCTAGAAAGAGTGCGGAGAAGAGCAACCAAGATGATTAGGGGACTGGAGGAGGGGTGGGTTCTAACTGGCTTTACTACCGGTTCTCTTTGTGCTCGCGCTTCGCGCACGATTGCTTCTTCAGTCGCGCACTTTGAGCGCGATTGCCGCACGCAGGTTCGATTTGCTCGCCTGCGCGCTAACTTGCGCTTTGCGCAAGCACGTTGCGAATCTGCCCAGCTGAGGTGCGGCAATCTGCTCTGCCGCACCTCTCAGCTGGGCGAAAAAAAGAAGAAATATAAGGTTGGCATAACGCGGGGGAGGGCGGGGCGGGAGGGCCCAGCTCCCGAAGAAAGAGAACCGGTTCGGTGACATAATAGCGTCACTGCTACCAGCTCGGCCGAACCGGGCCGAACCAGGAGCAACCCACCACTGGACTGGAGACTAAAACATACAATGAACAGTTGCAGAAACTGGGCATGGCTAGTCTAGTGAAGAGAAGGATCAGGGGAGACATGATAGCAGTCTTCCAATATTTGAGGGGCTGCCACAGAGAGGAGGGGGCAAAGCTATTTTCCAAAATCCCCTGAAGGCCAGACAAGGAATAATGGATGGAAACTGATCAAGGAGAGAATCAACCTAGAAATAAGGAGAACTTTTCTGACAGTGAGAACAATCAACCCATGGAATAGATGTTGCCTTTGGAAGTAGTGGGAGCTTCATCACTGGGAGCTTTCAAGAAGAGACTGGACTGCCATCTGTCAGAAGTGGTGTAGGGTCTCCTGCTTGGGTGGGGGGTTGGACGAGATGACCTACAAGTCCCTTCCAATTCTGTTAATCTGTAATCCAGACTATTTCATTTTTTAAAAATCAGATGACATTAACTTTCCCCAGTCCTTATTTCTGCAACTGCCTTACTAATGGTGGGATTTCTTCATTATTTCGATAGTGGCCAGAATGAGGGGTGGCGGTTATAATTTCCCCGTCCTTTAGCCACCCTTGAAAGAGAAACATGCAGGGCGCTCTCATAAATACCAGCAAAGGTTTTGATAGTGAGAATTGGTAAATATTTTGTTACCCTTGAGATGAAGTGCTCAGAATCAGTATTTAATTAACAAATAAAACCGTTACTGCTACTTGAGCTGTAATAATTGCCAATAATTGCTTGGTAGAATTAAAGAACTGTCATAAACAGGATGCTGCAATAAAAAGGGGAAAAAAAAGGAATCAAATGAGCCTTAACTTTAACTGTTCTTTCAGAAATGATTTCAACCTCTCTCTAAACTGCTCCCTAATTTATACACCTAGTCCCAGAGGTGGGATGCAGCCGGTTCGCACCAGTTCCGGCGAACCGGTAGTGGCGATCAGGCGTAGTGGTGATCGTAGGTGGGCCCACCCTGCCCACCTGCTCCGCCCATGCCCACCTGCCCCGCCCACTGCTCCGGCTCCATATTGTGCTATTTAGGCATGTTTTTGAGGCTGGGCACATGCGTGGAAGGTGTGCAAGTGAGCAAAAGAGCCTTGGTGGCTCAGCAGACTAATGTGCTGTTAACTAGCACCAGCTGCCTGCAATTACTGCAAGTTCAAATCTCACCAGGCTCAAGGTTGACTCAGCCTTCCATCCTTTCGAGGTAGGTAAAATGAGGACCTGGATTGTGGGGGCAATAAGCTGACTTTGTATAAAAAAAGAACACCGCTTAGGGGGGGCCGAAAGCCCTAATAAGCAGGTATATACAAAAGTATGAAGGCTATTGCTTAATGCATTGTAAGCCGCCCTTAGTTTCCGGAGAAGGGCGGAATATAAATCGAACCAATAAATAAATAATAAATAAATAAAGCATGGTGAACCAGTAGTAAAGATAAGTGAAACCGACACCTGCCTAGTCTTCAGTTCACAATGGAGCCCAAAGTTTTGCTTGCTAACAGAGACAGTTGGGGAGTTTTTTTCTTCAGAAAATTTTAGTTTATTCCAAGAAGATTTGGCCTTTTGATTTTCCATTGTTCAGTTCTCGATTGCAGGTATTTCTTGCAGACGTTCCGATGTGCCACTTTTTCGACTTTGTCCTGCCATCGTTTGTAGTAAATGTTCTTGCATTATGATGTGCATGCATTCATTT
>NW_027256888.1:6429651-6434651 GCF_029215685.1 Pituophis catenifer annectens
GGTACGATGTTCCAAGTAGCGCAGTTTTTTGTAGTTCCGCTGGTGTTATTGCTGGAAGCTGCCATTTGTTCACGTGTTTTGTAAAATTCTTGGACATGGTACCAAGTGCTCCAATGAGAATGAGTATCACTGTTACATTTTCATCCATAGCTGTGTAGTTTTGATGGCCAGGTTGTGATATTTCATGATTTTTTTCAGTTCTTTTTCTTCGAGTCTGGCATCTCCTGGTATTGCGATGTCAATAAATTGTACGTTTCGGTTTTCGACAACTGTGATATCTGGTGTGTTGTGTTCCAAGTGACGATCCGTCTGTATTCGAAAGCCCCTCAAGATCTTCACCTTCTCATTTTCTATAACTTTTTCCACTTTATGTTCCCATGACTTTTTGGATACAGGAAAGTCGTATTTTTTACATAATGATCAGTGGATTAATTTAGCAACTCAATCGTGTCTAGCTTTGTAATCAGTTTGTGCGATTTTGCTGCATTCACATATTAAATGTGAAACAGATTATTATTATTATTATTATTATTATTATTATTATTATTATTATTATTATTATCTTTATTCATTAAATATGAAACTCAGTCAACTGAACATTCAAAAATGCATCACAAATACCATTGACTGGTGCTAAAGGTTGATACAGGTTGCTGCCAGCGTCCTAGGTATCAGCCAAGTACCTCCTCCTCCTCCTCCTCCTCCTCCTCCTCCTCCTCCTCCTCCTCCTCCTCCTCCTCCTCCTCCTCCTATTATTATTATTATTATTATTATTATTATTATTATTATTATCTTTATTCACTCACCGCCCTGAGTCCACTAGGAGAAGGGCGGTATACAAATTGAAAAAAAAAAAAAAACATAAATATGAAACTCAGTCTACTGAACATTCAAAAATGCATCACAAATACCATTGACTGGTGCTAATGGGTTGCTGCCAGCGTCCTAGGTATCAACCAAGTACCACCTCCTCCTCCTCCTCCTCCTCCTCCTCCTCCTCCTCCTCCTCCTCCTCCTCCTCCTCCTCCTCCTCCTCCTCCTCCTCCTCCCCCCTCCTCCTCCTCCTCCTCATTATTATTATTATTATTATTATTATTATTATTATTATTATGCCACTAGTATTACTATTATGAGTTTGTTAAATAACCAGCCAACTGATGCATATAGATGTTGTGAATTGATCCTAATTTTTTATCTACTGCAACATTAGAAGAATGATAGAATAATCATTTGATTATCGTGTCTAGAGGAATTCTACACTCTGTTCTAGACAAATATGCGCCCCATATTTAAAATGTTTACTTAGTTGTTGTTGTTGTTGTTTTTTAAAAAAAACCCACATGCATTAAAGAGTTCAATGGCGAATTAACTTTGGAAGATTTCAAAATACAAAACATAATAACATCCCATAAGACCTGTCCGGTTTTGAAAGAGGTCAGATTTTAATATTATCCCCGGCACAATTTAAAATATGCTTTTAGTGCTATGCTGACTTGTTTATTAGCTTGTGCTGTTAATTAGACAAAAATAGAAATCTCAGAGCTTCTAAAGCTTGGTCACTTCTAACTTTCCTCATTAACTGGCATAAAGCTTTTCAGAGTTTACTCCAGAAGGATTTATGTGGGCTATAACACCATTTTGAAAAGAAAAAAAAATAACATTATTATTTTCAGCTTTTCACTTTATTGCCTTAATTAGCTTCTGGAGTATGAAGTTTTTACAGGTAATTTGAATCCTCTGATTTGCAAGATTCATACTTGCAGTAGTTTTTGGCAGCAAACTTTTTTAAAAATATGATTATCTGCCTGAAGAGGTCACTCTCAAGAGGTCACTTTTTTCCATTCTCAAAAATGAATACTATTTTTCTGCTACTCCATTCTTGATGATGTTGTTGTCGTTGGTGATGATGATGATAATGATGAGAAGGAGGAGGAGGAGGAGGAAAAGGAGGAGGAGGAAAAGGAGAAGGAGAAGAGGAGGAGGGGAAAAAGAGGAGGAGGAGGAAGAGGAAGAGGATGAAAAGAAGAGGAGGAGGAGGAGAAGAAGAAGAGGAGGAGGAGGAGAGGAGGAGGAGGAGGAGAAGACAAAGAGGAGGAGGAGAAAGAAAAGAAGAAGAGGAAGATGAAGAGGAGGAGGAGGAGAAAGAGAAGAAGAGGAGGAGGAGGAACAGGAAGATGAAGAGGAGGAGGAGGAGGAGGAGAAGAAGACAAAGAGGAGGAGGAGGAGGAGGAGGAGGAGGAAAAGGAGAAGGAGGAGGAGGAAAAGGAGAAGGAGAAGAGGAGGAGGGGAAAAAGGAGGAGGAGGAAGAGGAAGAGGAAGAGGAGGAGAAGAAGAGGAGGAGGAGGAGAAGACAAAGAGGAGGAGAAAAAAAAGAAGAGGAGGAGGAGGAAGAGGAAGAGGAAGAGGAGGAGAAAGAGAAGAAGAGGAGGAGGAGAAGAGGAGGAGGAAGAAGAGGAAGATGAAGAGGAGGAGGAGGAGGAGGAGGAGAAGACAAAGAGGAGGAGGAGGAAGGGGGAGGAGGAGGAGGAGGAGGAGGAGGAGGAGGAGGAGGAGGAGAAGAAGAAGAAGAAGAAGAAGAAGAAGAAGAAGAAGAAGAAGAAGAAGAAGAAGAAGAAGAAGAAGAAGAAGAAGAAGAAGAAGAAGAAGAAGAAGAAGAAGAAACAAACCTCATGAAATCCTTAGGAAGAAAAGCTATTCAGGCTCCCCCTTTTTTTTAAACCTAGTCTTTGCTTTTTCAGGAGAAGCAAAGAAAAGAAATCATAGCTTCACTTCTGTAAGTAAGTTATCTTAGCCCTTTGTAAACACACTCTATCAAAAGATGAGAGAAATGTTGGTGGAGAAGCGTTGTAATGCATCACCATCATGCCGGGCGTTTCAGAAAACATCACCCAGCAGATGTTCCTGTTCCAGAAATCACAGTTGACAAATGCAGTGCTAATAGCGACGGCAAATTATTTGTCATTTCTAGGAGTTCTTTGATACCAGTCCGAGACCTATGCCATATTTCATCTTGATTAAAAGCTGTCACCACCAGCATTTATAAAGTTCATATGTATCAGAATTGTCCCTGTCCAGTTTAGATGCTCTTTGACTTATCACATCCATTCTTCCCAAAGGCAATTTTCTCATAGCTTGTAGTTTGTTCAACAATTCAAGCCACAGAGAAATGTAAACTAAGAGAATAAATCTCAGGGATGCTGTTATTTAGATAGAGAGAAAATGCAATTATACTTTGTCTTGTTTTCTTGCCTTTCATACTAGGATTTGCAAAACATTTTTTGCTGCCCAAAATGCAGAACAAAATTCCCTCTTTGCTGAGTTCCCAAATCGAGAACGTAGCAATTTGTTTACCTCTTTTATCTCCCGTAAAATTCCTCTACTATCGTTGTTTCTCTTATTTTAGTGCCATGTTTCCTAGTAAATTGTATGACTGTGACAGAAAAGAAAGAGTTTAGTAACCCCAACCTGCCAGTCTTTCCTTCAAAATTGTGGGAGTAGCAGGGGTGAAATCCAGCAGGTTCTGATAGGTTCTGGAGAACTGGTAGCAGAAATTTTGAATAGTTTGGAGAACCGGTAGCGGAAATTCTGAGTAGTTTGGAGAACCGGCAAATACCACCTCTGGCTGTCCCCAGAGTGGGGTGGGAATGGAGATTTTGCAATATCCTTCCCCCAAGAGTGGGGAGGGAATGGGGATTTTGCAGTATCTTTCCCCTGGAGTGGGAATGGGAATGGAGATTTTGCAGTATCCTTCCCCTGCCATGCCCACCAAGCCATGCCCACAGAATCGGTAGTAAAAAAAAAATTGGATTTCACCACTGGGCAGCAGCACTCTTATACTTTGGATGTACTTTGGTTCATATAATCATTCAAACTTCGTTTTTCTTCTTCTACAGTTTGATGGATTTGCAATAATTTTGGGCCAAAGTCATATAATTCTTTTAAAAATTTTAAATTTTATATTGGTATGTGTTTTAGTTCTGGCTGTGCACTGCCCTGAGTTCACTAGGAGAAGGGCGGGATACAAATTGAATAAAATAAAATAAATAAATAAATAATAGTCCTCTGCCCCCTATTTTTCTTGGCAAGTATAACCTGTTGATGTCACTTCGTGGATGTAAAGTGTGGTACATATTCAAAAGTTTGCGCATTTTCTGGTCCAAGTTTTCCAGTTCAGTCAAAGCCCAATTGATGATTCCAGCTGAGTAGCATATCACTGGAACTGCCTATATATTAATGCCTGTAATTAGGTTTCCAGGATTCAGCTTTGATTTTAATATTTTGCAGACCCTCCTGATGTATTCCTTTTGCGTTAACTCTGACTTTTCCATTCAAAATGTTATCTGCTTCCAATATGCCTAGGTATTTGTAACCATCACCCTTTGCTAATGCTTTTACCATATTTCCATTTCCCAATTCTATTCCTTCTATTTTTTTCCATTTTTCCTTGCTGCATGGATAATATAGCACATTTTTCAAGTCCAAAGTTCATTTTGATGTCGCTGCGGAACAGTTGAACTGTGTTGAGTATTGATTTAAGTTCAGTGGGGCTTTTCACATACATTTTTAAGTCATCCATGCATAGTAGATGGTTTATCTTGCCATGTTGGCTTGAGATTTGGTATCCCAGTTTTGTGTTTTGTAGGATTATTGTCAGTGGAATTAATGTGATTTTGAACAATAGTCGTGAAAGTGAGTCCCCCTGGAAGATTCCTCGTCTGATGTTGACTTCACCAATGTTCTCCCCATTTGCTGTTAGAACTGTTTTCCATTTTTGCATATTTGCTTTCAAAAAATGTACAAATATTTTTGCTGATTCCAAAGTTTTCCAGACAGGTATTAATCCAGCTGTGGGGTCATGAGTCAAATGCCTTCTTGTAATCAATCCATTCCATTTTTAAATTCATTTTTCTTTGTTTTTCATTTTTTAGTACCATTTTGTCAATGAGCAGCTGATCTTTTGTTCCTCTTGATTTTTTATAATTTCCTTTTTGTTCTACTGG
>NW_027256888.1:6439651-6504651 GCF_029215685.1 Pituophis catenifer annectens
AGAAGGACGAAGGTCAGTGTTTATCAACTGAATGGGCCTAGGACTGCAATAAAGAAATTAAAAGAAGATATACTTGTGTCTTATGAGTTATTGGGTTAGATCCATCATTCTCACATGCTCAGTTTTCATATGCAAGACTGAGAAACATAAATAAATAGCTTGGATCATGACCCTCACTCTGTCAAAGACCTTGGAGTACTCATCTCAAATAATCTTAAGTGCCAGAGCTCACTGTAACAGCATTGCTAAAAAAAGCATTAAGAGTTGTTAACCTAATTTTACATAATTTCTTCTCCGGTAATATTGAACTGTAAAAGTTTTGCATACAAAACTTTTGCCAGACCAATTCTTGAATACAGTTCATCTGTCTGGAACCTCACTGCATATCGGACATAAATACAATCAAAGGAGTCCAGAGATATTTCACAAGAAGAGTCCTCCACTCCTCAGCTCGCAACAAAATACCTTATGCCACCAGACTTGAAATTTTGGGCTTAGACAACTTAGAACTTCGCCGTCTTCGGTCTGACCTAAGCATAGTACATAAAATCATCTGCTACAATGTCCTACCAGCTAATGAATACTTCAGCCTCAACCAAAACAATACAAGACCACACAATAGTTACAAACTCATAGTAAACCGATCCAAACTCGATTGCAGAAAATATGACTTCAGTAACAGAGTGGTCAATGCCTGGAATGCATTACCTGACTCTGTGGTTTCTTCCCCAAATCCCCAAAACTTTAAACTTAGACTGTCTACTGTAGACCTCACCCCATTCCTAAGAGGTCTGTAAGGGGCGTGCATAAGCACACCAGCATCCTACCATCCCTGTCCTAATGTTTTTTTTTATTCGTATCCTTTTCATGTATTTATAATCATGTTTACACTTGTATCTGTCATAAAATACATGCTTGACTAAATAAATAAATAATTAATAAATAAATAAAATGATGGATTCCACCAGGCAGGAAACAAGATCTTCTTAAAATGGAGAGGTAGATAAACAGAGGTTACAATCTGGGGAAGAAACATTCAAGACCATCTGATATTGGTTTATACTTTAAAAACTGGACAAGAGGGAGGTCAGGCACAAGCAACCAGATTGTCCCAAAGGTGACACATATATAATAGGCAAAAAGTAATCAAAAGTTAGCTTGAATTCTGCAGTATGGATCTGGTTGCTTGATGTTTATGGAGTTTCTCAGTCATCCAGGTCATGGTTGTCCCAAAGGTGATTTTTCAAGAGGCAACTGGACTTTCTCGGTTGTTGTTGTTTTTTTAAGATGTTTCACTTCTCATCCGAGAAGCTTCTTCAGGTCTGACTGGATGGTGGGGGAATGGAAGGGTTTATATGCCTTGCAGACAGCTGGTCATTTGCATCCTTTTAGAGAGTCATTGAGGCCACTTGGAGGTTTATCTGCATCCTCATGGTCACCTGAGTAGTGCAAATTGGCTTTGAACCTTCTTGGAACTGCTGAAAGAACTGCTGAAACTGTGTTATGGACTCTATTCTATATAACTCCTCATTGGCGACAGGAAGGGTATCTGGCCAGTAAACACTCAGCTCCATTCTGTTGCCCAGACTCCACCCCCCAGGGGATTATGAGGTCATTAAAAGAAGATGATTTGGGTTGAGGTAGTTGTTGAAAACAATTCAAAACACTGAACAATTTTACCTCACAGGGGTGTTACATTGACTGGCCCCTTATTTGAAAATAAGGTTGGGTTGGTAATCTTATTTCTTTGGAATCCATTATATAAGATTACCAACCTAATCCAAAAAAGAAACCCCCACTAAAATCCAAGACAGAGAACAAGAAAACGGCAAAGCCCTCCTCCCATACATAAAAGGCACCATAGACAGAATCAGCAAAATCCTCCACAAACACAACATCAAGACAGCATTCTGCACAAACCGAAAAATATCCACCATCCTAAGAAACCCCAAAGACAAAATTGAGTTAGAAAATCAAGGAGTATATGAAATCCCATGCACCGCCTGCCCCACCACATACATCGGACAAACCAACAGAAGAATAAGTGCATGCATTGAAGAACACAAGAACTCAGTCAGAAAAGAGGAACCAACTTCTTCCCTGGTCCAACACCTCAAAGCCACAGGACATGATATTGACTTTAAAAAGACCAGAACTATCGCCAAAACTGAACACTTTAACAACAGAATAATCAGAGAAGCCATCGAGATAGAAAAACGTCCACACAGCATGAATAAACGAGATGATACCTCCCGCCTGCCAGCCATTTGGAAACCCGCCCTTATTGACAAACGAGTCCCTAACACAAAGAATGACACCAGACCCACACTCACGAGAGCCACACAGGATGTAACCAACACACATCCACACATCCACGCAGAAAGCAGACTCAAACCCACACTGATGATGAGGCACGACCGTGGACCAGAAGCCAGACCACAGCTGCATCATTAGCCACCTTAAACCCCTCCAATCCATACATGAAGCAGACTGACACCCACCATGAAGAGATAGCACGGCCACGAACACGAAGCCAAACAACAGCAACACAGCTCACCAGCTCAAATCCCCCTGCTACTCAGACTAACCCAAGCACAACCAAGCCCCCACCTAAACAGAACACACACCCAGCCAATCAGAGCACAGCCAACCCCCCATCCAATCAGAGCACAGCCAAACTCCCACCCAATCATAACACACCTCCACCCAATCAGAACACAGCCAAGCTCCCACCCAATCAGCTCACACTCCCACTGGCAGTTAAAAGGAAGAAACAGCTGCGATCACACACATTGCTCCTAGAAGCACGAATCCGAGAACACCAGCCTGAAGATGACGAATGAGACTTCAATGAAACGTTGCCAAGACACCTCCAATTTTACGTGGGAGAAAACCCGAATAACCAAAGACCTACATATCTCTCTCTCTCTCTCTCTCTCTCTCTCTCTCTCTCTCTCTATCTATCTATCTATCTATCTATCTATCTATCTATCTATCTATCTTTCCCTTTGTAAAAGACTGCATCCTCTCTCATTTTTCTATATATCTCTTCTTTTGTCGTTTTCTTCGTGAATCGAACATATATATAGTAAGCATACAAATCAATACTGCATGAGAAAAGTTGATTGTGCAGTGGGGCCTCCCTGTTTTCTTCCCGAAGCTTCTTCTCAAAATTTGATCCGAAGGCTACAGAGACAGGAGGGGAGAATGCTCTCTCCTGTTTTATATGTGGAATCTACTGTAATGAAATAAGTATGCCGTTGAGTTCTATCTTCATTAATTCATGGAAATATTGATAGTGTATCCGGGGAATGCCCCATCCCCATTAAACATTAAAGCAAGGCATGCCAAACTGCTGTAGATCTTCTGCACTGTGTTTTCTTGTTTTAGATAAGGATGAAAACAAGGGAGAGAGATGGGGAGAGAAAGAGAGAATAAATTTCATTGCCATCCCTGATGAAATATGGATCTCTTCAGGAGTGTTTCTTTCTTTCTTCCTTTTTCAGATAATGAACTTGATCTATTATTTCAGACTGTATTTTTATACCCAGGCTCCCTATTATTCCACAAAGTCTTTTTGTTCCTGCAAGAATGTTAACTGATTGCTATTCTTCTACTTTGCCTGCTCTTTTTTTTAACCGCCTGGTACTATTTATGTCATTCCGAGTAGTCTATCAAGTATTTTCAATACTTGACATTTCCATTTTAGATAACCACATGGGTTAACCATTCTGAATTTCCATACATACATACACAAGCATTTTGATTAACCAGATAGGTTTGATTAACTGGCTTCAAAAGCCAAAATCGCAAGGGAAAATGCACAGATACAGTATATGTGGTACCTTGCTCAATAGTAGTCACTGTGAGAGGGATCTTGGAGTCCTAGTGGACAACCATTTAAATATGAGCCAGCAGTGTGCAGCAGCTGCCAAAAAAGCCAACACAGTTCTAGGCTGCATAAACAGAGATCATGTGAAGTGTTAATACCACTTTATAATGCCTTGGTAAGGCCACACTTGGAATTCTGCATTCATTTTTGGTCGCCACGATGTAAAAAAGATGTGGAGACTCTAGAAAGAGTGCAGAGAAGAGCAACAAAGATGATTAGGGGGGCTGGAGGCTAAAACATATGAAGAATGGTTGCAGGAACTGGGTATATGTAGTTTAATGAAAAGGAGGACTAGGGGAGACATGATAGCCATTTTCCAATATCTCAGAGGATGCCCCAAAGAAGAGGGGGTCAAGCTATCTTCCAAAGCGCCTGAAGGCAGGAGAAGAAGCAACGGATGGAAACTCATCAAGGAGAGAAGCAACTTAGAACTAAGGAGAAATTTCCTGACAGTTAGAACAATTAATCAGTGGAGCAACTTGCCTCCAGAAGTTGTGAATGCTCCAACACTGGAAGTTTTTAAGAAGAGATTGAACAGCCATTTGTCTGAAGAGGTGTAGGGTTTCCTGCCTAAGCAGGGGGTTGGACTAGAAGACCTCCAAGGTCCCTTCCAACTCTGTTATTCTATTCTATTCTATTCTATTCTATTCTATTCTATTCTATTCTATTCTATTCTATTCTATTCTATTCTATTCTATTCTATTCTATTCTATTCTATTCTAAAATATAACGTCTATTGCCAATTTTATTTAATTCTAATTAATTCATATGGACTGACATAGTTGACTAAGATTAAAAATGCGTCAGCAAATGAATGAACTAATTAATGATGGGTTTCTATTCATACCTTTATTTCTACTAAAATCAACAGCTTGAAGAGACTGAAATGACTCAGGACATGGGAGAATTATTTCTGATGCAGATTGTCAAATCATTTTTAAAACTAATAAAAAAAAAACCATTATGTTCCCCATTTTTATCGCTCAATAAATTTCCTTCAGTTGTCATCTGAAAATTCAATGGATTTTTGATATGTTTGGGAACTGCCTCCCCTCACCAGAAATAACTAGCTTGATATGACTGAAACATATCTAGTGCATTTCAGATAATGGAATACCATCTTAAAAATACATGACATCTTTCCAAAGAAGCCAGTCAAAGTCATTTTTGGAGTTCTTCCCCAAATTCAAGTATTTCTTCTGGAAAAATAATTTCACTTTTTTATATATATATATATATATATATATATATATATATATATATATATATATATGGTTTTCGCGGGTGTTTGTATGTAGGTCTTTGGTTATTCGGGTCTTCTCCCACGTAAAATTGGAAGTGTCTTGGCGACGTTTCGACGAAGTCTCATTCGTCATCTTCAGGCTGGTGTTCTCGGCTTCATGCTTCCAGGAGCAAATGGAAGCACGAAGCCGAGAACACCAGCCTGAAGATGACGAATGAGACTTCGTCGAAACGTCGCCAAGACACTTCCAATTTTACGTGGGAGAAGACCCGAATAACCAAAGACCTACATATATATATATATTATATATATATATATATATATATATATATATATATATATATATATATATATATATATATGTAGGATAAATCAAAGGGCAATTATAATTTTCTCAATAAATGTACTTAATAAATAATCTTAACCTTTTAGATGTCATTTTCTTTAATGAGATCTATTTGACATCACCTTTTCTTATAATGACCCTGTAAAACCTTGCATCGACTGAATGGAGCTGAGAATTTACCGACCAAATTTCCTTCCTGATGCCTATGCAGAGTTCGCAGCAGACAAATACTCATTGCACCCAGAGAGAGAACTATCTGCTGCTACCCAGGATTGAACTCACAGCCTCCTGATGGTGAGGTGAGAGCTCCACTCTAGACTACTGTGCCACTATCTGTTTGGCATCTCCTAGTTAGCAAATAACTGTAAGTTAATAAACTAGGGGGTTATTTTCCAGCTTCTGCATTAAACTGGGAAAGAAAAAAGAGGAGGGTGCTTTAATTCCATTAATGTTAATAAATCTATTATTTTAAGCATCTCGATCTTCTTTCAGAGTTACAAGGAAGATTTCAAAGATTAATATACAACTGAAACCAGAGAGGCTCCTGTTCTGACCCAGCAAGAAACAGTCTCCTTGTCACGAAAAACCGCTTTTGTGAATTAATTGCATTCACCCACCGAAAAGTCCAGGCAAGAGTCCTACAAGGAGTTAATGACAGCAACAGACCTTATCAGTTCCTTGTGATAATTGCAAGGCTGTGAGCTCCCAGCCGAAAGGCTGCAAATTAAGTTCTGGCAAGCAGTCTCTGTGGCATGAAACACGATGAGCAAAATCTTCAGAAATACGAACTGTTGTCTCCTACGACAACCATTCCCCTTTCCTTTGATTTATTCCCCAGCCAGGGAGGGGCCATTCAGCATCCACATGTGCTTTGCTTCCCAAGTCGACTCCTTGTCCTCCATTGCTCTCCTCTCCTAACAGCTCTCCGCATATGTGGAACAGGCCCCATCTGTTCTTCCTCCTCACTCATCTCAGCCTCCAAAGGCAGCTGCCTCTCTGGTGGCTGGGAAATGTCAGACGGCCCTGGCTCTATCTTTGCGTCCAACACAGAGCATCCATCAGAGCCTTCCCCAGACTTCAGCACTGGCCCAAGTTCCTCCCCAACCTCCTCATCATCGGAATCTGCCTCCAGCTACGCTGGCAGCTGGCAGGCCACAACAGCTCCTTTCAGTATTGTGTTCTGCCCCAGCTACAGATTCCAAAGAACGCAGCACACACAAACTCTATACAAAGCTTATTTTACTCAAATAACTTAGTCTTTATCATTGAAAGGCTGATAATGAATTGTTTTAACAGCCTACCAGAATTCTAAGATAAGGTAATCACAGTCTTACTAGAGTTGGCAGAAAGCCCAGAAGCAATTTTGCAGACACGAAGGAGAGTGAACTAAAGTTGTTCTCTACAGCTTGTTGCAAGTGGTGTTCCTTCTTAAATAGGATAAGGGAGTAGTCAATTAGCCCCAAGCGTTACTCTTGAGGAGACCTCATCCTGAGGAGCCACTCCTGCCTTTTGGCAGCTCTGCGTGCTGTGCATTGAGAAGAGGCTCCTCCTCTTCATCCTCTTCACTTAAATGAGCTTCTGGAGGTTCTGAAGGCCCTGGCTGAATCCCCACCTCTGGCCCCACATCTTCTCCAGCCTCTTCATTGTCCTACTCGAGTGCCAGCTGCACAGGCTGCTGACACAGCACCACATCAGCCTCCTCGTTGTCGGAATCAGCTACAATCTGCACAGGCCACTGACGGGCTACAACAGATTGATGCACAAACAGTTGGAGAAAATTCATGGAATCTTGTTTCCATATATAATAACAACAGCACATCTTTTATATACACAACAGGTGAGAACTTTCACCTGAATGGATGGTGAAGTTGATGGAACTGGCTCAGATAGCAACATTAACAGTTTTGATTAGAGAAAAAGACATTGATTAATTTCAATGCTGATTGGACGCCCCCTTTGGATTTTGTGTGTCAAGCAGAAAAAATATATATGAAATCATGATATATGGGTTTGATGATTGGAAAGTAGTAAGTAATAGGAAAAAAATTAAAGTTGTGCTGTACACCTAGAGCATGAGGTAATGTAAATGTTATATTTATATCTGTTGTAAAAGAAAATTGGAAGTAAATTCTATGTATTTATTTTTCTTTCGTCTACGGTGCTGGCTTTGTCTTTCCTTCTTTCCTTTATTTTTTGTTTCTTAAATATTGGTTCCTTTCAGTTTTTAATACTTCCATATTTTTAAAAAAACCCTAATAAAGTTATTTAAAAATATAACGAAAAGCCTTATTTTCTTCCTTTCCTTTCTTTATTTAAAAAAAGACAGTTGAATTTAAATAATGGATGAATGTTTATGAAGTAGGATCTGAGTCAGGGTCATAGTCACTTACCTTCGTTACTGGTTTGTAAATATGAGTGAGCTTGTCTCCTCCACGTGTGCGCAGAGGGTCAAAAATGGGATGCGATGACGTCTGGGTGGATGGCCGCTACCGGATCGCGTGATCCGGCTAGAACCGGCTGAATTTCCCCCACTGGTCTGAATTCACTTCTCAGTTCAACCAAATCCAGTTTTCTCTTTGGGACTCACATATAGCCTGAGAAAGGTAAAGGTAAAGGTTCCCCTCGCACATATGTGTTAGTCATTCCTGACTCTAGGGGGCGGTGCTCATCTCTGTTTCAAAGCCAAAGAGCCAGCGCTGTCCGAAGACGTCTCCGTGGTCATGTGGTCGGCATGACTCAACACCAAAGGCGCACGGAACGCTGTTCCCTTCCCACCAAAGGTGGTTCCTATTTTTCTACTTGCATTTTTTACGTGCTTTCGAACTGCTAGATTAACAGAAGCTGAGACAAGTCACGGGAGCTCACCCCGTTACGCGGCACTCGGGATTCGAACCGCTGAACTGCCGACCTTTCGATCGACAAGCTCAGCATCTTAGCCACCGAGCCACTGTGTCCCTTACATATAGCCTTACGAGAGAATAATTAAACAAATTGGGGGGGGGAGGGAATGTTGCATCCATATTATCCAGAAATGCCTTGTGGTGGCAGTATTTTGAAGCCTAATTTCTGCTTCATTTAGCCATGCCTGGATGCAATGGAGTAGAAGATCACGTAAAGACAGCAGGAATCCAGACATAAATGGCTCTCTATCTCCCATATATGTGTTCATTAGGAACAAACAAAAGTCCTTGTTAGGCTGCATGTTTATTTGGAGAGGTTATTTATAGGGGCTGATTCTTTTGCTTGCCTTAATTAGATATTTTTTGCAATGCCTTACAGCCTGAACCTGACATGTCTAGCAGTCAGGAGAGTGCAGAAGTCTCTGTTAGATATTGCACGTGCCGGCTTCAGAAATTATGTGAAACAGCTTCATTGTTTCACAGCTAAAAGCATTGCTCTCGTGTGCTCCCTCTCTCCACCATTCCCCTCTCCTCTGCTCCCTTCTCCTTCATATCCTCTCCCCTCCCCTCCCATCTCTTTCTCTTCCCCTCCCCTTCTCTCCCCTCCCCTCCTCTCCACCTCTCCGTCCCCTTCTCCCTTCTCCTCCTCCCCCTCTGTAACGGTGCTATACTTCTCCTCTCCCCTCCCCTCCTCTTCCTCTCTCCATCTCTCCATCTCTCCACCCTCCTTCGTCTCCCTGTCTCCATCCCCTTCTCCCTCCTCCTCCTCTGTAAGAGTGTGATACTCTTCTTCTCCCCTCCCCTCCTCTCCATCTCTGCATCTCTCCATCCCCTTCTGTCTCCCTCTCTCCATCTCCCTCTCTCCGTCCCCTTCTCCCTCTCCCTCTCCCTCCCCCTCCCCCTCTCTTTCTCTCTTTTCTTGAAGCATCTTCAAAGAGGTGGATTGCTCAAAATACTGCTGAAATGAGCCATTCCTTCAAAGCTTTTAACAGGCCAGAAAGCTAGCATGGAAAATCCCTGGACGGTGCTACTTAACAGCGCTTTAGTCTGCTGCGCCACCAAGGCTCTTGGTGGCACAGATTAATCCTGTGTTCTGATTGTCTTCAACCTGTTTGTTCTACATAGTTGCTTTTGCAGTCTTTATATTGCGTGTTGCAGATTTCTGGGTCTTTGGGTTGTTTTGTTATCTCTTGTTGCTATGTCTGCAGTGAAACGCAGGGCAGAAGTATCCAAAACAGCAAGCAAATTGGCATTTGTCCATCTCAAATATCTGGAAATTGGAAATCTGTCAAAGGTGACCACCGAGTACAGTCATGTTTGTCCCCAAAATTTTGCGCAGGCATTCAAAATTCACACAAATCATTATTGTGTGAAAGAGCATTGGAGTTAATGCCTTCTATGTTTGCAGCGGTTCTGAAATGTTAGGAAATATTGCCACTGTTTGCCCTAAACCAGTTTGGGCCATCGGTAGAGTTAATATTGCAATAGATCAACTACTAATATCCAAAAAGAGCTGCAACCTGCTATGATGTGCTACTACATTAAATTACGCACCACATTGTTATGGCATTGTAATACAGTAAACAGTAGCAAAATAGCATTATAAAATGCAGTACTAAATTGCAAACTTCATTATGCCGGCGTGTTGACAAAATAAAAAGAAAATCAATGGTTCTATTCTGAAGTAAAATGCTAATTCTTGGAACTTTACTTTAAAAAAAAATCTTTCTATAGTTTTTATTTTCCCCCTTTTTTTAAAAAAAATAGGCTTTTTAAGTCTGCAAAACAAAGCATGCTTTAATGGAATTAAACCTAGCTGAGATCTGAAGGGTTGTGTTAAAATAGATGAAATTGTCTTCTTCTTTTTTTAAAACAATGATTCAAAATGGGTCCATTCCAAATATGTTAATTAGGGTTTGGTAGAATTAAGCCAAAGTATCTCAGATCTTCATCCTTCCCACACATAATTTTCTCATCTCTCTCCCCCCCCCCCCCCCCGTTTATTGAAATCACAATGGAATAAGACAACAATTTTCTTTTTCCCAATTCTGTGCATCAGTTGAGGTGGAACTCAAAATAATGAATCAAAGTGGGCTTGTTTGGAATAAACCTGTAAAGTGGAAGTTAAGTTCTATTCAAAGGAATTTGAAATTACTAGGGATGCATAATAAGTTCTTTTGTGTTTCAAAAATCCCAGAGCAGGTTCTACGAAAATAATTACTTTTTCTATATATATAATTTTTTTTTTTAAAAAAAAAAAAACAAGAACAAAAAAAGTTTCCATTTTACAACAGTTCCGTATCGGTGTAGATCCACACTTTATATTCCCCCCTCCTACATATTTCATATATTTATATTTGTGATGCCCTTCAGGGGTGGGTTCTACTTACCTTACTTACTTACTACTGGTTTGCAACGGGGCCGCATGCTCAGAAGCTTCTGCACATGCGCAGAAGCATTCTGATGATGTCGGGGTCAGTGGGCGGAGCCTCCCGCTGGTTTTACTATCAGTTCTATAGATCCGGTGCGAACTGGGGGGCAACCCACCACTGGTTCCCTTATTCCTTACAAATTGTATATACTACTCCTTACTTATTATACCTACTATTATATCAATATATTACTTTACATACATTGCATACTTAATAGCATTTTACTAACGCTTCCTGATTTCTAGATCATCTCTGTTATATATTTTCTTACTTATTATTCCCCAACTGAGGAGAACGGCAAATCTGATTTCAACTTTCACATTAATTCTACAGAGTTGGCCAGAAATGATTGCCTTTGTCGGTGATGTTTGGTTATAATTAAAATTAATAGGTAGCTCCAAGGGTACTGGTTTTTGAAGAAGCCTGTTTATTGACTGCTGCCTCTGTGGTAAATGGGTGGAAGTAATTTTGATGTATTATAAACGTGGAGCAGGGCTGATTCCTTTCCCCTGATTATGGAGAATCTTGGAAAGCAGGGGGAGTGCCTGAACACATCAAAATAACGGTTGCTGTGCCATTTCATGCTGAATGTAATTTGCTTGTTCCAGAGGAGGTAATGAGTTCAAGGTTGGACGGCAGAAGTTATTAAGATGAAATAATTTATACTGCACCTACTCCTCAATGTGGAAATTACAATTTGCGCAAGGCAATGAAACCATTGGCGGAATTCAAATGTGTTTACTACCAGTTCTGTGGTAGTTCACCGGCTTGGTGGACATGGTGTGGCTTGGTGGGAAGTAGACTGCAAAATCTCCATTCCCACCCCTCTCCAAGGGAAGGATACTGCAAAATCCCTATTCCCCACTCCTCTCCAGGGGAAGGAGACTGCAAAATCCCCATTCCCACCCCACTCTGAGGCCAGCCAGAGGTGGTATTTGCCGGTTCTCCGAACTACTCAAAATTTCTGCTACCGTTCTCCAGACCCTGTCAGAACCTGCTGAATTTCACCCTTGAATGAAACCAATGTAAGGCATGGAGTGGACAGTGGTTTCAAATCCTGGAACCAAAGTGGGGGTGAAGTTTCTACTACTACTTTACAAAGCCTTAGTAAGACCACCCTTGGAATACTGCATCCAGTCCTGGTCACCGCGATATAAAAAAAGACGTTGAGACTCTGGAGAAGAGGGCAGAGAAGAGCTACAAAAACGATTAGAGGGCCGGAGGCTAAAACATACAAAAAAATGGTTTGGGTATGTCTAGTCTAAAGAGAAGAAGGACTAGGGGTGACATGATAGCACTGATCCAATATCTGAGGTGCTCCTACAAAGATGAGGGGGAGGGGTCAAACTATTTTCCAAAGCACCAAAAGGCAAAGAGGAGAAACAATGGATGGAAACTAATCAAGGAGAGAAGCCACCTAGAACTGAGGAGAAATTTCCTAACAGTGAAAGCAATTAACCAGTGGAACAGCTTGCCATCAGAAGTTGTGGGTACTCCATCACTGGAGGCCTTTCAAAAAGAGAGTGGAAAACCATTTGTCTGAAATGTATAGGGCCGTAATGGTGAACCTATGGCACACGTGTCACAGGTGGCACGTGGAGCCATATCTGTGGGCACGCGAGCGTTGCCCTAGCTCAGCTCCAGCGTGCAATGCGCGTGCCGGCCAGCTGATTTTCCAGGCCTTCTGGGCCCACCAGAACTCGGGGAAACAGGAAACGGGCAGTTTCCAGCCTCCAGAGGGCCTCTGGGAGGGGTGGAGAAGGCTGTTTTCACCCTCCCCAGGCTCCAAGGAAGGCTCTGGAGCCTGGGGGAGGGCGAAAAAAACGGGCTTACCAAGCCCACTGGTAACCTTTTTGTCTTCGCGTGCCAAAAGCGTGAGGGGTGTGGGGGGGCATTGAATTATGGGTGTGGGCACGCATGCGCGCGAACCCCCTGCTCGACCCCCACTTTTGGCACGCATTGGCAAAAAAAGTTAGCCATCACTGATATAGAGTCTTCTGCTCGAGCAGGATTTGGACTAGGACCTCCGAGGTCCCTTTCAACTCTATTATTCAATGTTTGTATGTATACCATTGATTTAAAACCAGAAATAGTTTTGTTGGGGATTTTACCTGAAACTTATAGTAAAGAGAACACATGTTTAATTATCCATGTATTAACTGCAGCTAGAATTGTATTTGCACAAAATTGGAAAAGTGAAAAGATCCTTACTGATGAGAAGGTGATTAGGAAAATATTAGGATGTGCAGAAATGCACAGATTAACGCTGGCAATTAAGGAGAAAGAACAAACTGAATATTATATGATACGGGAATTATTTTATCAGTGGTTAGAGAATAAAAAAAAGTTGGAAATAAAAGAAGGAGATTAAAGAAGAGTAGAAAATATGTTAAGAGATGTATAACAATATGATGATTGTTATTATTATGACTATTAGGATTATTATGCTTAATATTATTATTATATTCTTATTAGAAGAGATGTTAAGAAGGAAAAATGAATAGGTTTACTATGTTCAATACCACAATTGTAAGATCAGAGAATTAATATCAATGTAATGAATGCTTTTGTAAATCTTGATGATTACTGCACAGAGATATTTGTAACCAGAGGACACACTGATTAAGGGAAGATGGAATGTTTATATTAAAAAAATAAAATAAAAAAAGCTCATATGTTTATGAATATGTCCAAGGGAAAGGCTCTATTTTCTTTTTTGATTAATGGTGCCTCTTTGGATTGGACTATTATACCCTAATCCTGATTATATAGGAAGGAAGGAATAGATGAAAATCCCCTGATAATAAGGCCAATCGGGCTTTTGAGCGCATGGCAATAAGGCCAAGCGCTTATTTCAGGGCTCAAAAAAATATAAGACAGGGGTTTATTTTCGGGGAAACACAGTATATATAGATAGACTGAAGATTCTGTTCCAAAGAAATGAGAATCTGAATGTATCTATAAATTTCATTTCTTCTGCTAAACAACTTGTCCTCCTCCTCCTCCTCCTCCTCCTCCTCCTCCTCCTCCTCCTCCTCCTCCTCCTCCTCCTCCTCCTCCTCCTCTTCTTCTTCTTCTTCTTCTTCTTCTTCTTCTTCTTCTTCTTCTTCTTCTTCTTCTTCTTCTTCTTCTTCTTCTTCTTCTTCTTCTTCTTCTTCTTCCCCCCCCTCCTCCTCTCTTCATAATTTCAGGAACTTTGGAATTTTGATTACTCTATTAAATTGATTGTACACCAATCTGTAGGAAATTAGTAATTTTGCAAAATGAATTTCTGGACTGAGACAGATTTTGGAGTGACAATTAAGATTTTGTTTAACTTATCTTCTGAATTGGTTTGAGTCAGCCTTAGGCAAAACATATATTTTTAACATCTAATCTGGTTTAAATCAATTGGGCTATCCAAACTGAGTTGAATCAAGATTCTGATTTTTTTTTTTTTGAGTTGGATTGCCTCCAACGAAACTAATTGTTCTAATCAGATCAGTCTCTAATTATGCAAATTTCTTTTCTATATTTTTCATCTCTGGTGGCATATTCGTATAACATGAGGATTTGGTTTTTACAGTAAAACTAACAGGCTGCACATAACTCAGTCCAACATATTATTTTTATTTGAAATGTCTTTAAATCTTACAATTAGAGAAGGGTAGGGTAGGGTAGGGAGGACAACCAAACCAATTTTGCAAGTTGTATAATTGCTTAGAAAGCAACATTTCTCTCTTGTTTCCAAATAATCTTCCATATTAATCTTCCTAAATATCTCATTAGTAACCTAATTTGATTTTCCAATTGCTTTTTAATATTAGAGCACATCTTAAGTTGCTATTAAGATAAACACAAAGATTTCAGCTGCTCTTCTTTTCCCTATCCATTCAACAGTATCAGTTTAATGGCATTTGATAGAAAACTTTATGTGATGAATAATCCGAAAGCTTGATTACTTGCAAGTAATCAAGCTTTCAGATCAAGTTATGAATGACAAACATTATTTTTTTTTTTCCAGGGGCATCTGGAATATATTTAAACGTTTTCATTTTCAGAACGCCGGAAATTGATTTCACAATTTGATTGTGTTCAGTACAGTGTCCCTGCAATGTTGCATGTTTCATATGTATGCTAGTAGATTATAATCAACATAACTTTGTCTAAGCTGCTGGGAATTATTTGTTTGTTTGATATAATGTAAGGGTTTAATGACATTTGTTTCAGCATGCTTCAAATATTCTGCAATTAGTGGTATACTAATGGTTGAAGAGTTTAGCCTAATTTTTTTTTTTTTTTGCCGAGCTGCTGGGATTTATTTTAACAGATTTTTTTTTTAATTTTGTTTGCTTAATTAAAAAAAAAATTGTTTGACACATAGCTACCAAAATAAGAAGAGGTGGGTAGGAGTCACACCAGCAATTTATGAACACATCCAAGTCTTGGAAAAGGGAACCCAAACCCAAACTGAATTATGCATTTTCAAAGATGCTATCACAGAATATTTTTACAATGGTTAGAATGGTTTTCTGTAAAGGACACAGGTTTTCTTTCTGCGATATCTATAAGGTAAAGTTAAAGGTTTCCACGGTCCAGTTGTGTGTGACTCTAGGGGGAGTCACACACATTTGTGGGACCGCCTTCTGCCGCCGATAGCCTCCCAACGACCAGTACGCTCCCACAGAGAGGGACTCCTCAGGGTGCCATCCACCAGACAATGTCGGCTGGCGACGCCCAGGGGGAGGGCCTTCTCTGTGGCAGCTCCTGCCCTCTGGAACGATTTGCCCCCGGAGATACGAAGGATATCGGATCTCCGGGTCTTTCGCCGTGCCCTAAAAATTTTTCTTTTCCATCAAGCAGGGCTGACGTGAACCCCCTCCCCCCTTTTTAGTCTTTTTTAGTTTTTAAATTGTCATTGGGTTTTAATTGGATTGTTTTAAATTTGGGAGCTATGTAATTCTTTTAATAATTTTAAATTTTGTATTGGTATGTGTTTTAGTTCTGGCTGTGCACCGCCCTGAGTCCACTAGGAGAAGGGCGGTATACAAATTGAATAAAATAAAATAAATAAATAAATAGGGTCATGATGGCGAACCTATGGCATGCGTGGCACAGATGACGTGTGGCACAGGTGGCGCATGGAGCTAAGCTAGGGCGCGTTGCCTTAGCTTAGCTCCAGCACGCATGCCCAACAATATGGCCAGCTGATTTTCGGGCCTTCTGGGCCCATCGGAAGTTGGGAAATGGGCCGTTTCTGGCCTCCGGAGGGCCTCTGGGGAATGGAGAAGGCTGTTTTTACCCTCCCCAGGCTCCTAGAAAGCATCTGGAGCCTGGGGAGGTTGAAAAACGGGCCTACCGGGCCCACTGTGCCATCACATGCCAAAAGCAAGGGAGTGAGGGAGGGTCACACATGCATGCAAATGGTGGGGCAGGTCACATTGAATTATGGGTGTGGGCATGTGCGTGCCCGCGCGACGCCCCGCTCTCCCCCCACTTTTGGCACGTGACAGCAAAAAGGTTAGTCATCACTGCTTTACGGCAGTGATGGCTAACTTTTTTGCCATTGCATGCCAAAAGCTGGGGGAATGCGAGGTAGTCACGCGCGCAGCGCGTGCCCACACCCATAATTCTAGGCACCCTGCCCCCCCCATGCATGTGTGCGTGATCCCATGCCCCCCACACACACACTTTTGGCATGGGACAGCATGGTGGGCACGGTAGGCCCCGTTTTTTTGCCCTCCCCAGGCTCCAGAGGCTTTCTAGGAACTTTGGGAGGACGAAAACAGCCTTCCCCACCCAACCGGACGCCTTCCAGAGGCTGGAAACAGCCTGTTTGCCAACTTCCAGTGGGCCCAGATGGCCCAAAAAATCAGTTGGCCAGCGCACACATGCATGCTGGAGCTGAGCTTGGGCAATGCTCGCATGCCCAACAATATGGCTCCGTGTGCCACCTGTGACACGCATGCCATAGGTTCGCGATCACGGCTCTAGAGGATAGTGCTCCATCTCCATTTCTTAACCGAGGGAGCCAACGTTGTCTGAAGATGTTTCTGTGTTAATGTGGCCAACATGACTGTAGCACAAGGCACACGGAATGCTGTTACCTTCCCACCAAAGTGGGAATATTCTAAGATCGAATGTTTGAAGATATATTGTCAGTCCAACAATTCTGCTAAAATGAGGAGGTTTACCAAGCAGAAGTCCGCATAGAAAAATAAATAAAACAAAAACATTAAGCGATAGGCAGTTCGCGGCAGTTGTTAAGGTGCTGAACTGGAAACCACAAAACCACAAATTCTAGTTCCTTCTATAGGTAGGCATGAAAACTAGTTGGGTGGTTGTGGGATGACCACTCTTTCTCAACCCAACCTAGATCACGGGGCTGTTCTTGTGGGGAAAATAAGAGCATTACAAAGAGTTTGTGGAATTGTACAAAATAAAGGCAAATGTCATCATCCATATCATCATCATCATCATCATCATCATCATCATCATCATCATGAATTAAAGAAATGATGCTTTTGTGATCAAGATCTAGATCAGTGTAGAACATAGTTCACAGAAGTTTTTTTTCCTTTTTTCTTTTCCTTCCTTCCTACCTACCTTCCTTCCTTCCTTCCTTCCTTCCTTCCTTCCTTCCTTCCTTCCTTCCTTCCTTCCTTCTTTCTTTCTTCTTCCTTCCTTCCTTCTTTTCTTTCTTTCTCTCTTCTTCCTTCCTTTCTTTTTCCTTCCTTCCTTCCTTCTTTATTCCTTCCTTCCTTCTTTCTTCCTATCATCTTTCTTTCTACCTTCCTTCCTTCCTTCCTTCTTTTCTTTCTTTTTTCTTCTTCCTTCCTTCCTTTTTTCTTCCTTCCTTCCTTCCTTCCTTCCTTCCTTCCTTCCTTCCTTCCTTCCTTCTTTTCTTTCTTTCTTCTTCCTTCCTTCCTTCCTTCCTTCCTTCTTCCTTCCTTCCTTCCTTCCTTCCTTCTTTCTTCCTTCCTTCCTTCCTTCTTTCTTCCTATCCTCTTCCTTCCTTCCTTCCTTCCTTCCTTCCTTCCTTCCTTCCTTCCTTCTTTTCTTTCTTTCTTCTTCCTTCCTTCCTTTTTTCTTCCTTCCTTCCTTCCTCCCTCCCTCCCTCCCTCCCTCCTTCCCTTCTTCCTTCCTTCCTTTCTAGAGAGATGATTTGGTTTTCAATAATCCAGTGTAGAGGAGAATATTTTTATTTGTTGCTATTGTTGAACAAATTAGAAGTCCTAAGTGCTTGCTCATTACTGCAAACAGCAGAGGTTCTGACTAATCTTCTGCCCACTGTTGAACGAGGAACTAATTAACATGACCCAGTTGTTAGTTGAGAAGGACGACAAATGACTAGCTTTATCAGCTCTTTCCATCTTTCTGGGTCCACTTTCCTGAAAGCAAGGGGGGAAAATATCTCATCCACACAGTCTCACACATAAACACGTACACACACAAACACACTCACACACATAAAGACACACACAGACAGGCGCTCCAGACCATGGATGTGCATCGGTGCCATGGATTTGAGGACTGGAGCCACACAAGAAGCCCACTGAAGGGTTGCCTGGACTCCATAGTGGAAAATATTAAATTGAAGATGAATACAGCAATAGAGAGAGATGAGGAGAAGAGAGGTGGAAGGGAAGAGGAAGGAGAGAGAGGGAAGGACGAGTAGGGAGGAAGGAAGGGGAGGGAAATTAGAGTAGGAGAGAGGGGAAGAGAGGGGGGGGAAGAGAGGAGGAGAAGGAGAAGGGGAGGGGAAGTAGATAAAAGAAGAAGAGGAGGGGAAGAGAAAGTAGGAAAGAAAGAAAAGAGGGAAATAGTAGGTTGGAGGAGAAAGATTGCTGTACAATAAAAAAGATGAAATGGAAGAAAGGCAACCCCAAACAAACACAAATATATTAAGATAAAGAAGGAAGAGCCTTGGTGGCGCAGCAGACTAAAGTGCTGTTAAGTAACACCAGCTGCCTGCAATTACTGCGAGTTCGAATCTCACCAGGCTCAAGGTTGACTCAGCCTTCCATCCTTCCGAGGTAGGTAAAATGAGGACCCGGTTTGTGGGGGCAATCAGCTGACTTTGTATAAAAAAAAACACCGCTTAGGGGGGCCCGAAAGCCCTACTAAGCAGGTATATACAAAAGTATGAAGGCTATTGCTTAATGCATTGTAAGCTGCCCTGAGCCTCCGGAGAAGGGCGGCATATATAAATCGAACCAATAAATAAACAATAAATAAATTTATTGTTAAAGAATAAAAGGGAATAAATATGAATAAATAGTAAAATTAGAATTTAAGGGGCGAATGAAGATGCTGTTTATATAAGCAAGCAAAGAAATATTGAGATAGGATTTTTTTAAAAAAAAGGGAAAAAAGAAAATTGTGGCAAAAATTGTAATGGAGTAAAATGTATTAGAATTTGATAAATTGTATAAGATAAGATATGGCCAATACTCTATTCAAAAAAGATGTGGGTGAATGTGTGTGTGTGGGGAACCCAATAAAACTTGATTTAAAGAAAAAGAAGCCCATTCAGGTGGGGAGAAATGTCCATCCGGCGCTGGGGTAAGAGATGCACCAGCCGGGAAGCGGTCGTGCTCTTCACAGAAGTGGTGGGAGGGAGGGGGGCTGCACTGGCTTGTTCTCGGTGGTAGGCTGGGGAGGGGGGCTTCATTGAAACTCTTCTGTTTTCTGGCGTGCATATGTATGCCGGCCAGCTGGTCTTCACACGTGCATGCGCACCAAAAACAGGAACACCAGGTGGCACGCTGGAAACCGGAAGATCATTTTCTGGGTGAGCGAATGCGCACCGGGAAGCTGCTCTTCCGGTCTCTGGCACGCGGATGTGTGCATGCACATGCACACTCTCCTGTTTCAGCACTCGCTGCTGGAACACTAGGTTAGAATATGTATTCACCTGGACTGGCTTATGTTGAGGTTCTTCATGATAAGGTGCATGTTATATGGTGCTTTATTCTTCTTCGGTTAGTTTCAGATAATCTCTATTTTTTTTTCCCCTGTAAGCTTTCAGGGGCTGCCTAAAGAATGAGCTTTAACAGAATTTCCTTTAAGAAAGATTTTTTTTAATATATAGACAGACAGACAGACAGACAGACAGAGATGGAGATGGAGATGGAGATGGAGATGGAGATAGAGATAGAGATAGAGATAGAGATAGAGATAGAGATAGACTGAAGATTTTGTTCCAAAGAAATGAGAATCTGAATGTATCTATAAATTTCATTTCTTTTGCTAAACAACGTCGTCTTCTTCTTCTTCTTCTTCTTCTTCTTCTTCTTCTTCTTCTTCTTCTTCTTCTTCTTCTTCTTCTTCTTCTTCTTCTTCTTCTTCTTCTTCTTCTTCTCCTCCTGCTCCTCCTCCTCCTCCTCCTCCTCCTCCTCCTCCTCCTCCTCCTCCTTCTCCTCCTCCTCCTCCTCCTCCTCCTCCTCCTCCTCCTCCTCCTCCTCCTCCTCACTCTCTCCCCTCCTCCTCCTGGAATTCTATTGTACTTTAATTTTTACATTACCCAGAGACACTGTTCAGTTGGATGGCTATAGGTAAAGGTAAAGGTTCCCCTTGCACATATGTGTTAGTCATTCCCAACTCTAGGGAGTGGGGCTCATCTCCGTTTCAAAGCCGAAGAGCAGCGCTGTCCAAAGACGTCTCTGTGGCTGGCATGACTAAACGCCAAAGGCGCACAGAACGCTGTTACCTTCCCACCAAAGGTGGTCCCTATGTTTTCTACTTGCATTTTTTACGTGCTTTCTAACTGCTAGGTTGGCAGAGGCTGGGACAAGTCATGGGAGCTCACTCCATTACACGGCACTAGGGATTCGAACTGCTGAACTGCCAACCTTTCGATCGACAAGCTCAGTGTCTTAGACACTGAACCACCACCTCCTTAATTGGATGGCTATACCAATCTCTAAATAAATAAAATAGGACAGGTAGAAGTTATCTTGCTAGCAAGAACATTCAGATCCTAATAATGAGCATAGTTGTAATCACTGGCTTGAGAGTCCAGCAAAAATCCAGTTTCAGTGTAATAAATAATGCAGGAAACAGAAGAGGAATAAGATACATTGCCAATGCGTAACCATGGATGTATCAGAGTGTTCTCCAGATGCATTTCAACTAGCATATTAAAGATAATACTTCTTAACTGATACCATTTCTGAATTTCTTTTCTCCTAACTTTCTTCACCTTATCAGCATCTGCCCTTTCTATAATTTATAGAATGAACTTTAAATAAAACATTGTAACGAACCCAAATTATGATTAATGGCCCTTAAAATTCAGGCCAAATACATTTTTAGTATTTGAATGATTTTTCTCCCTTTCTGTTACTGTTTAGTAACCCGCCTGCTTGAGTTAATTTATGTTTCAAGGTTTGTGCAAAGCCAGAAAATTAATTAATTCAACAACCGGCTTAAAGTGCTCTCCGAACACAGCCACATATTGATCAGCTAGGGATGATATATTTTATCCAAGTTTTAACAAAAATGAAAGGATGAACTGGGTAATTTGTTTGTGCTATAAATCATGGCATCCTCAGGTGGCAAATGCATGCATACACACTAAGACAGACAACGATTGATTTCTAGATATAATCAAGATACCAAGGTTTCTTCATGAAAAATAGTCCTTCTCTTCATTAAACTAGACATACCCAATTCCTGCAACCGTTCTTCATATGTTTTAGCCTCCAGTCCCCTGCGTGATTCAATGGGCAAGGAATCTGGGATATAATGTGATGCTTGAACAATGGGAAAATATGTGGACGAAAGGTTTTAAATTTACATGAAATTATAATCTAAAAGCAAATTTCTATAAGATCATGTATTGTTGGTTTTTAACGCCAGATATCTTATCTTTTTTAAAAAAGATTTTTTATTTTTTATTTTTTTTTACAAACATATCAATGTGTGTGAAAAGTGTGGCACTTGGGTATATACATTCCAATACAAATAAAACTAGTAGAATTAATCATAGTTATTAAATTCAATCAACATTATATATTTCTATTAATAATACACATTTATGTTAAGTTGCGGTCTATCATTATCCAATTATTCCTTGTTTTCTCGTTATTGCTTTTATTTTATTATATAAAAGTATATACACTAATATTTCCCCTTTTCTTATTTCTATCTCTTATTCTAACTTTTAATCATGTCACCCTTTATTTAAAAAATGTTTTCTTTCTATCCTACCTAACTTCTAGTCATGTCACCTATTGGAGTCAAACCTAGGGAGTCAAACTATTCTCCAAAGCACCTGAGGGTAGAAAAAGAAGCAATGGGTGGAAACTAATCAAGGAGAGAAGCAACTTAGAACTAAGGAGAAATATCCTGACCGTTAGAACAATTAATAAGGGGAACAACTTGCCTGCAGAAGTTGTGAATGCTCCAACACTGGAAATTTTCAAGATGTTGGATAACCATTTGTCTGAAGTGGTGTAGGGTGTCAACTTGCAAAGCTTTCAAGTTGCCATGAGCAGGAGGGAGGTAGAACTGATAGAGATGATTGATTTCCCTAACTGAAGTGCATTCCATACATTCTTCCTGACCGCAATCAGAAGGAGGGTGTTGGATTTCACAGCCAGCCAAAGTGGTTAATTGGAGAATGTGATTTATGACATGGCCAGAGAGGAGGGGAGAGACAGGGTCATAGGGGAACGTAAATCTACGTGGGATTAGTTCTAACTGCATCCGAATATTGCCGAAATGGCGCTCCTAATAAATGACTGTATTTCTTTTGAAGTTTGGCTCATGGCTCATGAATTAATTAGGGCATCTTTTGGAAACTTCATATAGGGTTTCCTGCCTGGGCAGGGGGTTGGACTAGAAGACCTCCAAGGTCCCTTCCAACTCTGTTATTCTCTTCTCTTCTACCTACCTAAAAAAAGCAAAGAGGTGGGAAAAGAAAAGCAAGTCAGAACAATAACAAAAAGGAGAAATCATCTATCCATCATCTCTTGTCCACTTCAATTCTTTTAATTGCTATATTTTTTTTTTGACTTGCCTCCCATATTCCTTTCTTGGATCTTTATCTCTATCTACATCTACTTCTTGGCTGTTCAATCTAGATATTTCTCCCACCTCTACCCTCTTCCACGGTCTAGCTTCCAAAATTTATACCCAGGCCCCTAGCTCCTTTTCAAGAGTAACTTGAATCTCCTGTATCTCCAATTCTCTTTTCAACTCTCTGAATATGTTTTCCCCCTCATTTAATTCATCAGACACTGTTATTTTCATTTCAGATAACTTCTCTAAGATGTATAAAGGTATGTCAAATGAATGTTGGAAGTGTTAAAGTTAAGAAGGGACTTTTTATCATCTATGGTGGACATGTGATAAAGCAAAAAATAAAAATAAAAATTGGAGTATGATTCATATTTTAATTCAGAAAATTTTGAAAATGGAGATAAAAATGAACCCAGAACTTTTCCTTTTGGAAAAAGACCTGGAGAAAAAAATTGGCACTTTGTTACTATATATCTTGACAGCAGCAAGACTATTGTATGCGCAAAAATGGAAGGACACCTCAATTCTCACCATGGACGAGTAAAGGTTATAGAAGTTGATGGAGTTGGCTGAAATGGCAAAATTGACTACTTTGATTAAAGAAAAGAACGTAAGCACTTTTGTTTCCACTTGGAGACCGCTTCTGAGCTTCTTGCTTGATGTTGAAAAGAATGAAACTTTGATTTTCGGTTTTACTAAGTAGATTGATAGATCTTTACAGAAATGGTTTATTCATATTATTATGAAAAAGCAAAAAGATGCCAGTCTGAACATCAGTCTGACTTCTTCTCCTTCTCCTTCTCCTTCTTCTTCTTCTTCCTCTTCCTCTTCCTCTTCCTCTTCCTCTTCCTCTTCTTCTTCTTCTTCTTCTTATTATTATTATTATTATTATTATTATTATTATTATTAATTATAATAATAATTATTGGAGTAATACCCAAAGGGCTACCCCGCTATTTAGAAATTCTAAATTTACCAGACTTGAACATTTTGACTCTACAAAAAACTACCTTACTCGGAACAGCTTACATCCTCCGACGACACCTTAACAGTTCCTAGGTCCTTGGTTAGGACTCGAGCTGCTGAGCTATTAACCAGCCTCAAAGGCTGTGAATCTCACTAAAGGTTAAATCATCATCATCATCATCATCATCATCATCATCATCATCATCATCAGAAACAAAGGCAGAATATAAGGAAAAACAGCTGGATGACAGATTAAATAGATGGAAAACCAAAGCTTTGTATGGATAGCACTTGAAAAACATTGAAGGAAAATGTGATGACAACTTTACATGGGCATGGCTTAAAATGGGAACCATCAAGAAAGAAATGGAAGGTTTAATACTCGCTGCTCAAGAACAAACACTACAAACTAATGCCATGAAAGCAAAAATACAAAAATCCACCGACAATCCAAACTGCTGACTTTGCAACAACAAAGTCGAAACTGTTTCACATTTAATATGTGAATGCAGCAAAATCGCACAAACTGATTACAAAGCTAGACACGACCAAGTTGCTAAATTAATCCACTGGTCATTATGTAAAAAATACCACTTACCTGTATCCAAAGAGTCATGGGAACATAAAGTGGAAAAAGTTATAGAAAATGAGAAGCTGAAGATCTTGTGGGACTTTCGAATACAGACGGATCATCACTTGGAACACAACACGCCAGATATCACAGTTGTCAAAAACCAAAACGTACAATTTATTGACATCGCAGTACCAGGAGATGGCAGAGTTGAAGAAAAAGAAATGGCAAAATATCATGAAATATGGCGACCTGGCCATCGAAACTACACGGCTATGGATGAAACATGTCACAGTGATACCCATTGTTATTGGGGCACTTGTTGTACCATGTCCAAGAATTTTATAAGATACATCAACAAATTGCAGCTTCCTGCAATAACACCAGCGGAACTGCAAAAAATGGTGCTACTTGGAACATCGTACATCTTAAGAAGGTACTTGGTTGATACCTAGGACTCTGGCAGCAACCCGTATCAACCATTAGCACCAGTCAATGGTATTCGTGATGCATTCTTGAATGTTCAATTGCTGAGTTTCATGTTTAATGAATAAAGTATATAAACTAGGAACAACGATTTCAGTGTTATGAGCCGAGGTGGCACAGTAGTTAGAGTGCAGTATTGCAAGCTACTTCAGCTGACTGCTAGCTGCAGTTCAGCAGATCGAATCTCACCAGGCTCAAGGTTGATTCAGCCTTCCATCCTTCTGAGGTGGGTAAAATGAGGACCCAGATTGAGGCTGACTATGTAAACCACTTAGAGAGGGCTGTAAAAGCACTATGAAGTGGTATATAAGTCTAAGTGCTATTGGTAGTGTTATGTGAGGCAAAATCCACCCATAATGCCATATCTAGTTATTTGCAAGGAAAACGCAATATGATTCATTAAAAAAAAAAAAAAAGCAAGAACAACCAGGGAAAATGCAGCTTCCTGGAAGCATTTTCTTGCTCATTTTTTAACTGAAAAAAAGGTTGCCAGAATGTTATGCTAAACCTTCCACTTTCCTGACCATCAGCCTAACTCTATCTGATACAGCTACATGACAATCTAACTATCAGCCAGCCAGTGGTGAAATCCATTTTTTTTTTCCTACCGGTTCTGTGGGCGTGGCTTGGTGGGCGTGATGTGGCTTGGTGGGCGTGGTTTGATGGGTGTGGCAAGGGAAGCATACTGCAAAATCCCCATTCCCACCCCACTCCAGGGGAAGGAGACTGCAAAATCTCCATTCCCTCCCCACTCCTGGGGAAGGATTTAGCAAAATCTCCATTCCCACCCCACTCCAGGGGAAGGAGACTGCAAAATCCCTCCCCACTCCTGGGGGAAGGATACTGCAAAATCTCCATTCCCTCTCCACTCCTGGGGGAAGGATATTGCAAAATCCCCATTCCCTCCCCACTCCTGGGGGAAGGATATTGCAAAAACTCCATTCCCACCCCACTCTGGAGCCAGCCAGAGGTGGTATTTGCCAGTTCTCCGAACTGCTCAAAATTTCCGCTACCGGTTCTCCAGAACCTGTCAGAACCCGCTGGATTTCACCCCTGCATCCAGCTCTCTATCTACGTTACCAGTTTGATGACACATGAAACTATCTACCTTCCACTATCCTTTTCTCTCTCTCTCTCTCCCTCATCAAAACTTGGGTGTGTGTGTCTATGTGAAACAGTCCAAAAGACATTTAAATAATAATAATAATAAATTTAAAAAAAAAACGGAAGGAAGAAGGTTAAAGCATGAAATGCACACACCGAAAAAGTGCAGCAAATGAGCTCCAACAGAAGTTTCTGCTGCTCTCAGAGGTTCTCGGTGACAATATAATAATAAGCTCCATGGCAACCAATTGTGCTATCAGAGAAAGAGGATTAGGAAGACTTCAAGTGAACGAATAAGCAGCAGGCGAAATCCTGCTCACAGCAAGCCGTGCTCTTGCATTCATGTAATTTTCTTGCTGTTGTAATAAAATTAGGGACGGGGAGTGTGCATGCAGAGGTAGAAGAGAATGTCAAACGAAGTGAAAGGATAGTGCGATGTTTTCCCTTTGTCCCAAACCTTTTATTTGTCTGACATTTCTGCAACTAGTTCTTTCCAACACCACATTCAGTATTTCTTAATACCACCAGATATGCAAAAACTCTTTAGAGCTTCTCCTTCATCCAGGTCATAGTTGTCCCAAAGGTGCTATTTTCCAGAGGCAACTGGACCTTCTTGGGTTTTTTTCTTTTGAAGACGTTTCGCTTCTCATCCAAGAAGCTTCTTTAGCTCGGACAGAATAGTGAGGATTCTCAGATTACTTATCCTGCCACCTCTACATTACGTCTATGGACACTCCTTGCTTGTGAAGGCTGCTTGACAAGTAATGTGCAGTTGTGTCCATGAGGGGAATATCTATTTTTTGAGGGTCACCAAATGAACTTGAAGGAGGTGATGGCAAAGAGTCTTTGTGGACTTGTATAATAATAATAATAATAATAATAATAATAATAATAATAATAATAATAATAATAAGAAGAAGAAGAAGAAGAAGAAGAAGAAGAAGAAGAAGAAGAAGAAGAAGAAGAAGAAGAAGAAAGTTTGTGAAATTTTGCTGCATCCACTCGACCACCTGATCAGTGGAATTCAGCAAAATTTCACAAACTGACTACCTACAACGCCATGACCGTGTTGCTAAGATCATTCACTGGAAATTGTGCCAGAAGTTTGGATTTGAGTACAGCAAAAACCACTGGGAACATCAGGTTGAGAAAGTTTTAGAGAATGAGAAACTCAAGATCTTGTGGGACTTTAGGATTCAGACTGACAGGCACTTGGTCCACAACACACCTGACATAACAATAGTTGAAAAGAAAAAAGTATGGTTCATTGACATTGCAATACCTGGTGATGCACGGATTGAAGATAAGCAGCAAGAAAAAATCACAAAGTACCGGGACTTGCAAATTGAAGTTGAGCGACTGTGGAAAAAGAAATCGTGTGTTGTCCCGATTGTAATTGGAGCCCTTGGAGCAATACCCAAAGGGCTACCCCGCTATTTAGAAATTCTAAATTTGCCGGACTTGAACATTTTGACTCTACAAAAAACCACCTTACTCGGAACAGCTTACATCCTCCGACGATACCTTAACAGTTCCTAGGTCCTTGTTAGGACTCGAGCTGCTGAGCTATTAACCAGCCTCAAAGGTTGTGAATCTCACTAAAGATTAAATAATAATAATAAAAAAAAACAACTTTATTGTCATTGTATGTGTATACACAGTATACACATACAATGAAATTTACTTAACACCCAAAGACCAGGTCCAACACACATAACAATCCCCAAACACACTCCCACCCACCACAATTCTCCACCCCTAAACCACCCAAACATCCACACAACAGACCAAGTAATGCTGTCCAACAGCTCACTGATGGTGGCCCTTTAGTTCATTGTTGAGTGCAATTATAGCTCTGGGATAAAAACTATTCAGAAAAGATGTGGTCCGAGTTTTAATTGTTCTGTAACTTCTGCCAGAAGGCAACAGTCCAAAAAGATTGTAAGCAGGATGGGAAGAGTCTCTGAGAATGTTATGCAACTTTCTCAAACAGCGAGATTTGAAGATGTCATCCAGGGCTGGTAACTGGAGTCCGATGATATTCTGGGCAGTTTTAATAATTCTCTGTAGAGCTTTTTTGTCCGCTACAGAGCTGCTCCCATACCATGCAAGAATGCCGTATGTCAGGACACTCACAATGGTGCTGCGATAGTAGGAGAGAAGTAGATGCTGAGATAGATTGATCTTCCTGAGCATTCTCAGGAAGTACAGCCTCTTCTGTTCCTTCTTCGCAAGCATGTTAGCATTCATAGTCCATGAGAGGTCCTTCAAAATATAAATGTCCAGAAATATATATATTTGTATATTTTACAGGGAACTGGATTGTCTTGTTTTTTCTTTTGAAGATGTTTCACTTCTCATCCAAGCTTCTTCAGCTCTGACAGGATGGTGGGGAATGGAAAGATTTATACTCCTTGCAGACAGCTGGTTATTTGCATCCCTTTAGAGGGTCGTTGGAGCTCTTGGAGGTTTATCTGTGTCCTCAGGGTCACCTGAGGGGTGCAAATGGTTCCTGTAGTCTGCAATTTTTTTTCTCTGGAAATCCATCCCTACATTCCAAGGGTGTCCATCCCAAATTGTATAGCTAAAAGTCCGTAGAGGTTCTCAGTCATGCAGGTCATGGTTGTCCCAAAGGTGCTTGTTCAGGAGGCAATTGAACTTGTTTTTTTTTCTTTTGAAGATGTTTCGCTTCTCATCCAAGAAGCTTCTTCAACTCTGAATGGATGAAAAGTGAAGTCTTCAAAAGAAAAAAAAAAACAAGTCCAGTTACCTCCTGAAAAAGCACCTTTGGGTCTTATTTAAGTCTTATTTTGGGGGGTAGGGTTTATATTGGGTGCATGTGTAAAAATCAAGCTAGGACTTAATTTCTGAGTAGGTCATATTTTGGGGAAAACACAGTAGTATGTATTTACTAGTTTCATTGATTTTTTTTCTTTCAAATACATGTTTTATGAACAGAGTATTGACTGGGTCACATCTTTTATTCTCTATTCCAATCTTCTTTTTTGTTTCCCAACACAATTTGCATATTCAATTTCTGCCAAAATATTATTTTTCCTTATTTTTTTCTTCTTATCTTAATACCTTCTATACATAAAATGCATAATATATTAAAATAATTAATTGACATTGTTTTAAACTAAAAAAAATGTGACGGGGATTTTGAGAAACATACTTAATAAATGGAAAAATAAGTTATGGTGAATATTATCTCTAGAAGATATTAAGATAAAAACAAAAACAAAAAAAGAAGAATGGAATTGATTATAAAAATTAATATATCACTCTGTTAGAAATGGAAATTAGGAATTAGGGCGGACAATGATATTGTGCATTATGTACCAAGAAGAGATTAAGATAAGATGTGGAAGGTTAATTAAGCTAAAGGGTTTTGATGTAAGAATTGAATAAGAAATAATGCTAAGAAATTAGGTCTTGAAGGACGGATGGTGATACTGTTTACATATTAGGAAACACGGTAGTATGGATCAACCATTCTGTAGGGATTTTTAAATATAATTCTGTTGGGGATCTTGTTTGATGTGAATCAGAGGTGGGTTTCAGCAGGTTCTGACCAGTTCTGGAGAACCGGTAGCGGAAATTTTGAGTAGTTCAGAGAACCGGTAGTAAAAATTCTGACTGGCCCCACCCCCATCTATTCTCTGCCTCCCAAGTCTACTTCAGCTTCAACCACAAAAATGCACGAGCAAATAATAGATACAAACTCAAGGTAAACCGTTCCAAACTCGATTGCAGAAAATATGGCTTCAGTAACAGAGTGGTCAATGCCTGGAATGCACTACCTGAGTCTGTAGTTTCTTCCCCCAAACCCCCAAAACTTTAACCTTAAACTGTCTACGGTTGACCTCACCCCATTCCTAAGAGGTCTGTAAGGGGCATGCATAAGCATCCCTGTCCTAATGTTTTTTTTTATTCGTATCCTTTTCATGTATTTATAATCATGTTTACACTTGTATCTGTCATAAAATACATGCTTGTCTAAATAAATAAATAAATAAATAAATAAATAAATAAATAAATAAATAAATAAATAAAATGCATCAGTGCACCAGAGTGCCTACCGTCCCTGTCCTAATATTCCTTTTTTACTTACTCTTTTCATGTATTCAAATTAGGTTTATACTTTTACCAGTTATTTTATACAGTATATGCTTGACAAACAAACTTATGATTATGATTATGATTAAGTCCCAGCTGATTGGGAGGGAATGGGGATTTTGCAGTAACCTTCCCCTGGATTGGGGAGGGAATGGAGATTTTACAGTATCCTTCCCCTGCCACACCCACCAAGCCATGCCACGCCCACCAAGCCACACCCACAAAACCGGTAGTAATTTTTTTTGAAACCCACCACTGATATGAATTCAATTTTCTTTTTCAACCAGCAGATGCATGGAACGATGAATTCAAAAAGCATCCACAGTACAGATAACTACATTCTAAACTCTGTACGGTGGCAAACAGATCTCGTCTATCTTGTGTTAATTTTTAAAATACCTCGCTTGGTTCCAATTGTGCTAGAAACTTTTCAAGCTAGCAATTTCTTTTGTTGTTTCCTTGAACGAATAATGAGGCACTGACTAGTTGAAAAAAACCAGGGAAAGAAATCTGTATTCATCTGTTGAGAGAGAAAATGTTCCCTGGCAATTTCAGTCTGTCCTGTATCTTCTGTGTGATTTCTTCAACAGCGGATTAACAAAAAAAATCTGGAAAGAATATTTGAAGCTGCATACATGTATGACACCCACTCTATTGGGGTTCTGGAAGGTCCTGGAGATTTGGAACTTGGGATGCCATGGAAACTCTGTCATGCTTTTAATTGCTTCAGTGGTTTATTATTATTATTTTTTAAAGCCCAGGCTTCTGTTCTTATCTTTTAAATGTTTAATTATATCTTCTGATGAAGCAAGTCACCAAGATATTTTTGAAGTAAATGAGAAGAAAGAAAGAAAGAAAGAAAGAAAGAAAGAAAGAAAGAAAGAAAGAGGAGGAGGAAGAGGAGGGGAGGGGAGGGGACAGGATGGGGGAGGAGGAGGAGGAGAAGAGGAGGAGGAGGAGAACTACTACTACTACTACTACTACTACTACTACTACTACTACTACTACTACAACTTGCCTCCAAAAGTTGTGAATGCTCCAACGCTGGAAGTTTTTAAGAAGATGTTGGATAACCATTTCTCTGAAGTGTTGTAGGGTTTCCTGCAGAAGCAGGGGGTTGGACTAGAAGACCTCTATAATCCCTTCCAACCCTGTTATTCTATTCTAGAAGGAGGAGGAGGAGGAGGAGGAGGAGGAGGAGGAGGAGGAGGAGGAGGAGGAGGAGGAGGAGGAGGAGGAGGAAGAGGCTCCTACTCCATACTGCAACCAGAGAATAGAGCTAGTATGTCTTCATCCATGAATCCTTAATACTTTTTAATATAACTATTTGAGATTCCTATTGAAAATATTTGAATGTTTTCAGTACCAATATCTGATATTGAAAATCTACAGAGAATATTCTCCTAGGAAAGCCTGGGAGAATAAAGTGACCCACTCCTTCAAGTATTGACTACTCTTCAAATATTGGAAGATGCTATCAGTCTCCCTTGAATCTTCTTTTCTTCTAGTTCCCTTAACAGTTCGTTATACGGTTTAGCTTCCAGATCCCTTATTATCTTTGTTGCTCTTCTCTACACTCTTTCTACGCCCCCAGCATCTTTTCTGTGCCATTGTAAAACTCACTTTTAGAATAGAATAGAGTAACAGAGTTGGAAGGGACCTTGGGGGTCTTCTAGTCCAACCCCCTGCCCAGGCAGGAAACCCTACACCACGTCAGACAAATGGTTATCCAATCTCTTCTTAAAAACTTCCAGTGTTGGAGCATTCACAACTTCTGGAGGAAAGTTGTTCCACTGATTAATTGTTCTCACTGTCAGGGAATTTCTCCTTATTTCTAAGTTACTTCTCTCCTTGATGATTTCCATCCGTTGCTTCTTGTCCTGCCCTCAGGTGCTTTGGAGAATAGCTTGACTCCTTCTTCGTTGTGCCAGCCCCTGAGATATTGGAACATTGCTATCATGTCTCCCCTTCTTTTCATTAAACTAGACATACCCAGTTCCTGCAACCGTTCTTCATATGTTTTAGTCCCCTAATCATCTTTGTTGCTCTTCCCTGCACTCTTTGTTCTCTGAAAGCATGAAAGAAATATTACGCAAGGTGAATTCGGAATGATGGTGAGTCTTCATACTCTTTTTAGCACATTCTTCCTATTTCCTGATTTAGCAATCTACCTTTCTTTTACAGGAAGTCCGCCTTGAGGCTCAAGGATTTGAGGGACAGAGCTAAAATTGTAGGATTGCCCAATGAGACATTGGCAATGCCTTCTCGGTGGTTTCCTCCATCTCTTCAGATAAGGAACGTCCCCAATTTCCAGAAATTCATGAAACTGGTTAAATAACATTTTTTATTCCGCCAAGTTCACGGATGCTGACGGCATGTAAAACCCTATGATTAGCTTTTAGCTGTTGGGTTTAATTATTGCAATTTCTCATATTGTAAAGCTGCCTCAAGTTGCTGCCTAAAGAACTGGGCGAGAGGGGGGGGGAAATGGAGAGAAAGCTAAGTGGACGAGAGAAGGCTCATGATTGGATGGACAACCTTTGATTCCAAAAAAGGTTGGTTTGTTTCCTGGGAGAGGCTTGCAACCACAGCCTCTCTTGCGGCCTGCTGTTTTTGTTATACGCAGAAAACCGTTGATTTTCCTAGAAGCAGCCAATCTTGCCCCTCCTGCAGTTTCCAGACCAGACCGAGCTTTATTATTTCATAGAAAATGGAGCCTTCAAATGCATTTAAAGATCATGTACTTGACTTTTATGAGAAAGTCATTTAAAGAGGCAGATTTCTTCCTTGGCGCTGTGGAGAATTGAGCTTCCTGTACAGCATTTAAGGCAGGAAATGTTCCCAACTGTCAACCTCGATTACGGTAACCGGTTGAGGAAGCCGGCGTAACATGACAATTAGTGTAACCAGGTGTGACATGCCATCCCCATAATACATCAGGTTTAATAAAAGAGCTCCTTTTTTTTTTATCCCAAACCTTCTCCAACTTTGTTTTATTATTTTATAAGTTTCATCCTATTGAATGTATTTATAAGCAATAATAAAATGGACGGGTTATGCTACATAATGGCGTGCCTCAGGCAAAGTCTCAAAGCGGAAGACCAAAAGCGAAGTAGCTTGAAATCGCCAAAGTGGTCTTTTAATCCACTGTCAGGTCTGCTGTGTGCCATTGATTTAGCTGTGCACGCTTTCTCATATTTATACCCGAGCGGATAAAACTATAATCGAATTTGGGCAGATCAAAGATGGCACAAGGTATCTTGATGTTCTCCCAGAGTGAAAGGATGGCCCTGGAGAAAACTCTTGAGAATCCCTTGCCAGATCAGGCCATCCTAAATGAAATCAATCCTGATTGTTCAGTATCTGAAGCAAGGGTAGGCTGTTGGGGGTTCACAGGGGTTCGGGAGAATGTCTAGTTAAGATTCTGTGCAGTTTGGAGAACCCCCAAATCCCACTCCTGGCTGGCTCTGCCCACCCCACCCCTCCCAGGAGTCCCCACACAGCCCGTTTTGGATGCAGGTAACTGTGCACGGAGGCTCGGGGAGGGTGAAAAATGGGCCTACTGGAAGTTTTGGAAGGTGGGAAACGGGCCTGTTTCTGGCCTTCAGAGGTCCTCCGGAGCTTGGGGAGGCCATTTTTGCCCTCCCGGAGGCTCAAAGAAAGCCTACGGAGCCCGGGGAGGGCAAAAACACCCCCCCCACCCCACCGTGGTGCAGGAGGCTGACTAGGCCATGCTCACCATGGCCACACCCACCCAACAACCGGGCAGAGAACCCTTTGATAAATTTTTGAAGCCCACCCCTGATCTGAAGGATAGATACTGAACCTGATCACCTAATGAGATGAGAGGACTAATTGGGAAGGATCATGATGTAGGGAAAGATGGAAGGCAGTAGGAGAAAGAGATGAGAAAGAAGGATAGTGTCCTCAACACAATGAACATGAATTTAGAGCAAAGTGTTGTGACTCCAACCCCCGAGCCTGCCCTCACAGAGGGAGAGGACTCAGAAGGTAAAGGAGAAGATTTGGCAAAGCCTCCCTCTCCAGGACCCTCCTCCCTGGCAATGCCTCAGGTTACCTCCGAAGGCCAAGAGATATGCCAGGAGCAAGGCACTTCGGAGCAGCTGCAGATAGAGAGCGAGGGGGATGAGTTTTGGCTGGATCCCAGACAGCGTCAGAAGGATAAATGCACACAGCAGAGAAAGAGGTGTGGGCGGGCCAGAGATTGAGCTGAGTCCCTGGATCACACCCCACAAGAGATAAAAGGGGGTGTGTCAGCTATTCAGGCCTTGTGACGGACAAATTGAAAAGCTCGGAAGTCATATTGTGTTTCTAGAACCCTGTTAGAAGCTCTTTTTGGATTTCTTTGGACTGGACTTTGACAATTCTTTGCTTTGTGGAATTAATTTGGTATATCGGACTGAGGAGAAAAAAACCTCCCTTAGTAAGTAAAATCTCTTGGCAGGAAGTTCATGGGACACTGCCAAAGCTATTATCTTAAAGGAATTCCTGACTGTTTGATTCATTAACTCCTGGCTGTCTGTTTGTGTGCGTGCGTGCATGCGACGGGGACAGAACACAAACTTTGGGAGAGAGTTTGGAGGAAATGAGGGCCTGGTGTCCATGGGGTCACAAAGAGTCAGACACAAGTTGTCGGATGAGGGACAACAGAGTGAAACCAACCACAATTAGCACAAAAACGGTTCCTTTTTAAGGGTCTGATCCAATCAAAGGGTTGACTACAGAAGGTCCAATCACCCTTTATATTTTTTAAAGTTCACTTCTAGATTTGGACTTCTTATGTGATCAAATTTAATTTTCTGCTTGGCCTTTCAGAAGTGGGTAGACTCCTCTCAGCTCTTTAGATAAGGACCAGGCACAAACCGTTTTCGTGGGCTTGCTGAGATCAATGCCATCACTTTCCAGAAGACATCAAGGGCCAATAATCCATCCAGCAATGTCTTAATTTTTTTTTTAATTACAATACGTATGGTCCATGATCCTTAAGAAGGGTATTGCAGTCCATAGCACACAAAAAGATAAACAATAGAATAGCAGGGTTCCAATATTTGAGGGGCTCCTACAAAGACAAGGAGGTCAACCTATTTTCCAAAGCACCATAAGGCTAGACGAGAAGAAAGAATGGATGGAAATAACCAAGGAGAGAAGCAACCTAGAACTAAGGAGAAATTTCCTAAGAGCAATTAATCAGTGGGATGGATTTTGCCTTCAGAAGCTGTGGGTGCTCCATCACTGGATGTTTTCAAAAAAGAGACTGGAAAACCATTTGTGTGAAATGATATAGGTCGAGCAGGGGGTTGGACAAGAAGGTCTCCAAGATCCCTTCCAACTCTATTATTCTATGTTCTACAATCAAAATAAGCCATCTTCTATGCCAAAAAAGAACAATGCAATCTATTTTTATTTGTTTAGAGGTTTTGGAACTTAAAATAAATGGCTTGTATTTGGTGCATAGGTGTCCATACTCTCATGGGACTCCCCTGTAGTTATTGCAAAAAATAAAAAATAAAAATGGATCTCCTTTTTAAATGTATGCTAATCACCTCTTGTGAATTAATAGCAGTAAGACTGTAGGTGTAGAATGTGTCATGCATATTGAATCTATATTTGATTTTAATTAACCAGCAATTGTACTTGTTAATGAATTTTTTCCTTTCCTTTCCTTTCCTTTCCTTTCCTTTCCTTTCCTTTCCTTTCCTTTCCTTTCCTTTCCTTTCCTTTCCTCTCCTCTCCTCTCCTCTCCTTTCCTTTCCTTTCCTTTCCTTTTCTTCCCATTCCTTTCCTTCCCATTCCTTTCCTTCCCTGTCCTTCCCTTCTCTCCTCTCCCCTCCCCTCCCTTCTGCTTTTCTTCCCCTTCCCATCCCTTTCCTTTCCCTTTGCCCCCTCCCCTCCCCTCTGCTTTCCTTTTCTTTCCTTTCCTGTCCTTTTCTTTCCTTTCCTTCCCTTCCCTTCCCTTCCTCCTTTCCTTCTTTCTTTCTTTCTTTCTTTCTTTCTTTCTTTCTTTCTTTCTTTCTTTCTTTCTTTCTTTCTTTCTTTCTTTCTTTCTTTCTTTTTCTTTTTTCCTTTCCTTTCTCCTTCTCCTTCCTTCCCTTTTTCTTGATTCCTTCCCTTCCCTTCCCCTCCCTTCCTCTTTTCTTTATTTTTCCTTTCCTTTCCTTTCCTTTCCTTTCCTTTCCTTTCCTTTCCTTTCCTTTCCTTTCCTTTCCTTTCCTTTCCTTTCCTTCCCATTCCTTTCCTTTCCTTTCCTTTCTTTTCTCTTCCCTTCCCTTCCCCTCCCCTCCCCTCCCCACCCCTTCCCATTCCTTTCCTTTCCTTCCCTTTCCTGTCCTTCCCTTCTCTCCTCTCCCCTCCCCTCCCTTCTGCTTTTCTTCCCCTTCCCATCCCTTTCCTTTCCCTTTGCCCCCTCCTCTCCCCTCCCCTCTGCTTTCCTTTTCTTTCCTTTCCTGTCCTGTCCTGTCCTTTTCCTTCCCTTCCCTTCCCTTCCCTTTCCTGTTCTTTGCTTTTCTTCCTTCTTTTGCTTTATAAAATTATGACAACGAAAAGCTGGCCTGTCAGTCTTAATGCCGAACCTGTCCACTGGTTAATTGTTAATGCAACTCCACAAAGTGGGGTTATATATGCACTCATCTGATTTATTTTTCTGCATGGTCAGAGACGAGGTGTCTTGAGGGATGTACCATCTGTATGGAGTTCCAAAGCAATGTAAGAAGCTCAGACTTCACCAGGAGACCCTTTGTGATGAGATGAGAAAATAAGAAAAAGATTCTGCTGCACAGCATATTCGTTAAATATGTCAATATATATATATATTGGGCGTGGCATGAAGCCAACACAGCCAGAGAATCAATACAAGTCCCTTTATTGGCACCAACTTTGCCCCCAACGTCCTGATGAGGAGGGGGTGGGCCTTGGTCTTCATCTGAACCTCTCTCCCTTGTTCTACCTCTCCCCTGCTCTGCCCAGCCAGACTTTGCTCTTCCCCAGTTTCCTCCACAGCCAACGGAGCCACTCTATCACTCTCTCTCAGCTGTTCGTCTTCCGTCTCAGATTCAGACTCCAACAGGGAGGGGGGTGACAAAGGGTATGAATATAATATGTAGGATAACAGAGTTGGAGTGGACCTTGGAGGTCATTTAATCCAATCTACTGCTCAAGCTGGAGATCTTATACAATTCTAGACAAATGGCTGTTCAATCTCTTTTTAAAAACCTCCAGTGTTGGAGCACTGGCAGCTTTTTTATGAAACATAAACTGTTTCAACTCCTACCCTCAAAACGACGCTATAGAGCAGTGCACACCAGAACAACTAGACACAAGAACAGTTTTTTCCCGAACGCCATCACTCTGCTAAACAAATAATTCCCTCAACACTGTCAAACTATTTACTAAGACTCCACTACTATTAATCTTCTCATCATTCCTATCACCCATCTCCTCCCACTTATGACTGTATGACTGTAACCTTGTTGCTGGTATCCTCATGATTTATAGTGACTGTTTCTTAATATGATTTGATTGCTTATTTGTACCCTATGACTATCATTAAGTGTTGTACCTTTTGATTCTTGACGAATGTATCTTATGTACTCGGAGAGCATATGCACCAAGACAAATTCCTTGTGTGTCCAATCACACTTGGCCAATAAAGAATTCTATTCTATTCTATTCTGAAAGCAAACTGTTCCACTGATTAATTGTTCCAACTGTTAGGAGTATGTCAATGAAGACCCAATTCTACAGGCCAAGGTTGGTTGAATAATGGTTGAATAATGACAACTAGACCAAACTTCGTTAATCTAAGACGTCTCATTGCTTATCCAAGCATCTTCATCAATTAGTGAATTAGTTAGGCAGAGAGAGTGAATAATTGGAATGTACGAATTCTTGCCAAGCCAACTTCAAGGATTGGCTATCAGGAAATTATTCTAGGTTGGTCTTATCAAATCTTCCTTTGAGATGTTTCCATCCATTATTTCTTGTAGAGCATTTCCATTTCTTTTTAGAATTCCTTGGCATCTTTGGAGGTCACTCTCTTAAATTCTCCTTTACCTTACCTTGAAGGATTCGCTCATCCAAGTAGGTCTACCTTAAATTGTCATATATGTCCTCCTTTCAGATAATAGCAGTGGGGAGCTCAGATTGTTGATGAATGATGAATTATGGTTGGTGAATAATTGAAAATGAGTGGGAAATGAATTCTCCCTTCATTATATAGCAAGATCAACAGAATGGCAGGATTCCGATTGCTATCCTGACATTGACAGATATGGAATTCATACTAATTTCCATTGCTGTTGATTCTCTCCTCTAATGCATGAATGCAATGCAGGCTTAGTGATTTCAGTTACTGCGTGCAATCAAATTAAGATAAAAAGCATAATTAAAAGCAATGCTTTTTATGTATTTATATTATTAGCGCTCCATGGCTTAGGGCCGGGGTATCTGCGAGACCGCCTTCTGCCGCCAATAGCCTCCCACCGACCGGTTCGCTCGCACAGAGAGGGCCTCCTCAGGGTGCTGTCGGCCAGACAGTGCCGGCTGGCGACCCTCAGGGGGAGAGCCTTCTCTGTGGCAGCACCTGCCCTCTGGAATGACCTACCCCCTGAGATACGCACGATATCAGACCTCCGGACTTTTCATCGGGCCCTGAAAACACACCTATTCCATTTAGCCGGGCTGGCTTGATCCCATCCTCTCAGTTTTAAATTGCATTCGGTTTTAATTGGGTTGTTTTTTAAATCTTGGCCCGAAATTATTTAATTGTTTTTTAAATTGCTTTTAAATTTTATATGCAATGTTTTATCTTGGCTGTACACCGCCCTGAGTCCCGCAGGAGAAGGGCGGTATAGAAATAAAATAAAATAAAATAAAATAAAATAAAATAAAATAAAATAAAATAAAATAAAATAAAATAAAATAAAATAATAAAATAAGATAAAATAAAATAAAATAAAATAAAATAATAAAATAAAATAAAATAAAATAAAATAAAATAAAATAAAATAAAATAAGATAAAATAAAATAATAAATTATTTAACTTTATGCAGCGTTCTTCCTCGATAGAAAAACTCTCAGAAATGCTTGAAAAGCATTTCTCAGCAATGCTGACTTCTCTTCTTTCAACTCAAGAAATTCAACTAGCTCAACTGCCATTATTCTCTGATAACCCAGGTTTTCCCAAAAATAAGACCCTGTCTTATATTTCTTTTGCCACCAAAAAAGGCACCAAGTCTTATTTTCGGGGGGGGGGTGTTGTAATCTACTGACTCACTTCATTTGCATGTCATCCCTGGCCTCCTTTTCACTGTCAGGAATGTCGGCTGAAAGGTTGTAGAAAAAATGCTTTTAAAAGTTAAAAAAAAAAAAAAAAAGCCTCTGATGATCGCGCGGCTCAGCTGGGCATGGGGGGGGAGGGTTTTTTGCTACCAGTTCTCTGGATCATCCGCCGCCATTGCTACCGGATCGGGCAATCCGGTCCGAACTGGGAGCATTTCATCCCTGGACCAAGGTATATGAAACCTGATGGCAACTATCCGAAGGTAACTATCCGAAGGTAAGGATAGGTAACTATCCACTCCCACATCCTCACCCTAGCTTAATTTTTACCCATGCACCCTAGAGTGGACGGGGACTTAATTAGGGCTTATTTTTTAGGGAGTAGGGCTTATATTGGGTGCTTGTGTAAAAATCAAGCTAGGACTTACTTTCTGAGTAGGTCATATTTGGGGGGAAACATGGTATTTATATTCAACCTTGTTTCTAGAAAGATTTGATTCACATCATGTATAACATCTGGACCTTGGAATTGAATTTTTGAAGGTAGTCATGCTTTTCTGAAACTATATGTGGATCAGTAGTCAGGATTTCAGAAATCATAGTTTTGCTGCACACAAACACATTAATTATGGAAAAGACATTAACGAAGCCAAAGCAAATGGACACCTATTTTAAAACAAATTATAAATAGAATCTGAGGAAGAATGCCTACATGCAGACTAATTTAAGATTAACTTTGAAATGACAAATGGGGTAAAGAAGACACTCCAATTTATAGCAGCAACTTCAGTAGATGATCAGCTCAGAAACATATAACATAAGGAAATTATTTAGCGTTTAGTGAAGGGTAATTTGAAATTTAAGATGGATAAAATCATGATGCTAAAATCATGAAATTTAAGATGCATAAAATCGTGATGTGGAGATGACAAAGGAAATAACCATTAAGGACATTTATTTATCAATGCATTTATTCTGTTTTAGCTCCATTTTAGGATATCTGTCTCATAAAGCAAGCTTCAGAAAGCATTTCCAAGTATAAAATGGGCACAAAATACTTATCAAATACTGGCCTAAAATGATTTCTAAAATCCATTTGAAAAGTTGGAATGTCAGGATGCCAAATTCAGCCTGAACATCTGGCTGACTGTGTGACGAACCATAATAACGATAATAAAAATCGGGAAGACTTGGAAGAAATACCATTTGCCTGCAAGCAAGAACTGGTGGGACTATAAAATAGATAAAGTAATAGAAAATGAAGACGCTAAAGTGCTGTGGGACTTCAGAATTTAAATAGACAAGCATCTGCCACATAACACCCCAGATTTAACAATTGTTGATAAGAGAGACAAAAAATGTCTAGAGGATGTTGCAGTATCTGCAGGCAACAGCACAGAGAAGAAAAAACTGGAGAAGATAACAAAATATAAAGACCTGCAAACAGAAGTAGAACAAATGTGGAAAAGGAAAGCAAAAATAGTAATAGTAATAGGCGCCTTGCAGGGGTGGGTTCTACTTACCTTTACAACCGGTTTGCAACAGGGCCGTGCAGAAGCTTCCTGATGACATCGGGGTCAGTGGGCGGAGCCTCCTGCCAGTTTTACTACCGGTTCTTGCGAACCGGTTCAAACCGGGGACAACCCACCACTGGCGCCTTGGATAGAATCCCAAAACATCTGAAGCATCATTGAACACTATTGACATTGACAAAATCACCATCAGTCAATTGCAAAAGGCAGCTTACATCCTGGTTGGCTAGTCTAAAGAAAAGAAGGACATGATAGCAGTATTCCAGTATTTGAGGGGCTGCCACAAAGAGGAGGGGATCAACTTATTCACCAATGCACCAGAAGGCAGGACAAGAAACAATGGTTGGAAACTAATTAAGGAGAGAAGCAACTTGGAGTTAAGGAGAAACTTCCTAACAGTGAGGACAATTAACCAGTGGAACAGCTTGCCACCAGAAGTTGTAGTAGCTTCATCACTGGAGATTTTTAAGAAGAGACTGGACAGTCACTTGTCTGAAATGGTATAGGGCCGTGATGCCGAACTATGGCACGCATGCCACAGGTGGCACGCGTAGCCATATTAGTGGGCATGCAAGCTCAGCTCTGGCATGTGTGTGCATGCTGGGCCAGCTGATTTTTAGGCCTTCTGGGCCCACCAGAAGTAGGGAAACAGGCTGTTTCCTGCTTCCAGAGGGCCTGGGTGGTGGTGGGAAAGGCCTGTTTTTCTCTCCCACCTTTCTAGGAGTCTCTGGAGGCTGGGGACAGCAAAAAACATCACTTCCTCTCCAACCGGAAGTTGGGAAATGGACCATTTCTGGCCTCCGGAGGGCCTCCAGGGCGGTGGGGAAGGCTGTTTTTGCCCTCCCCAGAATCATAGAGAGGCTCTGGAGCCAGGTGAGAGAGAAAAACGGGCTAACATCGCATGCTGGGACCGGGAGGGGGGGGGTCGTCCACGCATGCGTGGGGCCGGGGTGCATAGAATTATGGGTGTGGGCACATGCGCATGTGACCTCCCCCCACCCCCGCCTTTTGGCACGCGATAGCAAAAGGTTAGCCATCGCTGGTATAGGGTCTTCTGCCTTTCAGTTCTATTCTGATTGGTTGATTGATTTCTAACTTTGACATCATCAAACAAGAACATACCCAGGTCCGTGGGAAGGACACAACTGGTGTACAAAAATGCCAAATCCAGTATAACATCTGGCTGACTATGCAACCAACCATAATAATAGAGAAATATATTTTATAATCTGTCCGCAAATGTTTTGATAAAGAGTTTGCATTTGCTTTGGCTGAGGACAATGAGTGAGTGAGTTAGTTAGCTAGTTAGTGGAATATGCCAAGGGTCAAATTCCAAAATATATCTGAGATGTGATAGAGTGAACAGGGGAAAGTGAGAAAAATCATTTCCTAGAAATAACAATGATGTTAACCATTTCACATATTTCATTTCTGCAGCTGATCACTTTCCCATTCTTATTCATTAAATGTTGAAGATTACAGTGGGCCCTTAATTAAGAACCTTCTGGTGAATTATTCGGTAAGTTACTCCCAGATCATATAATAAATTGTCTTTCATTTCCCATGTTTTCTAGTTTAATTCTTAATAAATACTCACATTCCAAAATCGTAGGTGTGCAATTCACCAGTAGCATTTGCTTTAGAATATTATTATTATTATTATTATTATTGGTTAATCTTTAGTGATATTCACAGCCTTTGAGGCTGGTTAATAGCTCAGCAGCTCGTGTCCTAACCAAGGACCTAGGAACTGTTAAGGTATTGTCGGAGGATGTAAGCTGTTCCGAGTAAGGTGATTTTTTGTAGAGTCAAAATGTTCAAGTCCGGCAAATTTAGAATTTCTAAATAGCGGGGTAGCCCTTTGGGTATTGCTCCGAGGGCTCCAATTACAATCGGGACAACACACGATTTCTTTTTCCACAGTCGCTCAACTTCAATTTGTAAGTCCCGGTACTTTGTGATTTTTTCTTGCTGCTTATCTTCAATTCGTGCATCACCAGGTATTGCAATGTCAATGAACCATACTTTTTTCTTTTCAACTATTGTTATGTCAGGTGTGTTGTGGACCAAGTGCCTGTCAGTCTGAATCCTAAAGTTTATTATTATTATTATTATTATTATTATTATTATTATTATTATTATTATTGTTGTTGTTGTTGTTGTTGTTGTTATTATTGTTATTATTATTATTATTATTATTATTATTATTATTATTATTATTATTATTATTATTATTATTATTATTCCAATTTATATGCCACCCTTCTCCATAGACTCAGGGCGGCTTACAATGCATTATAGCAATAACCTGCATACTTTTATGTATATACCTGCTTATTAGGGCTTTTGGCCCCCCCAAGTGGTGTTGTTCTATACAAAGTCAGCTTATTGCCCCCACAATCTGGGTCCTCAATTTACCTACCTCGAAAGGATGGAAGGCTGAGTCAACCTTGAGCCTGCTGAGATTTGAACTCACACTAATTGCAGGCAGCTGGCAGCTAAGTGCTAGCACTTAACAGGACTTAGTCCGCTGCACCACCAAGGCTGAAAATGCTGAATCTTAGGACCCAAACTCTAAAATAAAATTTAATCTAAATGAATGATCATGTAACATTGTGTTTAACCATTTACAGTATGTTGCAATGCTAAAATGTTGTCACCAGCATATAAAAAACAGTACGTTATTATTTTAAGCATGCGCTGTCATTCCATAACTATCATATTGCTAATGCTATGCAGTGTTCTTCTGTCTTTATTGAATATATAAGTTAGCCTGGTATGGAATGTAGAGGACACAAAGATTTTCCTCATAGATGTCAGCTAGGTGTCAGCTCAACAATGAAAAACTTCTAAGAAGATAGAATAAAAGATAGGTCTCAGTGGACAGAACAATTCTCAGAACCGAAGATGTTTCCCAGAATAACATATGGTCCTCTTGTCCACTGGATAAGGTGAAGTCACTTGGAAAAACACCTTGAGAAGATCGGCAAACTAACAGAAGACTCCACAATTGCTGTAACAATGGTGCCTAATCCCCTCCACCAATTGTTAGATTTTCTTTTTATGCAAGAATCTAAATCAGGGGTCAGAAACCTGCAGCTCCGGAGCTGCATGTGGCTCTTTCGGCCCCCTGCTGTGGCTCCCTGTCAGGTGATCCCACCACTGGCTGGCCCTCCCCTCCCAGTCACTCCTCGCCTCACCTGAGAAGGTAAGGGCGATGGCGGGGAATGGAGAAGCGGCCAGGGCAGAGACAGAGAGATACAGAGAGAGGGGGAGAGAGAGAGAGACATATAGATATACAGAGAGAGGGGGAAAGAGAGAGACATAGAGAGATACAGAGAGAGAGGGAGATGGGGGGAGAGAGGGAGGGAGAGAGGGAGGGGAGAGAGAGATGTGTCAAAAGGATTTTGTGGTTCCCGGTGTTTTTTAACAACTGGTCCTCTGCCCTAATGGCTGGCTGGGTAGGTGTGGCTAAGGGGGGGGGTCATGTGACTGGTGGAAGTGAGTGACATCAAGTTGGCCACACCCACTCAGGTTTTGTGGCTCCCGGTGTTTTCTTTTCTGTGGGAAACGGGTCCAAATGGCTCTTTGAGTATTTAAGGTTGCAGATCCTTAGTCTAAATTATCTTTAACAGCAGCCTCTTCTGGTCTACATTTCCATATCTGGTTTGGATGTCACTACTGTATTGAGAACTACAAATATATCAGATTTGTCCAGAAAGTGAAATATCTATTCTAGGACATACCAATCCAAATTAATCAAAAGCATTGTTAATCATTAACACTGCCCATGTTTCAACATTAACAGCATATCAGAACATCCATCCTCAAAGTAAGCTATGGAGAAAGACTTGGGGGCAGAGTGTGTAACGAAATCCTCAGCCCGGGTCTATAGGAAAATCATTTGCATATTGTCTATGTTTTAGTTATGCATTATCTCAACAATGTCCATGGGACTGGGTTTAATGGGTTTAAATATAGTTGCTGTTGTTGTTAGTTGTGAAGTCATGTCAGACCCATTGCAACCCCATGGACAATGTTCATCCAGGCCTTCCTGTCCTCTATCAGGGGGTTGGACTAGAAGATCTCTGGGGTCCCTTACAACTCTATATTCTATGAAACTGTTCTGTCCCTGTCCCACACATGCACCCCCACAGACGGCCCGGAGTTAATAAGCCACACAACAAAGTCTTTGAAGATAAAGCTGGCAGCAACCCAGTGGCTAGCTGCCAATTCAGACTTTACTCACACAAAACAAAGATTAGACTGCAAGCATTCTGATAAAGCAGGCAAAGTTTCAGCAATACAAGGATTAGTCCAAATGCAGTCCGACAAGGCAGGCAGAAGTCCAATAACGCAGAGATCATGGATTATTTCTAGTTTTTGCTCGTCACAAACTGAACCGGCCACCACACCCACATTTATACCCTATGGGGTGTGGTCCAGTGACTCAGCTAATCTCTGGCACACCTTCCCCTCTGCTGTGCACGCTTCTCCCTGCGCTGCTGTTGAGGATCCAGCCAGCACTTATCTCCTTTGTTGCTGTCCACCTGTGGCTGCGGGGACGTGCTTGGCTCTGGGCCTATCTCTTGGCCTTCGGTGTCCTCCGGAGGCATTGCCAGAGAGGAGGATCCTGGAGAGGGAGGCCTTGCCAACTCCTCTCCCTCACTCTCAGAGTCTGCATCTGTTGATAGCCCAGGCTCAGGCAACGGAGCCACAACAGAAACCAAGTCTTCCACCTGCACATTTTATCTCTGAAAAATGCTCATCGTCCTACCTAAGGGCTTGTTTTGCTATCTTCATAGGACTGCAGTAACCTTCTGAACTAAATGCTTTAACATTTTCTTGACAGCAGCATTCAGGCTGGTGGAAGTGAAGCCATATTTGCCTGCACTGCACCATAATTGATACCTGAGACCTGAAATTAATGTGGCAGCTCATAATTTGGAGCCTTTTCAAAACATCGTGTGACAAACTGGCCACACTCACTGTATTTTCAACCCGCCCCCCCCCCCCAAAAAAAAAAGAAAGAAAGAAAAGCTGTAGCTCAATTGATTTATACATGGTCTATTTGCATTCAGGATAAATTGTGGTATGGTTTGATCTGGATGTTTATTTTTTTTTCCCGCTTTTCTTTTTGCTTATGGCTTCTCTCTCTTTCTCCTTTCCCTTCCTGTCAAGCTGTTGGTTTTTATATATATATATATATATTTAATCAGTATCCAATAAGAGGTTAATCACTTTCACAGCTGACTAGTTTAATACCCAGATGATCCAAAATGTAGCTTTTTGTGCATTCCGAGCTGCATTTCATCACCCTTCCAACAAAATTCATCAGCAGTTCATCAAAAGCAGCTTATGAGCAAAGCTCATTAGCACTTCAGTGGGAGTTAAGTATACATGAACTCTTGAGAGCTAATGATGAACTCTTATCCATTGGGGTGACTTATGCCCCCAAGCCACTGCAAAAGCTGATAATAATTGCATAAGAAGGTGAATGAGCCTTATGCAAGCCGTCTGGAACTCTAACCAATAGAGACTGAATCGTGGATGTCAATGGCTATGTTAATTTTATTTTAAAGTGCATTTGCTTGTATTTCAAGATACAATGCTCAGAGAGGAAAAGAGATTAAAGTTGGATCTGAACAATTTCATAGGTTCAGGACCTTATTTATATCTTACCATGTTATTTATAGAGCACCTTTTTTATGACATGGATATTAAAAGGCAGATTGGCACACTGTATTAAAATATAATAGAATAGAATAACAGAGTTGGAAGGGACCTTGGAGGTCTTCTAGTCCAACCCCCTGCCCAGGCAGGAAACCCTACACCACTTCAGACAAATGGTTATCCAACATCTTCTTAAAAATTTCCAGTGTTGGAGCATTCATAACTTCTGGAGGCAAGTTGTTCCACTGATTAATTGTTCTAACTGTCAGGAAATTTCTCCTTAGTTCTAAGTTGCTTCTCTCCTTGATTAGTTTCCACCCATTGCTTCTTGTCCTGTGTTCAGGCACTTTGGAGAATAGCTTGACTCCCTCTTCTTTGTGGCAGCCCCTGAGATATTGGAAGACTGCTATCATGTCTCCCCTAGTCCTTCTTTTCATTAAACTAGAACATACCCAGTTCCTGCAACCGTTCTTCATATGTTTTAGCCTCCAGTCCCCTAATCATCTTTGTTGATCTTCTCTGCACTCTTTCTAGAGCTCCACATCTTTTTTACACCATGGCGACCAAAACTGTATGCAGTATTCCAAGTGTGGCCTTACCAAGGCCTTACAAAGTGGTATGAACACTTCACGTTATCTTGATTCTATCCCTCTGTTTATGCAGCCCAGAACTGTGTTGGCTTTTTTGGCAGCTGCTGTACATGGCTGGCTCATATCTAAATGGTTGAAGTGAACTTGAAGTGCACTACAATCTGCTTCAATATTCTTATTATGCTTTTTAAAAATAATTTCAGAACTAAGGGCATTTTTCAGGAAATGGATGAGAAATGGATTTAATTAATTTGTTTTTGTTGTTAGTCATGAAGCTGTGTCTGACCCATTGCGACCCCATGGACAATGTTCCTCCAGGCCTTCCTGTCCTCCACCATCCACTGGAGTCCATTTAAGCTCACGCCGACTGCTTCAGTGACTCCATCCAGCCACCTCATTCTCTGCTGTCCCCTTCTTCTTTTGCCCTCCATCGTTCCCAGCATTAGGCTCTTCTCCAGTGAGACCTTCCTTCTCATTAGGTGGCCAAAGTATATGAGTTTCCTCTTCAGGATCTGGCCTTCTAAAGAGCAGTCAGGGTTGATCTCTTCTAGGACTGACCGGTTTGATCGCCTTGCAGTCCAAGGGACTTGCAGGAATCTTCTCCAGCACCAGAGTTCAAAGGCCTCCATTCTTTGGCGCTCAGCCTTCCTTATGGTCCAACTTTCACAGCCATATATTGCAACTGGGAAAACCATAGCCTTGACTATATGCACTTTTTTTGTCTCTGCTTTTAGTATGCTGTCTAGATTTGCCATGGCTTTCCTCCCCAGGAGCAAGCGTCTTTTAATTTCTTGACTGCAGTCCCCAACTGCAGTGATCTTGGAGCCCAGGAAAATAAAATCTGTCACTACCTCCATTTCTTCCCCATCTATTTGCCAGGGTTGAATTTGTACTTGTAGGGAAAGATACGAAAGTATCTGAGATACTTCCTGCTCATTTCGGTCCCAGTATGCCTCAATGTTTTGTTTTGTTTTCAGCGTATAAGCATTAATAGATTTTGTGTTGGAGGTGTTTCGTTTTGCCGTTTATTTAAAGGTCACAATGTACTGGGAGAATACAAGAGAAATCCATTCCTCCTGATCTGTAAACAATCTTGCCTACTCTTACCACAACTGCATGTACTTATTTTATCTTAACTTGCTTATAGGATTTCAAGATGTCAATGTTTTCATGCTTCTATAGCATAGTAGCCACTGAAGGTCACTTGCATTGCAGTGAGGTCGTAATGGAATACAATTTAACCCCTGGCATCTCCTGGTTTATATTTAGAATATTGTAGAATCCTTCCTTTTTAATGATCTTTCACCTCTAATTGATTGGAGAATAGGCACTCTTTATGCATGGATATTTCGGTTCTCTTTCTAATTGATTATTCTTTATTTATTTATTTTTTATATTACCTCTGGATTGTTTTGTTGTGTTGTGCACAGCATAGAATGATAAGCGAACTGCAGCCAATAAACAAAAGTGAATAAATATTGAGGATCTACTAAAAGAAAATAAGCAACTTCAATAAAATGCTGCATCCAAGATTGATGCTACGTAACTGATAAAGCGATGACAAAATTGTAATAAAAGAGGTGACCTTGCAAGAATAACGTCTGTTATTTAAAAAAAAAAAAATTACAGAGTCTCGTGTTCTGTTTTGTTTTTAAAACCCACAATGAGGTTGTTTTTTTTTTTAAAGCATTGCTTTTCACAAATTTATTTGACACTATCAATCTGCGCATATTGAAAATAGAAACCGTTGCAAAAATGAGCATGGCTATGTCAAATATTGTATAAGATTCTATTTTTCATGCAGACTCTTTCCTATTCTAAACAAGTTATATGATGAAAAGCGATCAAAGGTCTATGTTTTACCAATTTAGATAATGGGAAACCTGAGCTCTGAATGTCCAAAATTAGTGAATCAGGAATAAACTAAGATACTGAGTTTGAGATAGAGATCATGAAGTGAGCTAAATGAGGATTGCACAGCTGTAATGAATTATTGGAGAATTATTGAGTCTGTCATTGTATGTTGTATGTACAATATACATTGTACATCATGCATCTGTCTGGTTTGGCACAGCAGCCAAACAGAACAGGGACAGACGTCAAGAGATGCAGAAAAAAACAATTGCAACCAGCCTTCCTTCCATTGAGTACATCTCACACTTAATACCACAAAAACTAAAGAACTTATAATTGACTTCAGGAGGAAGAGATATATACATCTACCATTGTACATAAATGGTGAGGAGGTGGAGAGGGTGGGTAATTTTAAATTTCTGGGCATTTATATCTTGGAGGACCTCTCATGGACTATGAATGCTAACATGCTTGTGAAGAAGGCACAGAAGAGGCTGTACTTCCTGAGAATGCTCAGGAAGATAAATCTATCTCAGCATCTACTTCTGTCCCTACTATTGCAGCACCATTGAGAGTGTCCTGACATAAGGCATTCTTGCATGGTATGGGAAGCAGCTCTGTAGCGGACCAAAAAAAGCTCTACAGAGAATCATTAAAACTGCCCAGAATATCATCGGACTCCAGCTAGCAGCCCTGGATGACATCTTCAAATCTCGCTGTTTGAGAAAGTTGCATAACATTCTCAGAGACTCTTCCCATCCTGCTTACAATCTTTTTTGGACTGTTGCCTTCTGGCAGAAGATACAGAACAATTAAAACTCGGACCACACGTTTTCTGAATAGTTTTTTATCCCAGAACTATAATTGCACTCAGCAATAAACTAAAGGGCCACCATCAGTGAGCTGTTGGACAGCATTACTTGGTCTGTTGTGTGGATGTTTGGGTGGTTTAGGGGTGGGGAATTGTGGTGGGTGGGAGTGTGTTTGGGGATTGTTATGTGTGTTGGAACCAGGTCTTTGGGTGTTAAGTGAATTTCGTTGTATGGATATACTGTGTATACACGTACAATGACAATAAAGTTATTTATTTATTTATTTATTTATTTATTTATTTATTTATTTATTTATTTATTTATTTATTTATTTATTTATTTATTTATTTATTTATATACTGCACAAGCTAGAAAGAGGGCTGAGAAAATAACTACAGACCCCTCACATCCTGGGCATTAAACTGTTTCAACTTCTCCCCTCAGGACGCCGCTATAGGGCATTGCATGCCAGAACAACTAGATGTCAGGTTTTGGTGTCGTCTCAAATAAATTGCATTTCCAAACAAATAGTCTTTGATGAAATCTTTCATTTATTAAGCACGACAATCTGTCCCCGATTATGTCGCAGCCAACACTGACTTCCTGACCCCAAACCTTCCCTTTCCATTCCCCAATTCTCTGCGTCTCATTGGCCATCTTCCAAATCACTCTCCCCATATCTACTACTTCAGCTCCCAGGAATGTCCCCCCCTCCCATCTCATCTCCTAGGGGATATTATCTTCAGGGAAAATAAGTAGGTAAAAAGTCAAGCGTCCTCTTGCCAGCTGCCCCCTCTTCTCCTCCTTATGTCAGCACTGGAACGAATGTAGTTTGGAGTGCTGACACTAGACACAGAGACAATTTCCCCCCTCATGTCATCACCTAATTCCCACAGCACTGTCTTATGTCTAAGGATATTTACCCATGTAGTGTAGCTGTATTACTATTATCCTTTTCATGTTCTCATCTTTCTCATTTTCTCATCTTTCCTTCTACCTTTTCCTATTGGTGTCTCGTGATTTATCACTTGTGGTTTATACCTTATGGTTTGTGATTGCATCTTATGATTTATGATCTATGACTTATATCATTTTGTTGTTTTGCATGTACGCTGAGAGTTTATGCACCGGAGACAAATTCCTTGTGAGTCCAATCACACTTGGCTGGTACAGAATATTCTTATTTCTATCATTTGGCAGTAACTGTCATGGACCTGAGTTGTTTTAATTGAAATGCACATATTGTTCTCTTTCACAACATTAAAAGAATTGGTATGAGGGAAGAGGCAGATAAATCTATTTAGGAAGATAAATAATGCGGAGAGTCTCAGGTGCAAATTAGAATTTCTTATAGACTACTTTTCAGTACTTAAACTAAACCAATAATTTGTTTGGCTGTAGTTGAGGAAGCTAAAGCAGAACTATTTATGAGATCACTGATTAGAGCAGGCAAACCTGAACCAGTCTTCTAGCCAACTATTCATTAGAGATGGATGAATCATCTAACTCTCGTCCATTTGAATTTTCCCTACATTCAATCATGCCACTGCTTTGCCCTAATGCTGTAACTGTCTATAAATATCCTTGCATTTTTCAAAGAACTTTTCATTCTTCTCTAATTTTCCCAATATATGCATTTAAGTATGAAGCTTTCACAAAGAGAGAAAAAGAGAGAGAATATAAAAACTTCAACCAGGGGAATATAGCACAATAGCATATACTAAAAAAATAAATAAAACATAAATAAAACAATACATAAAACTAATACAAACTAAAAGAAATGTGGAAGAATTAAAAAAAGAAGAATAGGATAGGATAGGATAGGATAGGATAGGATAGGATAGAATAGAATAGAATAGAATAGAATAGAATAGAATAGAATAGAATAGAATAGAATAGAATACGGTAGGGTAGGGTAGGGTAGGGTAGGGTAGGATAGGGTAGAATAGAATAGAATAGAATAGAATAGAATAGAATAGAATAGAATAGAATAGAATAGAATAGAATAGAATAGAATAGAATTCTTTATTGGCCAAGTGTGATTGGACACACAAGGAAATTGTCTTCAGTGTATATGCTATCAGTGTACATAAAGAAAAATAAAATACATTCATCAAGAATCATAAGATACAACACTTAGTGATAGGTTACTAATAAGCAATCAAACTGTACTAGGAAACAAATAAAACAATATAAATTGAAAGATACAAGAAACATGGTTATAGTAATAAGTGGGAAGAGATAGATACTAGTAAGGAAGAGAAGAATAATAGTAATACATTTTTAGTAAATAGTTTGACAGTGTTGAGGGAATTATTTGTTTAGCAGAGTGAGGAAAAACCTGTCCTTGTGTCTAGTTGTTCTGGTGTGCAGTGCTCTATAGCGTCGTTTTGAGGGTAGGAGTTGAGACAGTTTATGTCCAGGATGCGAGGGGTCTGTAGAATAAAAGGTAAAATAAAGAATTAAAAAACCACAAAAAATAAGAATACTGTAAAGGAATACATATGTATATACATACATATATATACATATACATATACATATACATACATGCATACATACATACATACATACATGAAATAATAATATTGTTTTACCTTGTATAGTAAGTTTCTCAATATTAAGTTCGGCTTCTGATTTTGTGATTCAGAAGATAGCTTGCTTTGTCTTGAATTGATTTAGAGGCCATCCCCTATTCTGTCTTAAGTCTCATTCTGAATCTTGTTTTAAGAATTCCAGCCTTACATATACATATACGTAAGCAATTTTCAACCTTCAGCACAACAAATATAACAATTTTAATATCACGCTACCTTAAAATGCAACAAGTCATTTCTATATCCTATCTTCAGTTTCTTATCCATAAATGAATCCATAAACCACAATAATATCAGATCCGATCTTTCCTCATTAAAGTCCATTAAGGGTTACAAGAAATCGCAACATATCTATGTTACCCTTGATCAAATAAACCAACTTTATATTCCTTCCTTTTGCTTATCACAATCTTAATCTTTATTCCATTTAAATACTGTTGTAGAACTTGATTTATTTTCTTTTTTCTTTGTCTCTTCTCATGAGGTTCTTCAAAAGATTAACAAACCACTTCTGTAAATTGAAGGAAAATGATCCAGGTCACTCTCTTGGTTTACTGTTTGTATGTGCCTTTTAATAATTAAAACAGCTAGTTTGTTTATATGTCCAATGCTAATTCTCATAGCCTATCATTTGTAAATTCATTTTCAATTCAGTCTCAATCTTGTTATGTAAAACATTTCCTCTTACAAAGGATCTTAGACCTAATCTCTCCATTGAAGTACATTTCTCTGTTAACACTATTAATATTTACTTCTAATTTAACTTCTACATTTTCAATAATATCCTTCAATGTTAGAATATTTTGTTCCATTCTGTAAAATTGTACGTTGAATTTATGTGTTCTCCTTTAATTATAATTATACTCCTGTAGTGTCCAATTTTAAGAAATATTATCTTATTATGCTTTTTAAAAATAGATTCAGAACTAAGGGCATTTTTCGGGAAATGGATGAGAAATGGATTTAATTAATTTGTTTTTATTGTTAGTCGTGAAGCTGTGTCCAACCCATTGCGACTGCATGGACAATGTTCCTCCAGGCCTTCCTGTCCTCTACCATTCCCTGGAGTCCATTTAAGCTCACACCGACTGCTTCAGTGACTCCATCCAGCCACCTCGTTCTCTGTCGTCCCCTTCTTCTTTTGCCCTCAATCGTTCCCAACATTAGGCTCTTCTCCAGTGAGTCCTTCCTTCTCATTAGGTGGCCAAAGTATTTGAGCTTCATCTTCAGGATCTGGCCTTCTAAAGAGCAGTCAGGGTTGATCTCCTCTAGGACTGACCAGTTTGATGGCCTTGCAGTCCAAGGGACTCGCAGGAGTCTTCTCCAGCACCAGAGTTCAAAGGCCTCCATTCTTTGGTGCTCAGCCTTCCTTATGGTCCAACTTTCACAGTCCTTAGTTCATTTGTTGACTTCCAAATTAAATATTTAATCACCCTTTTGCTGTATTATTTTTTAAAGGGAAGGGAAATTTAACCAGTGCAGTCAAATCTGTCAATACAAATGTTTCTAGAAATTGAAATGCTGTTAACAAGCAATTTTTGAAAGTTACTAGTGAAAGGAAGTATATAGACTTACTATCCTTTCTAAGGCCTCAATTGTTGTTTCAGCATGATGGCTATTCCATCATCTCTTACAGCTCGAAACTTGTCAGAGACTTCTATCTATTCACACCAGCTGTCTGGAGCGCTTGTGAGTGATCTCAGGCCCTGTCCTTGTCCAGAAAGGTTCAAAAAGTTTGTCTATTTGTGAAATGGTTTTTTTTTTTTTTTGCCACAGTCTTCATTTCTGTTTATATATATCTGCATATTGCTCCAGAAAATATAATCAGGTTCAATGTATTTAATAATATGGATTAAACCAGGGGTGAAATCCAGCAGGTTCTGACAGGTTCTGGAGAACCGGTAGTGGAAATTTTGAGTAGTTGGGAGAACCGGCAAATACCACCTCTAGCTGGCCCCAGAGTGGGGTGGGAATGGAGATTTTGCAATATCCTTCCCCCAGGAGTGGGGAGGGAATGGGGATTTTGCAGTTTCCTTCCCCTGGAGTAAGGTGGGAATGGAGATTTTGCAGTATCCTTCCCCTGCCACACCCACCAAGCCACACCAAGTCACGCCCACAGAACCGGTAGTAAAAAAAATTGAATTTCGCCACAGGATTAAACCCATTTTTTTGCTTTCTCTTTGATTTATTCCTTTTAAAAAAATCTTCCTTACTTTATTTTAATTTGGATTTAGTTTTCCACTTTAAAAAAAAAAGTTTCCATAAAATCATATTTTTTAAAAAAAGATTGGAAGGCAGGAATTCTTAAAATGAGATTCAAAATGAGAGTTAAGGCAGAATAGGGGATCAGCTCCAAATCAATTCAAGACAAAGCCAAACTTAATACTGAGAACTTACTATACGAGGTAAAAGAATATTACTATTTCTTTCACCTCAGAGAATATCCATACCAAATATTCTCTGCTACCCTATCACTATCACCTCGTCCCAAATCTTTATCACCCTTCTTATATCAATTGATATGTTTTCTTATGAACAAACTTCAAACTGATGTTTAGATCAAAATTACATCTTGGTACACGGAAATGGGGAAAAAAAAGAGAGCTCCTTATGGATTTTTAGCCCAAAATGAAAAAATAAAAAAAGTGAATAATGTAATACTAGAATGAGCATAAATCACAAAGGTGGGATATCTGACAACACACAGATCTTTAGAAAAATAAATAAAATTAGAGAAAGGAAGGGAAGGGAAAAGAAAGGGAGTGGGAGGGGAGGGGAGGGGAGGGGAGGGGAGGAAAGGAAAGGAAAGGGAGGGAGGGAGGGGAAGGGAGGGGAGGGAAAGGGAGGGGAGGAGAGGAGAGGAAAGGAGAGGAGGGGGGAGGAGAGGAGAGGAAAGGAAAGGAAAGGAGAGGAAAGGAAAGGGAAGGGAAGGGAAGGGAAGGAAAGGAAAGGAAAGGAAAGGAAAGGAAAGGAAAGGAAAGGCAAGGAAAGGAAAGGAAAGGAAAGGAAAGGAAAGGAAAGAAGGGGAGGGGAGGGGAGGGAAGGAAAAGGAAAGGAAAGGAAAGGAAGGGAAGGGAAGGAAAGGAAAGGAAAGGAAAGGAAAGGAAAGGAAAGGAAAGGAGGGGAGGGGAGGGGAGGGAAGGAAAAGGAAAGGAAAGGAAAGGAAAAGGAAAGGAAAGGAAGGGAAGGAAAGGAAAGGAAAGGAAAGGAAAGGAAAGGAAAGGAAAGGAAAGGAAAGGAAAGGAAAGGAGGGGAGGGGAGGGGAGGGGAGGAAAAGGAAAGGAAAGGAAAGGAAAGGAAAGGAAGGGAAGGAAAGGAAAGGAAAGGAAAGGAAAGGAAAGGAAAGGAAAGGAAAGGAAAGGAAAGGAAAGGAAAGGAAAGGAGGGGAGGGGAGGGGAGAGGAGGAAAGGAAAGGAAAGGAAAGGAAAGGAAGGGAAGGGAAGGGAAAGGAAGGGAAGGAAGGGAAGGGAAGGGAAGGGAAGGGAAGGGAAGGGAAGGAAAGGAAAGGCAGAGGGAGAGAGGAAGGAAGGAAATCTAATTCACACAAGCTTGATAATAAAGACGTAAAATAAAATTCTATATTTTTTTTTAAAAAAAATCCAAGTCGGGATTTATCCACATGAGGAGAATTTGTGATCGAGCATGATCGTATTTCCATCTTCATTTCCCACAGAAGAACATGACTGAATAAAGGTGGGGAAGTCATACAGAGACTTATTTAGACGCTAAGCCAGCTGGCGCAGTCTTTCAGGAAGGAAAAAAAAATGGGTCAGCATATTCCTTCATCAGCATTTTTCTTCTCTTAAGCTAAAACCACCTGCCTGACTAAAAGACAACATGTGGCCCCGCTGGAACCAAATTACATTATTAAAGAGACAGATTTCTAAATTTGTGGCCTACTTAGACTCTAACCACCCCACCCTTAGAAAGTAAATATTCCTTTGTCATGAGGAAGTTCTGCTCTTGATCAATGTCTTTCAAGCATAAGCATCATCCTTTTAGCTGTCAAGAAAACCGGAGTTTAATTGGTAGACAACGTGACATTCTATTAATCCTTGGAGACGATGTGTTCATAAATTCTATATGGTCTTGCAGTTTAAAGTGTTCCCTTCTTGCTGTCAAGTTTCCGAAAGCTGCCCTAATTAATTCATGAGCCATGATCCAAACTTCAAAGGAAATATAGTCATTTATTAGGAGCAACATTCCAGCATTACTGGGATGCAGTTAGGACTGATCCTCCGTAGATTTACGTTCCCCTATGACCCTGTCTCTCCCCTCCTCCCTGGCCATGTCATAAATCACATTCTCCAATTAACCACTTTGGCTGGCTGTGAAACCTAACACCCTCCTTCTGATTGCGGTCAGAAAGAATGTATGGAATTCACTTCAGTTCTCCCTTCCTCCTGCTCATGGCAACTTGAAAGCTTTGCAAGTTGACACTTGCTTTATTTTTTTTAATTTTATTTTTTTGCCTTCTCTTTGAACTCTTCAACAATACAAACAGGTTGGCTGTGTTGAAGATTGCTTTTGAAATATTTGCATCAAATTTCATAGCTGGATTCCTCCTCGCCGTGGTGGGTTTCGATTTTTTTTTACTACTGGTTCTGTGGGTGTGGCTTAGTGGGCATGGTGTGGCTCTGCTGGCATGGCTCTGTGGGCATGGCAGGGGAAGGATACTGTAAAATATCCATTCCCACCCCACTCCAGGGGAAGGATACTGTTAAAATCGCCATTCCCTCCCCAATCCAGAGGAAGGTTACTGCAAAATCCCCATTTCCTCCCAATCAGCTGGGACTAGGGAGGCAAAGAATAGATGGGGGCAAGGGCCAGTCAGAATTTTTATCACCGGTTCTCCGAACTACTCAAAATTTCCACTACCGGTTCTCCAGAACTGGTCAGAACCTGCCTGAAACCCACTTCTGCCTCCTTGCCTCCAACACTTCTGGTACTATTTCTGGGCTTTATTTTATTTTTATTTTATTTAGTTTGCCAAACAGGTATAAGTATGAACATGGTTATGAATACAGGAAATGGATACGAATAAATGGGGACAGTAGGACAGGATGGTAGGCACCCTGGTGCGCTTATGCACGCCCCCCTTTATGGACCTCTTAGGAATGGGGGTGAGGTCCACGGTAGACAGTTTGAGGTTGAAGCTATGGGGGTTTGAGAATGTAACAACAGAGTTGGGTAGAGCATTCCAGATGTTGACCACTCTGTTGCTGAAGTTGTATTTTCTACAATCGAGTTTAGAGTGGTTTACCTTAAGTTTGTATCTATTGTTTTGCCCATGTATTATTGTGGTTGAAGATGAAGTAGTCATTGACAGGTAGGACATTGTAGCAGACAATTTTATTGTACTATACTTAGGTCAGACCATAGGCGGCATAGTTCCAGATTGTCCAGACCTGGTGGCATAAGGGATTCTATTGCGAGAAGAGGAGTGGAGTACCCTTCTCGAGAAATATTTCTGGACCCGCTCAATTGTATTAATGTCTGATATACAGTGTGGATTCCAGGCAGATGAGCTGTATTCGAGAATTGGTCTGGCAAAGGTTTTGTATGCCCTAGTTTGCAGTTCGATGTTACCAGAGAAGAAGCTTCACAAAATTAGGTTTACAACTCTTAATGTCTTTTTGGCGATGCTGTTACAGTGAGCTCTGGGGCTTAGATCATTTGAGATGAGTACTCCAAGATCCTTGACATAGGAAATTTAGATAGGAAACTATATAGTCCACTGGCTTTGTTTTGTGTTTGCTTTTTAATCTAGACCTGTGAGCGACAGCAACTTGTAAATCAGTGTACCTTTAAAGGTATGAAATATGGAGGGAAAATATATGTAGGTATTTGACTTGTCCATCCTGTGTCAGACTTAATAGCCATCTTTTTCAAACCACCAGATGCAAAGCCTTGTTAGTTCGGAAACTATAGGATTAAAATCCAAGAGATATGTAGGATACCAGGATAGATAGGATAGATAGATAGATAGATAGATAGATAGATAGATAGATAGATAGATAGATAGATAGATGATAGATAGATAGATAGATAGATAGATAGATAGATAGATAGATAGATGATAGATGATAGATAGATAGATAGATAGATAGATAGATAGATAGATAGATGATAGATAGATAGATAGATAGACAGACAGACAGACAGGACAGACAGACAGACAGACACCACGCCACGCACGCCACGCACACACACACACACACTATATGGCTATATTGATAGTATAAATATGGGGAGAGACAGACAGAGAGACAAAGAGACGCAGAGAGACACACACAGAGAGGAATGTGCTTCACCTTGCTATTCTGATTAGAGCTTCGATTCCATCCCAAAGCATTGGTGACTAAAAGGAAAACATCTTAGGAAGCAAATAAGTGATGGTATCACTCCAGGGTCAATAAAATATGATTATTTCTGAGTTATCAGCTTCGCGACTGCCTTCTGGACCTTCCAAATCATTTCCAAACATTTTTTAATGGAGAAGGGTGGATGCTCTGGAAGGGAAAATCGTTCCCAGCATCCATCTAACCTCTGATGTATCATGACTGTGATTCTACATGTAGCATACTGCTAATAATCAACATCAACCGATGCTTTTATCAATCCCAAATATTAGCTGTGCAAGGCTCCATGGTGAAATCAGAGGTTGCAGCTTCCTATACTGCATTAATCCAGGAGGGATGATAATTGTAGTCAGAGAGATCTTAAAAGGTTGTTACATCTGCTTTATGCAAATCCTTGTAGAATGGCCATCTCCCATAAAATATGAGGATCTTATATATTTAAGATTTCTGCCTCATTGGGATTCATCTCCAGTTTACTGACCTACACAGTTACAAACTGTAGCTTTGCTTGATTCAGATGATCTCAGTTCTACACAGAAGCTGTGCTCTTATGTTTATGGATACTCATGCACACTATGTTTGATCTGAGCCAAAAGATTGAGAAGGATTTCATGGTAAATGGCTAGAAAACTGATCTGGAATGATTGATAGATTTTTAATCAATCACCGTGCTAGCAAAGCTATAGAAATAGTATAAAAGGCTAAGGCATAATGTGGTTTATTTATTTCTGTCCAGAATTTGTTTGCTTTCATGAAATAAGTCAAGCCTACCAAAATCTAAACAACAGTTAGTTGGGGGTGAAGGGGTGGGGTGGGGTGCTAAGAGATTCCTAGCATAAACAAGCCCACCTCCCCATAGAAAACATTCAAAGTAATTAGAAACAGATGGGCTACGTAATATGCAGTGTGAGTTTGAATAGTAGCTAAAATACCATGTGAATATCTGAAAGTCAAAGCTATTCTCCCTGGACTGAGTTGTGATGGGTTGGCTTGCAATGAAAGCTCTTGATGTTCAGAAGGAGAGTTCAAGATCTAGGGTTTGCAAATTAATCAGCATATTCATGTGATGGAAAAGGTTACCTGTGGCATAATGTTGGATGAATATTAATTTATTAAAGAGAAGGCTCCAGGTTGTCGAAGGAGGAGGAGGAGGAGGAGGAGGAGGAGGAGGAGGAGGAGGAGGGAGGAGGAGGAGGAGGAGAAGCTGTTGATAACTTCTTCTTACTATGATATTTAGCACTATGCAGTCTTAACAGAGCTATGCATCACTATTCCCACAACACTGTCAAATTAACTAAGACCTGCATTACTATTCTTCTTTTCATCCTTACTAGTACCTAACTCTTCCCATTTATGGCTATATCCATGTTGTTTGTATCTTTGCAACTTATATTGTTTTTATTGTTTCCTAGTATGATTTGATTGCTTATTAGTATCCTAAGACTATCACTAAGTGTTATATCTTATGATTCTTGATGAATATATTTTATTTTTTCTTTAAGTACACTGTGAGCAAAGACAAATTCCTTGTGTGCCCAATCACATTTGGACAATAAAGAATTCTATCTATCTATCTATCTATCTATCTATCTATCTATCTATCTATCTATCTATCTCTATCTATCTATCTATCTATCTATCTATCTATCTATCTATCTATCTATCTACATCTATCTAGTGTCTACACTTGTTGAAATATATTTAACAAATATATTTATTTGCAAACACAAATATCCCTGCCTTTTGCTAAGCGTAAAATGATGATTCATTCAAATTCTTCCCAATTAAAATAAAATTAAGAGAAAATCAGGTTTTTAATGGAACCTTTACAAAGATCGTTACAATTCATATATAATCAGGTAAGATGAAAAGCCTAAGAGAGCATTAGAATAACCATAGTTTAAATATTGAAGGAGGCATTTTTCAAATCAAGGTGATGGGTCACCATTTTGTCACAGGAACAATGTAAATAAAAATAATGAACAAAAATGTAAGTCTGTAATAATTTTAACCAGAATGAAACATTCAAGCCAACTTTTAGTTCAACAACTCTCTCAACTAGAGAGACTAGTTGACCCAGGAGGTGGAGTCAAGCAGGGAATTAGTCTGGAATCTTTATGTAGGCAAGATCCATTTGCCCCTTGAAAGCCATTGAACCTTGTCTAGTCTGTCCCAGGTGCAAACTACAAGTCTGGGAAGATTCCTACAAATAGGAATGACAAATAACAAAGTTTATTGAACTCTTCATGTATGGGTCTGCTTGTTTGCACCTGGCAACAACAGCAACACAACAAAAATGGGAAAGCAAAGAACAAGCATGTAATGAATAATGTGTTCCTGGGAAGATGGATTTCTGCAGAATTGTCAGCAATGTGAAGATAATGACTACCATCATCCATCTAAAACATTGTCCCTTTTTGTTTATTATATTGCACATGTGTAATATATATAGTGGCCCTTCGACCATCATTTTTACATTTTTAACCCCAGCCCAGCCCCCACCACAAATCTGGAATCTCACGATCAAGAGTTGTTTCAATGGGAAGGGAAGGGAAGGGAAGGGAAGGGAAGGGAAGGGAAGGGAAGAGAAGAGAAGAGAAGAGAAGAGAAGAGAAGAGAAGAGAAGAGAAGAGAAGAGAAGAGAAGAGAGAGAAGAGAAGAGAAGAGAAGAGAAGAGAAGAGAAGAGAAGAGAAGAGAAGAGAGGATTGGATGGGAAGGGAAGGGAAGGGAAGGGAAGGGAAGGGAAGGGAAGAGAAGAGAAGAGAAGAGAAAGAGAAGAGAAGAGAAGAGAAGAGAAGAGAAGAGAAGAGAAGAGAAGAGAAGAGAAGAGAAGAGAAGAGAAGAGAAGAGAAGAGACCTTGGGGGTCTTCTAGTCAAAAGCCCTGCTTAGGCCTTATACCTATACCATTTCAGACAAATGATTGTCCAATCTCTTCTTAAAAACTTCCAGCATTGGAGCACCTACAACTTCTGGAGGCAAGTTGTTCCGCTGATTAATTGTTCTAACTGTCAGGAAACTTCTCCTAAGCTCTAGATTAGTTCTCTCCTTGATTAGTTTCCATCTCTTGTTTCTTGTCCTGCCTTCAGGTGCTTTAGAAAATAAGTTGATCCCCTCTTCTTTGTGGCAGCCCCTTAGATGTTGGAACACTGCTATCATGCCTTCTTTTCATTCAAGTAGATATACCCAATTCCTGCAACCATAGGGTTAAGGCCAGGGGTGAACCAGTTCGCACCGGTTTGGGTGAACCAGTAGTGGTGGCGGTGGGTGGTTCCAAGAACCGGTAGTGGCACGAGGCTCCGCCCACCCACCCGGACGTCATTACTTCCTGGTTTTAACCAGGAAGTAACCTGTTTTTTACCCTCTGTGCATGTACAGAAAGCTTTGCGCATGTGCAGAGGGTCCAAAATTGCATGTGATGTGCATGCGTGCACTTCTGAACTGGTAGGGAAGATAAGTAGATTTCACCCTTGGTTAAGGTTCATGATGTCACTAAAAAGCCCATTGGAAGTTTAACTGCAGATAAGAACTTTGATTTTTCCCAAAGTAACTTTTCCAAAGTGATAAGGAACCGAAAGCCTTTAACACTGAAAACCGCCAATGCACCGATCATCTATAATATGCAGTTGGAGCAAGCTGAAAAGTAAAGGGCAAAAGGATCAGCTTGAATTAGATTGGATCCTTTTACACTTCATCTGTTGAAAGTAAACTTTTACACCCCAATGTGTAAGGCACATTTAGAAAAACACATTGTTATGGTGTCAGGTTCCAAGTAATGCACCCATTACAAATCGGACTCCGAGGGCATTTCATCTCCTCAAACAACAAATTTATTTAGATACTTCATCTTGTATCACAACTGGTAGAAAGCCAGTACTGAAATTTCCCACACTTTCCACCCCAATATAAGTAATAGTTTCTTAATTTTCACAACCGGTGGAAAGCCAGTACTGAAATTTCCCACGCTTTCCATCCCAATATAAGTAATAGTTTCTTAATTTTCACAACTGGTGGAAAGCCAGTACTGAAATTTCCCACACTTTCCATCCCAATATAAGTAATAGTTTCTTAATTTTCACAACTGGTGGAAAGCCAGTACTGAAATTTCCCACGCTTTTCCATCCCAATATAAGTAATAGTTTCTTAATTTTCACAACTGGTGGAAAGCCAGTACTGAAATTTCTCACGCTTTCCATCCCAATATAAGTAATAGTTTCTCAATTTTCCAAAACAAACTGTCACATTGTCCAACCAAGATGAGAGCTGGTTGTTTGGTGACTTCTCTCCTCCTCCTCTGGTCAGACAGCTGTTGGAATGTACTTGACTCATCGGCTAGCCTATGTTGTTTTGGCTGAAGACTCCATCCTTCTCAGCTCTCCCCCCTTCAGCTCCAAATTGTGTCAAACTGAATTCATGTCAGAGTATCCAAGGAAACAAACAACCCCACACCCCAATCAAATTCAGGCTTGGCATATGGGTAACTAGAGTTTTTGCCTTTAAGTTGACGGCATAGCTTTCCACAGGTCCCCCGGTGTAAGGTTACATGGAAACAAAATCCACATGGAGGCATGAGTGTGCACACACACAGAGATCAGTGGTGGGATTCAAATAATTTAACAATCGGTTCTCTGCCCTAATGACTGGATGTGTGGGCATGGCCATGGTGGGTGGGGATCAGGGGGGTGTGACAGGCAGCACTCAGCCTCCTGCACCCCCCTGGAAAAAAAATCGGACTGCGGGGGGGGCATGCTGCACCCCTCTGCACCCTGTTTTGGGGGTAATAGGCCTCCCTGCAGCTTCCTGGGAGCAAAAATGGGCTGCGGGAGGAGGCACACTGCACCCCTCGATGCCCCATTTTGGGCCTAGTAGGCCTCCCTGCATTTAGCTGGGAGCCAAAACGGGGCATGTAGGGACTTCTGGTGAGGGGAGGGGACCAGCCAGCAATTTTAACAACCGGTTCTGCTGAACTGGCCCGAACTGAATCCCACCACTGACAATGATACCCACTACTTTGGTTGGCACAGCAACCAAACAGGACAGTGACAAACTCCAATGATAGTTAGGACTGCAGGGGGGGAAAATAACCCAACTGCAACCAGCCTTCCTTCCTTAGAAGACCTGTATGTTCTAAGCATCAGAAGGAGGACTGAGAAAATATCTGCTGGCCCCTCACATCCTGGACATAAAATGCTTCAGCTTCTCCCCTCAGGATGCGACATTGCATGCCAAAAAAAAAAAAAAAACTAGACACAAAGACAACTTTGCCATCCCTCTGCTGAACATCCAATTCACACAGTACTGTTTTCTATCTAAGTATATTTGCCCATGTAGTAGGTTGTATTGCTATCATGCCTCTCATCTTCTCTACTACCCCATCTTATCGGTAACATATTATGATTTTTATTATTCTGTTTTTTTGCCTGTACACTAAGAGCTTCCGCACAGGAGACGTTCCTTCCCTTCCCTTCCCTTCCCTTCCCTTCCCTTCCCTTCCCTTCCCTTCCCTTCCCTTCCCTTCCCTTCCCCCTTCCCTTTCCCTTCCCTTCCCTTCCCTTCCCTTTTTATTTCCCTTTTTTATTCCATTCTTCATTCCATTGTTCTGTTTTGTTCCGTTCCATTCCGTTCTGTTCCATTTTTCTTTCCCTTCTTCATTCCATTATTCTACTCTGCTCTGTCCCATTCTGTTCTGTTCTTTTCCATTTCACAGGGAATATAAAATGGAACTTATTCCAAATAAAGGCTAGATATATGGGATAAAATAATGCATTATGCGATTCAGAACATCCATAACTTTGTTTTTGTCTTGGTCTTAGAATAAGTCACAGGATATGAATCAGTTATTGGGGTTATGTAACTGCTTGGATGACAGCCAAATTGTGGTACATACACTAAGGATTGAAATAATAATAAAAAAGGATATTAAGACAGCTTGGCTTCAGCACAGATGCTTAATGAAACTTTTGTTTCTGTTTTTAGGAAGGATTAGAGCATTAAACAGCAGTGTGGTTAATCTAAATGTGAATCAGTTTTTACTTAAAAGAAGCAGGTGGAAATTATTTTCGCATGGCTGGAAATAAAGAACAGATATAAAAGATGCAGCCAATAATATGTGAGCTTCTTCTTCTTCTTCTTCTTCTTCTTCTTCTTCTTCTTCTTCTTCTTCTTCTTCTTCTTCTTCTTCTTCTTCTTCTTCTTCCTCTTCCTCTTCCTCTTCCTCT